>NC_080186.1:201643355-202243355 GCF_030028045.1 Hippopotamus amphibius kiboko | reverse complement strand
AACAGTCTCAAAATGATATTTATATATCGTCCTGACAACCCTCCTCCACAAAGACAGACATTGCAGAATATGCTTTACACATTTATGATACTTAATACATGTTACTTATTATCAAAATGTTAAACAAGTTAGGTAGAGTGTATACGACAAGGTTAGGACCCTCAGGTCTGAAAATTTGGATATGACAGCACTTTTGTAGGTAAACTGGAGTTCAGAGCTTATGTTCTATAGATAATTCTAACTTTTAATCTTATTTTTGATTCTACTTTTTAGCACACTTCCCACTAATACAAATAAGTAAATAAAATTAATGTGTATTTCATGTCAGAGAAATCTAGTAGTATGTATTTTAGCATAAAAAGCAATGAAACAAAGTATTTGATCCTTCTCTTATCTTAGATTTTTAGTTTCTGTTCCTCCTTTAAGTAAAATCATAATCACCATATATTTCAATTCTTGATTTTAAAAAGAGACTCCACAAAAGTAGTGAAAATAACTTGAATCAATTCTTAAACCTATTTTTTAAACTCCTTAGGGTGTCCTATGTCGCTATTTTGGAGAAGTTGACTCGTTTTTATAGTTCATTATCACTGCTTTATTTTCCTGACAAGCCTGAGAAAAACTTTACACAAACTTATTTTACTTTATGAGATATGTTCTGCATACTTTGGATACTCAATAGTTGTTTTGATGATAGTTATTTTAGTGCTGATCACAGAAGAAGACTGCATGAGAATGTTAATCTAACTTACTTGGAACCATTAAATTATAGAACCATCTAAAAAACAATTCTATAAAAATTTCTTCCAGTAAACTTTGTAGTACTTTGGAGACCTCACCAGCTTTACTTGACATTCTGATTTACTTCTTTTAGATTAATAAATATATTGTCCCTGAACCATAATCCATTTGTATCTTTTAATATCCTTTTTCACAATTCTTAATGCAATTTCCAATACTGGAATTTTAAAGAGACAAACACACTTTTTATTATTTCTGAAATTATGTATAATCTGAGATGTATAATCTGTACACTTCTGCTTACTTGACATTTATTCATTCACAATTACACAACATTTAGGCACTGGAGTTTACAAGTGCTACTTGATTTCCAAGAACAGGCAGGACCCATTTATGAGACTTTTAAAGCCATTCTTTTTCAAAACAAAAAGTCACATTGTTCTAACATCATGTGAACTAAAGTGCCAGAGTTCAATTTCAGTTCAGAAGTACAAATCCAGAAGAGATGAGTGGGTTTCCAATTTAGTGAAATATTTTAGATTGAGTTTCTGAACTGCTGAAGAGGAATGATACAAAGTAATACTTCAGAGTTTATGAACAAACAGACTTGTCATCTTGGTTGGGTGGCTTTGGACAAGTAGAAAGGGCTATTATAGCTTTAACTTATTTCCTCCGTGGCCCCCTCCTGGAGTCAAGAAGAGGTGCTCTGTGGGCTTGAGAAGGGTCTATATCTGATCGGGAAAACAGACTGTAGCATGCCCGTTAGAATCTGTCCACCTCTGCCAGTCCCCACAATCTGCACCGCTCATGTGAGGAGCCTTCATCCACTGGTAAGACTTGCAAAGGAGCAAACTTGTTACCTCTACTTTTTTCACGTAAGGCAACTGCTGTACAAAACCAGTCTCCAGCCCTCCCTGTGCCTCTTCTTGCCTCATATTTGTATCTGTGCCCATCTCTGGCTTTGCCAAAAAAATATCCCTTTCGTTTTCTTCTTAAAAAATACTTTTTTTTTTTTTCTGTTCTGGTTACATCAGCAATACATACATGTTTGTTGGAGTTAATTTAAAAAAAATAACATCCACGAACATACTTGCTCTCATTTTTCCCTAAGCCTTGTTTTAAATACATGAAGACATACAAAACATATAATTTTGTATCCAGCTTTTTTCACCATATCATAAGCATTTCCCCAACATTACAAAAATTTTTTTAAAAATAATTCTACTGGCTGCATAACATCCTCTCAATATAATCTCAATGATATGTTTTGTCCTTTGCCCTTTTATCCATTTATCATTTAGTGAGATTTTTAGTCATTTTAAATCATTTTATGTCTTTATAGGTTAAAACTCACCTGTTCTATTCAAAAATATTTCCTAGATTATGTGTGTCTTTTAAATCACTTAAGTTTTTTTGATGTCTAGAGATTTTTAATATCAATTATGGCAAATACATTGATCTTTGATTTTATTGTAGTTGCTCATTCTATATTTTCTACGTTTGGTTTTTCCACATTGCTTTTTAAGCTTGGATTTTTTTCCTCCACATAGCAAAAATTCACCTGTACTTTCTTCTTTATTTAAAAGTAATGTTTAATATTGATTATTGGTAAAATTGAATGGTGAGTACACGGAAATTCATTGTACTATTCAACCTACTTTTGTGTACGTTTAAAATCCTCTGTGTTGAAAATAAACAATAGAAATTGTTCTGGTTTATTTCCATCCTATAGAGATTGACTTCTTCTAATAATATCCTTTCTGGGCTCTGAGGGAGCCAGTACTGACTTGGAGGGAAGTGTTAATGAATAACAATGGCATTATGCCAGTTTAGCAGCCACAAGAATTACCTAGGACATTTGTCCTAAGATTTTAATTCAAAAGGGCTAGTGTAAGACCTAGGAATTTGCATTTTTAGCAAGCACTAGGAGTGCTTATGCTGAGATAGTCTATGGACTACACTGGAATTATGTGCTCCATATTTTAAAATTAGATAAGCAATTTCAACACATGGTGCTGGAACACTTGAATATCCATATGCAAAAAAAAACAATTTTAATCCATATCTTTCACCATATATGTAAATTAACTCAAAATGGATCATATAAAAAATTAAAAATAAATGGATATAGACCTAAATGTAAAACCTAAAACTATAAAACTTCTAGAAGAAAACATAGGAGAATGTCTTTGTGGCTTTGGGTTATGAAAAAATTTCTTAGAGCACTGAAAGCATGAGCCATAAAATAAGAAATTTAAAAATTGGACCTAATGAAAATTTAAAACTTCTGCTCTTTGAAAGACTATTATGGGAAGAGAATGAAAAGACAACAAAGGAGATATATGGATAGTAAGTAAACAAATGAAAAGATGTTTAACATTTGTAGTCATTAGGGACATGCCAAATTAAAAATTAAAATGAAAACCACAACAAATCACTACTACACACCTATAGAGTGGCTAACATTTAAAAAGACACACAGGATTGGCCAGAATTGGAGGAACTGGAACTTTTATACACTGCTGATGGGGGTGTCAAATGACATAACCACTCTGGAAAACAATTTGGCAGTTTCTTAAAAAGGTAAACAGACACCTACCACATAACCCAGCCATTCCATTCCTAAGTACTTAGCCAAGAGAAATGAAAGCATATGTCTATACAAAGACTTAAATGCTCATAGTAGCCATATATATGATAGCCCAAAACTGAAAACACCCAAGTGTCCACCAATAAGTAAATGAATAAACAAGTTATTGTATATACATAAGATGGAAAACTATCCGTCAGTAACAAGGAATTAACTGTTGATGTATGCAACACGCATGAATCTCAAAATAATTATTCTAAGTGAAAAAAGGCAAACCAAAGAGTACATGCATTATAATTCCATTTACATAAAATTCTAAACAACACAAACAAATCTATACTGATAGAAAGCAGATCAGTGATTGCATGGGGAAGAGGGTAGAGAAGGAAGGGAGGAATTACTAAGGATCACAAGGAAACTTTAGGGGCTGAAGGATATTTACATTATCTTGATCGTGGTGATAGTCTCATGAGTATACAGATATGTCAAAAATAAAACGTAAATTTGATTAGAGATTCTAGAAGATAGTGGCCTCTTTCACTTCCTTTCCCTCCTACCCTTTCTGGGATGGTTCACTTTCCTTAGTAGACTATTGACTCTTGGAGCAAAACCTAACAGATGAATTCCCAGAAGAATGGTGCACAAGTGAAGTATAATAAATTTGTTGTGTTTTGTTTCATTTTGTGTTGAGCCCATGGAAAATCAGTCTGTCCAAAAGGAGCTACCTCTGTCATGCATGGGGTTCCCCAGGAAGAAGTTTTCCCAGGAATTTCCTCAGGATCAACCCCTGCAGAAGAGGGGAAGCAGGATGGTGTAGAGTAGGAGGTCAGCTGTGATGCAGGCCTGGCAGCTTCAGCTAACCCCATACTCTGTGGAGCTCAAAAGGCTGTAATACTTAGAATTAAATCCAAATAGGTGATCATCATGTGACTAAAAGTTATAGCATGCGTATTAGATAGTAATGATTGCAGGTGAGGCTTGGTCTGGTGTTCAAGGGGTGTTACCAAGGGCCAGTTTCCTGCTGTCTCTCTGTTCTGCCTTCCACACATTCAGCTCCACTGTCAGACTCCATTCAGTGGTCTCATCAGTTCCAGACTTTTATGACAGAAAATGAAGGCTGTGGTCACATACCCCACATCTTCCCACCAAAAACTCCAGCAGAAAAGAGATCAAAAGTCTAGTAACTCCTTATTTGTAATCAGGTGGATAGACCTAGAGCCCGTCATACAGAGTGAAGTAAGCCAGAAAGAGAAAAAAAAATACTGTATCAACTCATATATATGGAATCTGAAAAAAAATGGTACTGATGAACCCAGTGACAAGGTAAGAACAAGGATGCAGATGCAGAGAGTGGACTGGAGGACACGGGGTTGGGGGGAGGCGGGGTGTGAAGGGGAAGCTGGGGCGAAGAGAGAGAGTGGCATAGACATATTTACACTACCAACTGTAAAATAGATAGCTAGTGGGAAGTTGCTGTATAACAAAGGGAGGTCAACTCGATGATGGGTGATGCCTTAGAGGGCCAGGACAGGGAGGATGGGAGGGAGTCACGGGAGGGAGGGGATATGGGGATATATGTATAAATACAGCTGATTCACTTTGGTGTACCTCAAAAGCTGGTATAAGGGTGTAAAGCAATTATATTCCAATAAAGAGCTTTAAAAATATTTAAAAAAAAAAAAAAGTCTAGTAGCTCCTGTGAAAAACAAAAGGCTTCTCTAAAAAAAATTTTTTTAATCCAGCAAAAAGTCTCTTCATATCTCTTCAGCTGGGCTATGTGCCCACACCTGAACCAACTTGCCTGGTCAGGAGACTGGACTGGACTTGTCGGCCCAGTCCTGAAACTCAGGTGGAATCGACTCCTCCGCAATGGAGGAGGTGAACTTTCATAGGAAACCTGTGGGTATCTGTATCAAGAAGTAGATGCAATAGATGCTGAGCCACAAACAAGATGAGTGCTCTAGTGGAACAATAGTTTAAAGCAAAAGCACAAGCAATGGGGGGATTTTAGGGACCAGATCAATAAAAAGGGCACTTTGGGGAGCATAGGGGGCCGTGTGATGGCCACTCCAGCACCATCACGCTTGACCAGCCAACCCCGCTTACTCATGCACATCTGTTTTCACTTTCCCCACGAGTAAACATATCCTCATCCTTTCAAATTAAAAACTACAAGAAATGTCAAAAATGAAAAAAAACATTTTAAAATTAAACTCTATTAAAGAAATGCTAGTTCAAAAAAGACATAATTGGGCTCTCTAAAACCTGGCAGCTCCCAAACGCCAACAAGTTTTTCTCTTCGCAAGTCTGTTCTCAGCCATTCCAAGAAAGGAACGGAGAAGAACAGAGCTATATCATTTTGATGACAACCCACTTCTAATCCACAGGATCATATGCCTTTGCACCCTGTTCAAAGGAAACTTGGCCTAAAAAGAATGAGTTTCATAACAAACCAGCCACTCTGAGAATAGAGGTGAGAAGAGATCGGGGGGAAGAATCCGAGACATACTGAGGACTTGGCGAGTTTAATTGCCAGTTCATATGCAACTTCACGGTTGCGCTCAGTGACCGAAGGGACTTGGCTTCTGGTCTCTCAGTCAAACTCTTATTCAGGAGTAGAAAATAACAAAATCTGGAAGGTGTTTTGTCCCTTCTTGAGATATAGAAAAAAGGAGATTTTTTTTTTTTTTTTTTTTTTTTTGTCACTGAGGCAAATACAATCATTTCAAGGAAAATAGATTACTGGGAAAGGTCAGCATCTGCAGGACCATCTTCGTTATCCTCATCTAACCTTTATTAAGTACATGGTTTACAAGACATGCCAAACTCCCTCTTTTTACAAAGCTTAGAACCAAGTATTCAAATGCATAGTTTTATTGGCAAACGAAGTTTAGAGAGATAGAAGATGGAGGAAGGCTGTAAAACTGGGAAGTAACTATGAAGCAAAAGCACAAAACATTTTTATATGAATAAAAATTCTACCTAAGTCAAAATGATATACATCTAATAGATGATTAAAAGGAGATTTAAAGATTGTTATTTGGGAAACAACAGAATTTAAGCCAAATGCCAAAAACCTTCAAGAGGAAAAAGAGTTACATGGCCAGAGAGACCATCCAGTTGATTCTCTTTCCCATGACTGTGTTTCAGTGACACTCCTCCTTAAGCCTCTTCTTTTACTTCTCCTTCTCCCTCCACTTTCTCTAAGTAGTTACCATTTCAAGCAAGCTTCACACCCAAGAAGTTACTGCTGTTAATGAAGCAAATGGTAGTAATGAAACTCGAGCTGGGGAAAAAGAAAAAAACTGTTTTAACTGTCTAAGTTCTAATAAAGCTTCTTACAGATTAAAACCATGTAGGTAAAATGTGATAATGCTTACTTTTTTCATGGTGCTTTGATGAAATAAGAAAAAAGACGTGAAAAATTAGTTGCATTCAACCAATCCTTTTCTCTCATCACCCTGTCACCCAACAGGCCACTAAATACACTAGAGAATGATTCTGGGAAACAGCAGACATGCTCCTTTGGTTCTCTTGATTTTCTCTCATTTCTGTGAATTTAATTTTCTGTGCGAGCATGTGTCTGAGCTGGGGCAGACAGATTGGTGCAGGGTTTCTTAAAAACAATTTTTTGCTCCATCAGACACAGTATATTCTGCAGAAAGAGAAGAAAACACTATACCCCAGGGGAAAAAAAGTTTCCCCAAAAGTTTGTTCCCTCAAAACTTTACAATGGAAGAAGGAGTCCCTCTTGGGTGATTTAATTTAATTGTTATGTTTTTTAACTTTTGTTCTGGGGAAAATTAAGCAACCATCAGCCGCACTTCATAGACAAATACCACTTTTTGGTAGATAGAACACAAAACTAGGAATTGGAAAACCAAAAAAAGAATCCTGGCACAGCACTGGGTGATTTCATCTCCACATGCCTAAATTTCCTGTTTGCAAAATGAGATAGAGCTTCCCACTCGTCACTTCTTTCTTGGAGATGCTGTGAGGACTAATAGTCTTTGCTCTGATGTTTTCATCCAAGAAGCAGAGATTTTTAATGGTGCAACTTGGTATGGAAAGGGCAACAGAGACATGATTCTGTGCTATATTCAGTGGCTATAGAGGTAAGGTATGATCCATGCTCTTCAGCTGCTTGTAACTCATAGGGGCATCAGATATTGAAATAGATAACTGAACTCAGGAAATGTCAATATATATTAGGGGAACAGATCAAACTGAGCTGAGTCTTAAGAGGTAGGAGATCCTGGAGGTTAAACTACAGGCTCCAGATCCTGATTCTAAAACCAGACTGCTAGCTGAGTGAACTTGGACAAGTTTCTTAATTTCACAGTGCCCCAGTTTCCTTATCTGTAAGAAGGAGACAATAATAGTACCTCCCTCACAGGGATCATATATATAGTGTTTAGAAGAGTCAATGTCTGCCATATAAGAAGTGGTATAAGAAGGCAATGGAGAGTCACTAAAGAATTTTACATAAAGTAACATGATCAGATTTGTGACTTGGTAAATAATTAAATGAAGATGCTGACAGAATATGGTAGATTGTTTGCAAAATGGCCACAATTATTTCCCTCCCTGTACTCACTCTTTATAATGTCTTTTGAGAGATTCCCCTACCTATTTAACATAGGTTGGCTTTGGATTTGCTTTCTAATAAAAAATGTAACCAAGTTGTAGTGTGTCAGTTGCAAGCCTAAACTTCAAGGGTTCCTATGTTCTTCTGTTTACTCTCATGGCACCCTGCCTCCACCATGAAGAAGTCCACACTAATCTGCTGGAGGATGAGAGGGCACACAGAACAGGGACAAGCTGCCCAGCTGAAACCATCCTGGTCCAACCAGCCCCCTGCTGGCCCAATAACTGGCCATAAGGCCCAGTCGAAACCAACTGCCCAGCTGACCCCAGCCTTAACTGCCAACCTACAGAATCAGGAACTAAATAAGCAGTTGTTTTAATCCATTAAGTTTTTGGAGCAGGTTGTTATGCAGCAATAGCTAACTGATATACACAGTAAAGAATTTTTTAAATGACTAAATTCAAATACTAGGCCTAAAATGGTTAATACATATGTGCACATGCCGATGAAAGCATGATGAGTTTGATAATGATGTGTTTTTATTAGTAGGGAATTGTACATTTTACAGTGAACTTTCATGGGAATTATCTCACTAATATAAAAAACAATCGAAGTAATCTGAGACAGGTATTATTATTCCATTTCATAGAAGAGTTTGGTGACATCCATAATCATGCAATGGGAAGTAGAACTGAATGTGGGACTTTTAATAGCTTTTAACCATATCACTCTGCTTGTCCAGGAAAATAAAGATGTCATTTATCTTATTCATGAATTTGTTCAACAAATTCTTGGGTTTTCTGCATGCGAGACACTGTGCTGAGTACCCAGAATAGAGTGGTGAACACGCCAGTCATAATCCCCACATTTGTGGAGTGTTAGTAAGGGCCATAGGTAGGTAAACAGACAAGTGCCAAACAACATGGCGAGTGTCACGATAGCAGAAATACAGGGTGTTCTCAGAACTTAGGGGAACAGGGGAAGCTTTCCAAAAGAAACAACATCTAAACTGAAATTCAAAGAGTGACTGGGAATTGGCCAGGCGAAGAGAGAGGATAAAGTGATCTGAGTGAGGAGGAATAGCATACAAAAAGTCATGTAGGTGCACAAGGCACATGTTTGGAACTGAGAGTAATTACTTAAGTTTATAAGCTGTTCATACATGGTACGTGTGGGGAGAGGGAGCTGGAGGCAACAGCAGAAATTTGCCCTTACAGGATTCATGGCATTGGGCCAATATCTTGAAGGCAAGTGGAAATCATTTAAAACATTTTAAGCAGGGATATGACATGGTCAGCTTTGCATTTTAGGGTGCTAACTCTGGCTAGGATGTAAAGGCAGAATGGAGAGAGGTGAAGAGTGAATAGAGGCTGGGAAACAAATTAGGAAGTTGTGGCAGTAATTCAGGTAAAGGATGACGATGCCCTGAGACAGGGTAACAGGCAATAAAGAGGAAGAAAAATGAATAGAATTAAAAGATGTTTAGGACGCAGGAGACTTCAGTGTTTAATTAGATATTGGTGAGCGGAAGGCCTACCCCAGATTGCTGCCTCGGGTAAGTTAGGGAAAGGTAGTGGTGTTCATTGGTTCCTTGAGATGGAGACACCAGAAAGAAACTGTTTGGGAGGAGGACATATTAACTCCAGTTTTAGGCACATCAAGTATGATATTAGTGTGAGATGTTCAAAAGGAGGGGTCCAGTAGGCAGCCGAGGAAAACAGGGATGTGAAGAAGGGTGAACTTAATCTCTGTGGCCTCTTGAAGAACTGTGGATACTCTGGAACAACTACATTCAGCTGCAGCCTAGAAAGACAGTTTAGCAGCAATGGTATGAAGTGGGGTGTGCCTTTTTTCTTGGTCCACGGGGTAAGCAATTTGATGGACAGCCTCTAAAGTGTTTATACCTCAGGATCAGGGCTGGGTATGTGCAATAAGTGACAGAAAGTTAGCTATCTTAAAGCTTCTAATGCATGGGAGTGCATGGTTCTCGGAGAGCAGCAGTTTTGTGGTTTTTCTGTTCTGACCCCCCAAAGAAGGCAGTGATCTAATTAGGTTACCTCTGCTTCTCTCTACCATATAAACCAGATAATCTACAATTTACACCAACACATTTCATCATAGAAACATCTCTGTGATGTCCGCAAAACAGATATTATATTTAGTTCCCATTTCACAGGGGAAGGCACTAAAACTCTTAGTAACTTTCTGGGTCTCATAATTAGTAAGTGGCAAAGTTGGGATGCTAGAATTCCAGGTCTCTTTTTTCTAAATCCAGCACTTTTTTCATTAAAAAGGGAAAAGAATAAATAACACATAACATATTAGCTAAAGAGAATTAGAAAGAAGAATTAAGATAACTTCATAATTTCTAGCATAGAAGATTTAAATATTGGTGATATCCCTAACCAAAATTGAAAACTTGAGGATGCAAGTAGTTTGGCTGAGAGTATGACTTCGGTTTTAAACTGAAATTACTGGGCAAAAAGTGACCAGGCAAAGTCTCTAACTAGAACAGTTCTTGCTTCTCTGTAACTGTAAATCAAGGCCCATCCTTTGGATAAACAAGATGGGAAGTTAAAGCTTTTCACAAAATCATCTCTTCAAACATTCCCACATACACAGTCTCTTTATTAAAGGAACATTTAAGAAAGGGCCACAGTATATTCTAAAGGCAATATTCAAGTGAATATAGTTAAGACAATAAAATAAGGAGATTGCTTAAGAAAGTTAACCCGGGCTCTACATACAGCTCCAAAGCTTGACTTAGAATACATTTAATTGTATTTCCAGGTTACCCACAAGGTAAAGGGCAGTATTTCTACTCACTCACTGAGAAGCATGTAAGTCTTAACTGATAAATGCGTTTAGATGAAAGGAGCCAAAAAGGTTGTTATTTATTAGAAAATACCATAACTAGAGCATCTCAGGCTATAATTTCTCTTACTACTTTTCTGACATTTTCTTTGAAGGTCATGGAGATGACCAAGTGCAAAGAGATTCACAGTATTTGGGGTTATTTATGCAACTTCTTGTGGACATACAATTTAAGCTTGACCAGTCTGATCACTCTGGAATGAGCCCTGGCCAAGTGGTAGGGATTAATCTGCCAGGAGACAGTCTTCGATAAATTATTTGGTTGGATTTTTTTCTCTTTTCCTGGTTTAAAACATTCTCCTCCAATAAATAATCGAGTTGTGCACTGGAAAACGAAAATGACTGACCTCCTCAGAAAGTAAAAGGAAGTCTGAAAATGAAAACTGGAGAGTTTCCCCTTCTAGTGCCCACTGAGTGAGAAAATGTAGTTATTTATTTGAAATGCCAGCAAATGGGCTCCCATGTAATGAAATATTTATTGAAATTGCTTCTTTGGCCCTCTACAGTTGCTGATAGGGTTTAACAAGAGTCAGGTAAGGAAGCCAGAGTGAAGGTATGTCTACTTATTTATTTATGGTTCAAGCAGTTTCGACCGTAAGGCTTACATTGGGAAATCATACAGGCAGGGCCATACATGACTGACAATCATAGTTATTTTCCATTTTTGTTGAATCGTTTGCCACAGCTCAGGAAAAATCAATCTTAAAGGATTTCTGTATTTGCTTGGTTCTGTATTTAAGCCTTTACTCTCTTCTTAAGATATATTTATGTTAGTTTTAATTAAAATTTACAATGTTGAGTACTTAATATTTTTTAAGGCTTCTATCATCAATTCATTCTCTTTTTTGTTATCTAGCTTTTGTTTGTTTATCTGTTGGTTTCTCTAGTCTTTCTATACCTTGAGAATCAGTTTTATTTTACCAACTCAAGCTAAGGCCATTTTCTACTCCTTCTCGCTTTGAGGAATATAGATCTATCCAAATTAAGATCATGCCTGTTCAAATTCTAACAATGACCCTGCAAAAGCAATTTCAAAACAATTCTTAAAATAAAATATCTGAGCTATGCTCAGAGAGAATAAGTGTCTAGTGTTCTAAAATCTCACATATACCAAATAAAGACTTCCCAGTGAGAAAAGGGACATCTCTGCTCTTCAGAGATCACTAGGTGATACTCGGGCTGTGTGAATTTTCATGATTTTCATCATGATTTACTGACAAAGCTTGAGAAAGTCACTAACTGTAGGTTTCAAGAAATAGTCCCAGCATTACTTAAAAAGCATTCCAACATGTTTATTTTTGCTATTTCTGGATTTTAGAGAGCTAATAAGTTAATAGAAACATAGAACTTTACAGCTTAAAGTAGACTTAGAAACCATTTCATCAAAATTCCACAATTTATGAATAAGGAATCCAGCAGCATTAAGTGAATTGAACAAAGGCACGTAGTAAGCTACAGAGCAGAAACTAGAATCCAGGTCTCTTGACTCCTGCTTCAGTGTTTTTCAAGAACAGCATCAAATGATTACATCATAATCACACACACACACATACATGCATGCTAAGAAAACCAACTATATACATGAGTCTAATAAAGTTTTCAAAGATCACACATGATTTGAACAAGCTGCTAACTCATGACCTCCATATGTGTTTCAAACAGTGTAGTGGATGCGATGGCATGCTGCCCAGATCTGCCCTCCAAGACTAGGCCCTCATTCCCCCAGCTTCTGGAAGAGTTGGCAGTCAACACTCTCAACAGTCTCTCTTCCGGACTTGCCTTGGCCAAAGAGGGCCCAAAGGTAAAGCCCTGCCCTGAGTGACTGGGCAACACCAAGTTGTAAAACCCCAGCTCTCTTACCCCAAATTGGAAGCCTTTCTAGCTCCACAGCTCCTCCTAGGTTTGCATTAGGCTTTTGTTTCCCATGCACTACAGTTCAACTTCTTTCTCCCCAACCCTGCTTCCTTCACCCACCCATCCTCCAAGTGTTCATTCTGCAAGCTCTACTCCCCCAAATTCTGCCTGCCCTGCAAATCTTCATCTCACAGTCAGTCTCCCAGAGAAGCTGACTAGAGACATAGCGCATCATGATTAAGAGGATGGGCTCTCGAATCAGACTACCTGGGTTTGAATCCTGGCCCTGCCACTTTCAAGCTGTGTTCTCTTGGATAAGTTACCCTTTAAATCTCTTTTTGATCAGTTTTTTTAAAAAATAAGAGTAATATTATAACCTACCACACAGGGCGGGTATGTATTATATGAGCTAATCCATGTTGAAGTTGTAGTGTAGTGTTTGGCACAGACTAATTGGCAGTATCAGTCAGGATACTAAAGGAAACAGATGGCACATTCAAAATAAAGGACTATTTACAGGGGTGTGGGCAGAGCTAAAAGAACCAATAGGGAGTGGCAAGGCATCCAGGGACTAGCAACAGTGGGAAGCCAGTACCAGCCCTAGGCCGGACAGGGCAAGTAGTCAAAACAATGTTACAGACACACAATGTGATGTATGCAGCCTGGAGAGAGCTGGCGCTGTGAAAGAGGCAACCTCCAACAGAGGCAAAGCAGGAGAGGAACTCAACCCTGCCAGACCATTAGCAGGGAGTTAGAGAATGAGGATAAATACAGTGGGTTCTTCCCCCTCCCACCCCCTGGTTTCCTGCTGGACGGCCATCCATCAAACACAACCAGAAGACAGAGGCAAGAGATGGCAGGAGAACCAACACATAGGGATCAGCATTCCCACCATCCCTTCCACCATCCCCACCTCCCCACACACTCCAAAGAATAGGGCAGGGTGTAGACATGCAGAAATGGGTCTAGAGGACAAAATGATAACAACCAGTTTGGTGGTCCTCAAATATTAGCGGCTATTCCAATTTCTGTGATTCCTGGCATACCCTGTATTTGGAGTCTTGCTGTTCATAAGACCTCAAGTTAATCTGAATTTGATACGAGAGAATTGAATTTTTTTTTTTTTTTAGAAAATCAACTCCTGCAACCAGTCCAACCAGCCCATTAGCACAATATCTGGCACACAGTATGTGCCCAATATATGTTAACGGATGATTTGACTAATTGATTTAACATAAATGAAATAAATTTTTCTTTTACAGAAAAAAGTAAAGAAAATCCTTTGGGAGATGATTTAACTTCAACAGTCACAACATGCTATTTTAAATTACTGAAGCATTTTAGAATTGTCAGGGATGGTATTCACTGAGTTCTTTAAAAGAAGTTATCGAATACATGCAAGTTTGGGTTGGTATTATTTCTCACCAATAGAATGAAAGGTTGTAAATCTGAAATTCTACATTCAAACAAGACAGAAGACAATACTATGATACTCCTCCCCTCAAATGATTTTATCAAAGGTTAATAAAAGAAATTCCACTGATGGGAAAGTCCTTTTTTCACCTGGGTGAGGTCGTCAAAGGACATTTCAAGGAATGGAAAAAGAGAACTGCCCTCTCTTCCACAGAGGAAGAAGAGTTAGGTACCAGGGCTAGCTGTGTACCTTTGGATATGCCACCTTTCCTTTCTGAGTTTCAACTTTTCCTCCACAAACCAAAAAATAGTAAAGAATTTCTACCTCAAAGGACACCAAGGAAGCTTGGATGTTGCCATGCAAGAAAGACTTTTCTCACTTTTGCAGGGACAATAAAAAGTTACATAGATCCCAGAAGAGTCCCATCTCTTATTTAGACTCTGAACTCTTCCGAAGTGTGGAGTCCAGGCCTCCTCCTAGGCATTCAGCCAGGAGTCCTCAGCCTGGGACCCATGAAATCTTTGAATTGCCCTGAAAAAAAAAAAAAAAAGATGAAAAAAAGTTGTATTGTTCAGGGAAGACAATCCACTGATTACATGAGACCCTCAAAGAAGTGGACAACCTAAAGAAAGATTAGGATCCTCTGTCCTAAGAACCATCCTAAGCAACCTCCCTCAACACACTCCACCTGCTACCCAACCCACCCCACCCCAGCCATGAAGGGAGCCAGCATCTCCTCAGTCAACCAGCACTCCACATACCCTTCACAAAGGTAAAGGATGGAGTTTTTATCTGTGAATATCGTGGCTTTAATTCTGGAAGCTTGAATATCAATTTACATAATTCAGTTTTCAGCATATGTAGTCAGATCTCGGAGTCCAATGTCCCTTTTTATTATTATTTGAGATTTTGCTGAGGCAAATGTTTTGATTGCCTGGAGGTTTGCCTGCAAGCTTTATGCAGTGGAAGTTTTAAGACATAAGTTAACATTTATGAAAATCTTAACTCTGAATTAAATGCAATATCCAGAAAATGTTCCATTAATAAAGTAGTTCTAAGATTTGTAAAATAATCTAGCCTAATTTTTTAATTTATATATAGTTACTGGATGTTTTCATGATCTCAAAAAGCATATTTTATTAGAATTTAAATTCTTGGTTTGGGATTTCTTAGGTAAAGAGAATGGGGATTTCTCTTTAATTTGATTAGTGTAATGATATCAATGTTATTTAATTATTTAACCAGCACATGTATAGCATTTTCTATGTGCCAGGTATTCTTCCAAGGATTTACAGCTATCAAGTTTATTTAATCCTCAAAACATGCATATAAGACAGGAAATATTATTATGCCCATTTTACAGATGAGAAAACTAAGGCACAGAGAGTGGTTAAACAACATGCGCAAAGTCACATAGCTAGTAAGTGACAGAGCCAGGATTCAAACTCAGGTAGAAACAATACTAGCAGCCACAACAAAATTGAGATTACTTAATAGTTATTGACTACCTACTCTGTGCCAGACATTAGGCTAGGTGTTTTCCTTGCATTGTCTCATTTAATTCTCACTATAACAATATTAGATAGGTACTAATTTTATCCCACTTTACAAATGAGCAAACAAGCCCAGAGATGTTAACTAAGTTGCCAAAGACAACACAGCTAGTTAAAAAAGGCAGTCAAGACAATCCAAGTCTGTGGTCTCCACAGCCTGGGCTCTTCATCACCATGTATGAATGCACCACTTAGTAAAGAGAGGTTATTAGGCTCTGTCAGGCAAAACAGTATGAAAGTTTGGTAGGAGACTAAACACCCCTCAATCTGTAAGCTTATGTTCACTTTTTGTACTGTATAACAGAAAAGGTCAAGGATGCTGGATTCTGTGGCTCCCCTCTCCTCCCACATGTTCTCCCAAGCATGCTTTCATCTTCTAGCTACCATCCTGGAAGTAGTTTTGTGCCTCTCTCTGAGGGACTTCAGTAATAGTGGAGGAATCCAATGTGCTATGTGCAGATATCCTGTCCACGGACTGTGGGAATCAGAGATGACAAGAAGTCACAGACACAACCTCTGAGCTCTCACAGCAGCCAGTGTCCTCCACCCCCACCTTCAGAATCCCTGCAGGTGTTCCCCCAGGAGATTGTTGTTAATCTGGTCTCCTGGCCCTGGGGGATGAGAATCTGGGCCAAGGTATGTGACAAGAGAATAGCAGAAGTCAGCAACACAAATAACAAAAATGTATTTCAAAGGCTTCATGCCTTACAAAGCTGCTTCACATATGTATTTTCTGTCTGAGCACTTCCTAAGGGAATTATTAGAAACTGAAACTGGTTCTAAGAAATATTTAGTACTTCTGAGTTTTTCTATTTACCTTTGACTTCATTATTATTATGTATTCCATTTCTTATAATGGTTTTAAATTTATATTTGAACTTGTTCTATTTACTTAGCAAGAGACTGATGCTTCCTCAAAACATAAAGTATTTAATTCTACCAGGATAGTTTATGGGACAAAATATTATCATCTTACCACAAATACTGAGTTTTGCCCTCAATTCAGATGGAATCACAAGCTTGGCTTAAATGTGGTTATCGGACTAAGCACATGGGGTCATGAATTTCTCCAACATATATATACTGAATGCATGTGTCCCCCCACAATTCACATGTTGAAGCCCTCACCTCCAATGTCATGGTATTTGGAGATGGAGTCTTTGGGAGGTAATTAGGTTTAGATGAGGTCATGAGGATGGGGCCCTCATTATTGAATTAGTGTCCTTAGAAAAAGAGATACCAGAAAGCTTGCTTACTCTCCACTTCCAAACATAGAACAGGGCATGTGCTTTCACCAGAGACCAACCATGCTGGCACTGTGATCAGGGATTCTAGCCTCCAGAACTGTGAGAAAATAAATCCCTGATGTTTAAACCACAATTTTGTGGTATTTTGTTATGGCAGTTTAAGCTAAGACAGATGTGTGTACATGGACACAGTATAATAAGTCTTACAGACACACTATATTGATATACACATATCAGAAAGGGAAGAAGAAACTTGCTATTGCATAAATAAATAAAAAATAAATGACAGTGCTCCAGCAGTGACAATCCAACACCTGAAGACATTTTAACAACAAAAATTTTAAAAGAAATTTTCTCAAAATTGTTTGTGAGACAGGCTCTAAAATAAGGTAGAGAGTCTAATTGAAGCAACCTCAGAAATAAGCTGCACAGAGACAGTAGAAAAGGAGGCTGTCCAAGGAGCCTTGATAGTGGCCAAGAGAGAATGGGACAGTTGGTGGAGGGGAGAAGCCCTTTGCTTCCGGCTCCACTCTGAAGTCATGTAAGGTAACATATGAGTAACAGGAGGTAAGCTTTTGTGGAAGGGAGCTCACCTCAACGCTGAGGAGGAAGGAAATCCAAGTTTGCTTTTGACAGCTTGGCCTTTCATGACCTTCATGTGGCTGCTCTCCCACTGGAGTGCATGGTTGGAGTGGAAGAGCAGGGTCAAAAACCCTTGGCGCTTACAAGATTGGTCTCAATCTATGGAGCCCCCTGGTGAGTTAAATGGCTCAGTTGAAAGGTACTGTTACCTTTGGGGAGAATTATCAGTGTTAGAAAAGATGGAGAACAAACCTCCATGAACAGTTCCAAGAGAAACATTTCTACAGAGCCATGGAAGATAATGAAAGGGAAGTCTGCCAGAACAAAACAGACATTTTATTCAACAATTTTGGGATTACAATGCTTACATAGTGAGATTTTTTAAAGACTGCTGTTAGACCTTTCAAAGCCTTTGACAAAATTAGTCAGATATCACTTTAAACTTTCTTCTATTAGCCAGATGTGAGCAAGAAAAGTGATGGTACAAGCAAGGAAAGGCTAGAAAAAAAAAAAAAATCCATGATGTATATACTAATTCATCCAACTTTAACAGGGGCAGATGCATTTCCAATCTTAAAATTTATGACAGCTTTTTTATACTTTATCTTTTAGAGCTATTTTAAAATATTTTATCTAAAGTTTAATAACAAAAATACCAATTCTGTTTCTATCCTGAAACTCAAACTTCCAAGACAAATGTAGCCTACTGAATCTATCAAAGCTGAGAAAACTCACAAAATTGCAAATCTTTAGGATTGCTGCATCAGACTGATCAGTTTGGCTGAGAATTCAGTCAGACCTCAGAAGAAAACTTCAGATCTGGGGAGGAATGAGTTATTGCCATTGGGTGATTCGAACACAATATGAAATTGAAAACTCAGACCAGTATTTCCCTAATTTTTGTTGATGTTATAGTTGATAAGTTCTCAATATTCAGCATATTAGGTGTTTCTAGCTGACAAAATAGAAGTAGGTTTCTACCTATATGGGCTCAATGGCAGGTTTGCTAAATTCCCTATTTGTTGGTATTTTCTATTGAGTTGAAATAATTAGTGCAAAAGACAGGTGGCATTTTTGAACTTGAAAAATTGGAGATTGGCGTGCACCATGACTTTGGAGCTATTAAATCCAGGAAAAACCTGGGGGCCTTCCTCATGAATGGACTTTTTTTTTTAATCAAGCTGGGTAGAGAGAATGATGAACCAGTGCCAAACTGGAAGAAGTTTGCACTAACATTTATCTAGTGCTTACTATGTAGCAGACATAGCCTAATCCATAATTCTAACATTCAAAAACCTTTGTCAACCAGGTTTTTTTGTAACTCAATTGGCAGCAAAACTTGACAAAACTCATTTTTCAGAAAAATCTGATCTGATTTTTAGAAGGTGTTAATGTCTCATTACTAATCAGTGCCCTAGATTTCATTGGGTGTATTATGTAATATATGGTATATTATGTAACATAAATATAATCGCATGTACCATATTACCTTCCTAAAATCTAAAATGTTCTCAATTCCAAAACACGTGGCCCAAATTATTCCAAGTAAGGAAAGTGTTTTCTTTATGTCTCACACAATTATCTAAAGTTAAGTGCCTTTAATATTCCTAATTTACAGGTAGGAAGACTGAGACAAAGAGAGTGTAAACATATTGCCTAAGGTGACATATGTAATAAGAGGTGGATGGAGATTTGAACCCAGGCAGTCTGATTTCAGAATCTATGCTCTTAATTGCTATACTACTATACCACCTTGAGTCATCTGCTAATGGGGTATCTTTAAAAAAAGTTTTTGTTTTTATTACATATAGATTTGAAAACGAGAAAGAGAGAGAGAATATATTATCCTCAGATATAATTAGCAGCCTCCTCTATCTTTATCAGCCAGAAGGAAAACTGTATCCATCCCAGGTGGGCAAATGTCAAGGGAATTTAAAGTGGGGACCCAGTTACAAAGTCACAGGAAGAATCTAAAGGCCTAAAAGGGGACTATGAGGAAACCAGAATTTAGCAAGACTCAGAAAGCTACCACTACCTCGAAGGCTGAAATAACAAAGGGAGAAGATAGCCTTACCAAAAGCTGGGAACCAAGGTCAACAAGAGTTGTTAACACCAGGGACTGAGGTGCCATCCTACAAAAGCAGTAGTCAATGCCCTAAGGTGGATGGCCAACGCAAAAATGATAGGGAAAGGTATCTTGGCTTCTCCCTTTCTTCTGCCCTCCAGTCCCCCTTAAGACTCTGCATTGTCTAAACCTGGCTAGAAGCCAATCAGCAACCTGAAAAATGAGGTCACCACTGTATGCCACAGGGTGGAGCAGAGCAAAGGAGCAAAAAATTCTGATTGGAGAGCACATGATCAAATGACTATTACCTGTGAGGTTGAGAGTGAATTTATCGGAGAACAGATTAAGGATGAGCCTGAAAAGATTTAACAGATGATTGCAAAGACAAACCCTAACAAAAAGCTTTCTCCACATGTATTTATTAAATACATTAAGGACCTTCTTCATATCAAGTACGATCAGTGATGAATGTAAGCTTCTAGAGGGCAGGGAGGAAATTTTATTTATTAATGTTCTTATTTTTAACAAAGAAAAAAATTTAAGCAACATAAAGGGTCTTGAACTTGAGTACAAAGAGTCAATTGTATGAGATGAGAAGAGGGCTATCTCAGCAACATATACAGAAAAGGACTTAGAGGCTTAGGCAACAGTAAGGTAACTGACACGGTGACTCTCAGAAAAAGTGAGTTGAATCTTGGGCGGCATTAGTTAAAGCAAGGTATTAAAACATGGTAGGTGGTATTCCTATCATAAACCGGTCAGATCATCTTGGAATGACTTCTGAATTTCCAGATATCACTTTAAGAGGGATATAAGTCAACCAAATTATGTACAAAAGATAAAGTAGTAAAGCCCCTGAAACCCATGTTCTGTAAGTAAAAACTGAAAAGCCTGGAAATCTTTAACCTGGAGAATAAAGGGTAGGAAGGTATATAATCACATTTCAAATAACTTAAGGAATATGTACAGCAGTGTTAACAACTGCCCACCTACTCCACTTGAAAGAGATGTTGCCTCTACCACCATCCTGCAACCTAGATACCAATGAAATGGCCATGCATAATATCACACACCACCATTCCAATCAAGGTGGACTAGTAGTTGACATATGACTATCACCTCAAAGGTAGCCAGTCCATAAGCCAGCCACCTATGCCAGCACCTGGAGTAAAAAGCTAAGCTGGACCTCACTCTTCTTAAGTGGAAATTTGTATCAGAAAACACAGAAAGACTGACCCAGTTAGTAATAAAGACAAAAGCTAAAAGGAAGCCAGCAGATAGAGTTGGCCCATGGCAAACTGAGACCATATGTAAATTAAAGTGATAAGAGAGCAAAATACTTTGTAAGCAAAATTCAGCAGCAGAGAGAAGAAAACAGAGCAAACTTCAGAGGGCAGCAAAGGTGCTGAGAGAGAAGGAGAGAGAGAGAGAGATCCTGGAAAGCTGATTCTGTTCCTGCTATCTTCTCTTTTTTTCCATTCCATGTGAATCCTTATAATAAATGTGAATCTCTTTTTCTTAAGGTAACACATGTGAGTTTTCACTCTCGCAAATAACTAAAAACTAAAACAAACAGTTCTAAGAAAAAATGAATTACACCAGTCTTGAGGGATAAACACCACTTGGGGAAATCTCCAGAGAGACTTGTTTCTTTCTAACAGTCCACGAATGTGGAACAGCTGCCTCAAGAAACAGAGTTTTGTCTAGCATGGAAAAATCTAAGCACACAGTGAGGACCTCAGTCCATCAGGCAGTGCCTGACTGAATAGCCTTTGAGGCTTTTCCAGTCCTGAGACTACACCCTCTGATTCTAGGTGGAAATTTCTATATCTTGAGGTAATAGAGATGGCTCTCATAATCTAAGAAGAGCAAAACCTTCTAAGATAGAATTTTGCCTTTAGTTTTTCAGTTAGAATATTTTTCCATCCAGTATTTTACCAGTTTGAGCTTCTTTTCTTTCCAATAGGAAATGACAAGCCCAACTACAATTTCAAGTTCAGTAAATAATGTCTTAAGTGGTTTTGGTTTTGAGACAAGGAACAGGTCATTTTGGCACTGTTTTTTTTCCATTAATTTTTAAATTCACGTGTATTTTTCAGTAAATTTAGTTCACATGATTTAGATTTATTTACACTTAGCTCCCTAACATGTGTGGTTAGCAATTTGATGACTATGCACCTTATAATTAGTCTGTCTCACAACCAGAAAGTCACGTGTTGCCAACAAGACCAAAGTGAAATCCAGCTGACACAAATTTGGATGCAAATCAAAAAAGCCATAAAATTCAAGACCATTCTAAATTTGGCGATAAAAGTTCTCTTGTTCCCAAAAGTGACAGACAAAACAAGTTCCGAGTATAAAGTACTTAAATTTTTCATGCAAACATGTGGCACACAGATAAATGGCAGTGGGACAGCTGCCTCTCTGTTGCTCTGCTACCATGGTTACCTTGTGATCACCTTATGATTACAGGGGGTGCTGCTTCGTATGAGGTTGTGTCTGCATCCCCAAGAATCTGGGACCTAGTTGAGAAAGCCAGTCAACTGGTTGATGAGCAGAGTGTAAACTAAACCACTCACAGTAGATAGAATGTTTCTCGTTCATAGAATTAGATAATGCTGGGTGGAATAGGAAACTTCAAGAAGGATCTTGGCCAATCCTTCACTTTACTAATGTGTTTTAAATGATTGTTTTGACATTCCATGTACATAACCTTTAAAATTCAAATGACATTGGTCCAGGCATGAGTTTAATTATAAAACTCAAAGCACATATGGAGCAGAGAAAATTTTCTAGGGAAACCTAGAGAATTGTTTTATGGGTTTTTTTTCCACTTATTCTTGAGACCCATGATATGAAAATAGGTTTCCTCCTTAAAATGTGTTAGAAAGAGTGATAACACCACCGAGGTATATAAAATGTACATTTTATATACAATTTATGTTGATAAAAATTCTAAACCTGCTTCAACATATCTCTATATGCCAGTTTTCTACAAGCCATTTCATAAATCGTATTCAAAACAAATATCAAAAATGCATAACTTACATAATTAAACACTTATGTATTAAATTTACACACAAGCATAATCTCTCCAATTTAAAGATATTTATCCATGCCAGGGTCTATGAGTTAGGGGGGAAAAAAATCCTTATCCAGAAGTCCTTTCCTAGTGAGTTCACTGGTTAAAGTTTGAGGCCATTGCCCTTGTGTCTCCTTGGGCACCCTGAAAGTTAGGGACAGGGGCCTAAGGTAGTTCTGCTTGTTCATCTTTCTCTCTCCCACTCCATTTATAAGCTTTAGTCTTTGCTCATTGAGTTTCCTCTAACTACTGAGATAGAAGATGGCCCATTGGGCTTGGACAGCCATTATCCTGACCCTCCAACAAATATATTTCATTTTCTATGTCACTCATCATCCTCTGAGAAATCTGGTTGATCCTCACCATGAAACAAAGAGGAAGTACAATCTCAAAACCCAAAGTTAGTAGACGGAGTGAAATCATAAAGATCAGAGCAGAAATAAATGAAATAGAAACAAAGAAAACAATAGCAAAAATCAATAAAACTAAAAGCAGGTTCTTTGAGATGATAAATAAAATTGATAAACCTCTAGCAAGACTCATCAAGAAAAACAGGGAGAGGATTCAAATCAATAAAATTAGAAAGGAAACAGGAGAAGTTACAAAGGACACCGCAGAAATAAAAAGCACCATAAGAGACTACTACAAGCAACTATATGCCAATAAAATGGACAACTTGGATGAAATGGACAGATTCTTAGAAAGGTATAACCTTCCAAGACTGAATCAGAAAGAAATAGAAAATATGAACAGACCAATCACAAGTAATGAAATTGAAACTGTGATTAAAAATCTCCCAACAAACAAAAGTCCAGGACCAGATGGATTCACAGGTGAATTTTATCAAACATTTAGAGAAGAACTAACACCCATCCTTCTCAAACTCTTCTAAAACATTGCAGAGGAAGGAACACTCCCAAACTCATTCTATGAGGCCACCATCACCCTGATACCAAAACCAGACAGAGATACTACAAAAAAAGAAAATTACAGACCAATATCACTGATGAATTTAGATGCAAAAATCCTCAACAAAATACTAGCCAACAGAATCCTACAACATATTAAAAGGATCATACACCGTGATCAAGTGGGGTTTAATCCCTGGAATGCAAAGATTCTTCAATATACACAAATCAATCAGTGTGATACACCATATTAATAAATTGAAGGATAAAAACCACATGATCATCTCAATAGATGCAGAAAAAGCTTTTGACAAAATTCAACACCCATTTATGATAAAAACTCTTCAGAAGGTAGGCACAGAGGGAACCTACCTCAACATAATAAAGGCCATATACCAAAAACCCACAGCAAACATCATTCTCAATGGTGAAAAACTGAAAGCATTCCCTCTAAGGTCAGGAACAAGACAAGGATGTCCACTCTCGCCACTACTATTCAACATAGTTTTGGAAGTCCTTGCCACAGTAATCAGAGAGGAAAAATAAATAAAAGGAATCCAAATTAGAAAAGAAGAAGTAAAACTGTCACTATTCACAGATGACATGATACTATACATAGAAAATCCTAAAGATGCCACCAGAAAACTACTTAAGCTAATCAATGAATTCAGTAAAGTTACAGGATACAACATTAACACAGAGAAATCTGTTGCATTTCTATACACTAACAATGAAAGATCAGAAAGAGAAATTAAGGAAACAATCCCATTCACCATTGCAATGAAAAGAATAAAATACCTAGGAATAAACCTAACTAAGGAGGTAAAAGACCTGTACTCAGAAAACTATAAGACACTAATGAAAGAAATCAAAGATGACACAAACAGATGGAGGGACATACCATGTTCCTGGATTGGAAGAATCAACATTCTGAAAATGACTATACTACCCAAAGCAATTTACAGATTCAATGCAATCCCTATCAAATTACCAATGGCATTTTTCACAGAACTAGAACAAGAAATTTTACGATTTGTATGGAAATGCAAAAGACCCTGAGTAGCCAAAGCAATCTTGAGAAGGAAAGACAGAGTTGGTGGAATCAGGCTTCCTGACTTCAGGCTATACTACAAGGCTACAGTGGTCAAGGCAGTATGGTACTGGCACAAACACAGAAATATAGATCAATGGAAGAGAAAAGAAAGCCCAGAGATAAACTATGGTCAACTAACCTATGACAAAGGAGCCAAAGATGTACATTGGAGAAAAGGCAGCCTCTTCAGTGAGTGGTGCTGGGAAAACTGGACAGCTACATGTAAAAGAATGAGATTAGAACACTCCCTAACACCATACACAAAAATAAACTCTAAATGGATTAAAGACCTAAATGTAAGGCCAGTCACTGTAAAACTCCTAGAGGAAAACATAGGAAGAACACTCTTTGACGTAAATAACAGCAAGATCTATTTTGATCCACCCCCTAGAATAATGGAAATAAAAACAAAAATAAATAAGTGGGACCTAATGAAACTTCAAAGCTTCTGCACAGCAAAGGAAACTATAAGCAAGACGAAAAGACAACCCTCAGAATGGGAAAAAATATTTGCAAATGAATCAACAGACAAGGGACTAATCTCCAAAATATATAAACAGTTCATCCAGCTCAATATCAAAAAAACAAGCAACCCAATCAAAAAATGGGTAGAAGACCGAAATAGGCATTTCTCCAAAGATGACATATGGATGGCCAAGAGACACGTGAAAAGCTGCTGAACATCATTAATTATTAGACAAATGCAAATCAAAACGACAATGAGGTATCACCTCACACTGATTAGAATGGGCATCACCTGAAAATCTACAAACAGTAAATGCTGGAGAGGGTGTGGAGAAAAGGGAACTCTCCTGCACTGTTGGTGGGAATGTCAATTGATACAGCCACTATGCAGAACAGTATGGAGGTTCCTTGCAAAACTAAAAATAGAACTACCATATCACCCAGCAATCCCACTGCTGGGCATATACCCAGAGAACACCATCATTCAAAAAGACACATGCACTCCAATCTTCATTGCAGCACTATTTACAATAGCCAGGACATGGAAGCAACCTAAATGTCCATCAACAGATGAATGGATAAAGAAGATGTGGTACATACATACAATGGAATATTACTCAGCTGTAAAAAGCAATGAACCTGGGACATTTTTAGAGACATGGATGAACCTAGAGACTGTCATACAGAGTGAAATGAGTCAGAAAGAGAAAAACAAATATTGTATATTAATACATATATGTGGACTTTAGAAAAATGGTACAAATCAACCAGTTTGCAAGGCAGAAATAGAGACACAGATGTAGAGAACAAACATATGGACACCAAGTGGGGAAAGCGGGGAGGTTTGGGGGTGGGGAATGAATTGGGAGATTGGGATACCAAATTGTACACTCTAAATACATGCAGTTTATTGTAAAAAATAAAAAAATTAAAAATTAAAAAAAAAAGATTCAATGGTTCTTGAGACCTCTTCCTTTTCCGTAATTAAAAAAAAATTTTCCTATTTAATGTCCTCTTCCCTGGGAAATTCCTCAGTCTCCCCAAACCATTAGTCTTTCCCTCCAACTACCCGAATTTTACCTCATACTTCAGGACCCTACTTAAGTCTCATCTACTCTAGTAACCCTTCCCTGATCTGCCAGCTCTCTTTGATCTACCCCTACTTTGAACCTCAAATGTATATACTCTGTACCACCCAGTTGCAGGCCCATTTTGTGTACAAACTTAGATTTACTTGATTTGTTTCATCTATTGGTCTTATCTTCTCAAGTAGGTTAGAGACTCCCAAGAAGAGTGAATTCTGCTTTATGTTATTTTCACATTCCTACAGTGACCAATATATTACAGCACCCACAGTAGGAGTCACATCAGTTAATAGACTGATAAATATTACAGTCCATGTCCACTTCACAAATGATAATAAAGCAACTATTTTTACATTGCTCCAACTAGCTAGAGAAGTTCATTTCCTCTAAAATTACCATGTATAAAGCCATAAATAAACTTTGCTTAAAAATCATTCCTTCTAATAATACACTAGTTTAGCTAACAAGTATATAAGGTGCTGATCTCTGCCTTGAGGAGTTCACATTCTCATGCAGAGGCATGTCAGTAAATTAAGATGCAATATGAAAAATGCTCCCAAAGAGGCAAGGTCCACCACCTGAAAGGCCAGAGGTAAAGGAGCAACTTTCAGAGGTTTCTAATCAAACTCTACAATCTAATGATTAATGTCCCACACAACTTTATGGAGACAAATTCTGAACTAAATTTTTTTTCCATTTGTCCTTACTGTATAAAACCAGAGTGCTTAAATAGTAAGATTTATCATTTGTATTGAACTTCATAGCAAAATAGGCAGTGAGGATAAGAAATAACTTTGAAAATAAAAAATCTTTATGTAAATTATATTTAAAGAATGTAAATTTGGGAAAATATACTATATAAAGTCACGTTAATGAAAGTATAGTTAGCTTTTTATTCAAAATAAAAGCCACACTCACCTGCAGCATCTGTTTACTTCACTCACATTATTTACTGTAGTTTTGCTTTTTCATGCCTGTGCAATTCCTTGTACATATGCCTAGGGATTGGCAGAGATTCAGCTGGCTTTTATTCAGTCTGATCTTTTCGTAAAAATTAGTGTAAGATGGAAACACTGTCTTTACTTATTTTGCAATCTTAATGTTACATGACAATGTCAAGATCTTGCTGCAGATCAGTATACACATCAAATGTGTGTCTCAAAACTCTTGAGCTTATTATGAATGCTCTTTTTCACATCTCCCTTTCACATTCCAGGATTTTACTATCCTTTTTATCTTTGTATAAAAATATGATAATTAGATTTCATTTTCTTTCAGAAGCAAATGGAATAGAGCTCTCAAATAACTTTCTTTGAACAAGTTCAGATGATAAGTAGTGTCTGGTAGCAGAGGAAATCAGTAAGACTTACAGATCTGGAAAAGAAATTTAGAACAGTAATTTCAATAAAGAGTGGTACAAAGTAGAAGTAGAAACAAGTATGAGATCTAGAGAGGGAAAAAAAAAAGAAAATGGGCATCATCTCTTCCTGAGTGTTCTCAATTATGGTTGATAGTTGAAGTAAAAATTATAATACTACTTGATGTGGTTCTAAGTGTGTATAGAAGATATATTGAAGATAATTATATTACAAAGGAAAATAAGAGTGGCTACTTAATATCAGATAAAGTAGACTTCAGAGCAAAGAAAATTATTAGAGACAAGAGGGACATTAAATAATGACAAAAAGTCAATCTACCAAAAAGATATAGCAATCCTAAATGTGTATTCACCAAACAACAGAACTACAGAAAATGTGAAGTAAAAACTGATGGGGCTAAAAGGAGAAATGGACAAATCTACAAATATAGTTGGATACTTCAACATTGCTTTTGAACAATTAATACAACTAAGACAGATAATCAACAAGGATACAGAAGAACTCAACGATACCATCAGCCAACAGGATCTAATTGACCTTTGTTGAACATTCCACCCAACAACAGCTGAACACATTCTTTTGAAGAGCCTACAGATTATACACAAAGATAGACCATACTCTGGCCTATAAAACAGACTTCAACAAGTAGAAAAGTATGGAAATCATTTAGGGTGTGTTCTTTCACCACAATGGACTCAAGCTAGAAATCAAAAACAGAAAGATAACAGAAAAATCTCTAAACAACTTGAAACTAAACAACACACTTCCAAACAATCCATGGGTCAAAGAGGAATTCTCAAGGGAAATAAAAGAATACATTGAACTGAATGGCAATGAAAATACAACATATCAATATTTGTGGGACATAGCTAAAGCAGTGCTGAGAGGACAATTTATAGCACTAAATTCACATATTAGAAAAAAGTCTCAAACAATCAAAGCTACCACATCAGAAGCCTAGAAAAAGAAGAGATAAATAAAGCAAAATTAAGCAGGAGAAAGGAAATATCAAAGATAAGAGCAGATCGATAAAATTGAAAAGGAGAAAAATAAAGAAAACCAATGAAACAAAAAGCTATTTCTTAAGAAACATCAATAAAGTTGACAACCCTCCAGCAAGACTGGAAAAGAAAAAAAAAAAGGAAGATACAAATTACCAATATCAGCAGCAAAACAGGGGATATCAGTACAGACTCTCAAAACATCAAAAGGGTAATAAGGGAACACTGTGAACAACTCTACACACATAAATTTAACAGCCTAGATGAAACAGACCAATTTTTCAACAACAACAAAAAAAAAAACTACCACAGCTCATCTTATATAAAACAAATAGTTTGAATAGACCTATAACTATTAAATAAGTTGAATTCGTAATTTAAAAACTATCCCCACAAAAAAAAAAAAAAAAAAAAAAACTATCCCCACATGCCCAGTTTCTCAGGTCCAGACAGTCTCACTGGAGAATTCTACCAAACTTTTAAAGAAGAATTAATACCAATTCTATGCAATCTTTGTCAGAAAATAAGAGGAAACATGGAACTGATTCATTGTATGAAGTTAGTATTACCCTGACACCAAAACCAAATAAAGATAATAAAAAACAAAAAAACAACAACAATGAAAAGCTACAGGCCAATATCCCTTGTGAATATAGATGTAAAAATCCTTCACAAAGTATTAGCAAATAGAATTCAGCACTATATAAAAAGAATTACACATCATGACCAAGAGAGTTTTATTCCAGAGGTGTAAGGCTGGTCCAGTATTTGAAAATAAATCAATGTAATCCGCCATATTAGCAATCTAAAGAAAAATTCATGTGATCATATCAATCGAGGCAGAAAATCATTTGGCAAAATTCAACACCCACTTGTGATAAAAACTGTCCAAAAAAAGGAGGAATAGAGGTAAATTTCTTCAACTTGATAGAGAGCATCTACAAAAAAACCTATAGCTACTGTACTCTATGCCTAAAAAACTAAATAATTTCTTCCTAAGATGGGGAACAAGGCAAGGATATCCACTCTCATCATTCAACACAGTGCTGGAAGTTCTACCCGAGCAGTAAGATAAGAAAAGGAAATAAAAAAGCATATCGATGAGAAAGGAAGAAATAAAAAAAATGCCTTTATTTGCAGATGGCATGATTGTCTACACAGAAAATCCTAAGAATTTTCTTTTTAATTTTTAAAAGTAATGTATTCTGTAAACTTGCTGAACTCACAAGTAAACATAAAAATCTACCCCATTTCTATATGTTAATAATGAACACATAGAAACAGCAATTATAAATACAACACTATTCACAATTGCTCAAAAAAATGAAATAGGTGTAAAGCTAATGAAATATGCACAGGACTTGTATGCTGAAAATGACTAATCAAAGAAGATATTACATAAAAAAGGGGGAGGTATACTATGTTCATGAATTGGAAGACTAATATAATAAAGATGTCATTCTCCCCACATTGGTTCCTATAAAAATCCCAGCAACACTTTCTATAACTGTAAACAAGATTATTCTAAAATGTATATGGAAGGAAAAATACACTATAATAGCTAAGACAGTCTTAACGAAGAAGCATAAAGTGAGAGATTACTCTGCCTGATGCAGAGTTTTACCACGTAGCTACATTAATCAGGACAGTATGATACAGGTGATATAGTGCCAGTGTAATATAGTACCACAGGTATATGCTTAACTGATGTTTGACAGAAGTACAAAAAACTGAATGGAGGAAGAATAGACTTTTCAATTAGTGCCAGAGCCACTATATACCCATAGGCAAAACAAAACAAGAATTGTGACATAAACCTAACACCTTACACAAAAATTAAATAAAAATAGGTAACAGAGTTACTATAAGTAAGACTTTTAGCTATAACATTTTAGGATGAAACAGGAAGGAAGTCTTCAAGATCCAGGGCTCAGCAAAGTAAAATTTTTCCTTGATCCATGCAAGGAAAAATTGGTAAACTGACTTCATCATCTATACGAATATTTACAGTAAGCTTATTATAACAGCCAAAAACTGGAAACAACCCAGATGTCCTTCAACTGATGAATGTTTAAATATCCTATCTATGCCATGGAGTAATACTACTCAGCAAAAAATCTGTTGATACAAGCCAACAACTTAAATCTCTCTCCAGATAATTACAGTGAGTGGAAAAACGAAGTTTCCAAAGGTTCCATATTGTAGGATTCTATTTATGTAACATTCTTGAAAAAACAGAATTATACGAAAGGAGAACAGGTTCATGGAGAACAAGATGAGGGGGAAGTACAGAACAGAAGTGAGTGTGGTTGTAATACGGCAACATGAGAACTGTGGTGATGGAAATGTTCTATAGTTTGACTACATCAATGTAAATATCCTGGTTGTGATATTATATTATGGTTGTGCAAGATGCTACCATTGAGGGAAATGTATAAAGAATACACAGAATATTTCTGTACTATTTCTTACAACTGCAAGTGAACCTACAATTATTTCTAAAGGCAAAGTTTAATTTTAAGAAATAGCCCAACAGAATCGCTGGAATTAAATAAATAAATAAATAAATAAAACCATGAAGAAGAAAACTGTACTTCTTCCTTCTGAAATATCTGCCTAGCAATACAAAACAAGAAGGAAATTGAAAGTACTAAAGAAGCAATATACAGGTACAAAAAGTAATCTCAAGCATTGTATTTTGTTACACATGTAATAAATTTTAAAGGTAGGTCAATTTTATATAAGTAGTGATTGAATAAATCAGTAATATAAAAAGAATATAATCGATAGACACAGATATTTACATTGAAAATATATGAAAATTTTAAAAGAATATTTTTTTAATTTCATGTAGCCCCAAATTAAGAGTTCTTTCAGGAAGTAGACTATGTGTTTTGTTTCCATTAAATTATGCAGCAATTTAAAATAGGAAAGATAAAAAATAAAAATTCAGTCTAATATACTTTGCATTTCTGAAGTGTCAGGGTTTAAATACTCATGATAAATATCATGTACATTACATACACATCATGTCTGTACTTATGATGAACATACTCTTTCAACCAAGGTCATATTGTACCAGTCCTGGCTTGAGACAAGATCAAGTCACCACAAAATTAGATTAGGAAATGAATGACCTAACTTTCGTCTTGCTGACATAGAGGGAGATAGATAATTGACAGGTAGGTAGGTAAATATGTAGATTAAAAAAAAAAAAAGAGGTATATGTTAATACTGTACTGTTGGCTTAGTTGTTTTGGCTAAATTGAGTAGCTTTTAACTGGCCACTTTAATCTAAAATATGAACACACTTAGTAGACTGAGAAGAGTTATACAGAGAGCAGATAATTGGTTTGAGCGGAATAGTTAAATTAGGCTTTAACTATCCTAGCCAATTCATAGTTGGTATATCATCAACACCATTAACATCACCGACATCACACATTAACTGAGCTGTTTCTACCTGTAGTCAGTACCCTCCTCAGTGCTGGAAGCTCAAAGATGTAAGACATGGCCCTGAAATCACTGTTCAGGTGGGAAGAAAGTACCCAATGGATGGCATGTGAGAGTACCAAATGGAAGTCATATTAGGGGGGCTAAGAAACAGAAGTAAGCACTGAGAGAGCATGACAGAGGTGGTGGGCTCTTAGACCTAAGGGTCTTTGCAGTGGATCCTGCAGTGCTCTACCCAGATCTCCTCTTCAGGGCACACGCACCCATGTCAGGCTGCTGGGAATATCCACTGCTATCCCCCTCACTGGGGATGGCCTTCAGCTTCAGGGAATTGCCCTGCCCAAGGTTACAGCCCTTGTCAAGGGGCAACACACAGCCAGTGACTGGTTTATTCAGGGAAACAAAGGCTCAGGCTCCTTTGCCTCAATTTGAGCAACTCTGAAGGGGCATTCAGCCTCCAAGTGCCTGTAATGATCCGCCGAAGCCTCGTTGGAAACTGCACTGCTAATCAGCTTCTTACTCTGCCCAGTACTGCCTTGCTTACTTCTGCAGAGGCCTATCTCCCAAAACCACTATCCAACAAAACTTCAGCATGCAACTCTCCATCTCACAGTCTGGTTCCAGGGAACCCAATCTCTGTTCATGCTATTGAAATAATACTTGCATAGTTCTTGGTTGAAGTAAAGTTCTGGTTCAGAACACTAGTGCACAGATGACCTATCTCAGGCCTATCTCATCTTAACTTCTCTAGAGTTCCTGGAGTTGACAGGAATTTTCATCTCTCACAAATAAAGACACTGAAGGGTAGAGAGGTGAAATGTCTAAAATCACACACCTAGGAAACAGTGGTTCTAGTACTCAAATCCTGACTTTCTCAACCTTACTCAGTGCTCTTCATCCTATACCAAAGAGTCTGGAGAGTGGCCTGGTTTTAAGAAAACAATACAGATATCAAAATAGGCAGACTTGTGTTTTCCTTTTCTACTGGTGATTAACAATGTGAATCTGAGCAAACTACTGAATTCTCAGGACTTTGATTTTCTAAGCAGCTCTATGTCTATATAATGGACATAAGAATACGTCTTTGTAGCATTATTATAAGGATTAATTGAAGCATGAAAGGCACTATTTCCTGTTCTCATGGAGGAGTGGTCACGTATAACATCAAAGAAGTTTATAGTATTCAGATTGTAGAGAACTTGGAATGGTTTCCTGATTATCTCACTGAAAGGGATCTCTCCTGTTGATCATCTCTACAGAAAGTGACCTTTATTACTCTGGAATGCCACAATCTGTTGTTTTCATGGTTTACATAGTCCATTGTTTTATTTCTTTGGAATTTCATACTCTGTATGTTTCTTAGAAACATACATATTTTTTTATATTTATAGGCCTTATTTTACTGTCATTGGCTTTAATTTGCCAATCAGTGTATAATGTCCTTGAGGACCAGAATGGCCCTAGGCATCTTTATACTCCACTCAGAACCTAGTTCAGTAAGGGCCACAGAGTAAATGCTACATGCATTTGGACTTGGTTGCTAAATGTTGAACAAACCAATGCCTTATTGGGCCATACATGCCTGCCCCAGTCAATTGTCACATGAAGAGAGAAGATAACACCTCCACCCTGGGAACAGGCTACTTTTCTAGAAGACAGAAGGGTAAGCAAAGGGAGCAGTGAATTAAAATATCCAGCCTGCCAAACTAAGGAACATAGACCTTTAGATGTCAGAGTCCTCTTGTACCAACAATCAACTAAATCACTCAACCTCATGGATAAGAGGAAGGAATGGACGGGGAAAAAGGAAGTGCAGCTCCAATACTGTTCATTCCCAGGAAACACAAAAACAAGAGAACCGGGAGGACAGTTCCCCAACAGAACACAATTCCAAACATTAATCTCAGTCAAGCCAGAAGTAAAGGCTTCTGCTGAGATAAAGGACAGGATGGAAATGGTTTCGTAGAAAATGTGATAGGGAGTCAGCAAAAGAATTGTGAGCAGCCATAAAATTAGAAAGCATGACTGTACAGACCCAGTCAGAACAGTTCTGTGATTTTCTATAGCAACACTCAACAGCCCAGGTGTGTGATAAGAGAAGTAATATAGTAAAAATGATCTAGGGTGGAGAAATACTCTTCCCTTGATTGATTCCTTGTGCATGTTCATAGATTTAAATATATGTGACAAAGTGTCAACTAATTAGAAATATTAGCCTGCTGGATCCTAGGTCTTGACCTCCAATCAGAGAGGTAGTGTAGCAAAACTGTTAACAGGAAAAGCTCTACAGACCAATAGCCCTGGGTTTCACTTCAGTTCCTACTCCAATTAGCAGTATGTCTTTGGAGACATTATTTAACTGTACTGTATATATATGCAATAGTACACATGCCTTAAATTATGAGAAGTAAGATAGTACATAAAGCATTGAATATAAGTGCTGAATAAATGCTAGAGAATGTTAAATGGAGAGAAAAAGAACCTGAAACTCACAAGAATATGCACTACTTAGGCTAACTTCCGCTTTGTGAGTACGTGAGAAACAAGTGGGGCTTCACATCTGCTTTTGGAAACTGTTGTTTATTGGAAAGAGCTTCTTCAATTTAACACTGGTTGACTATAAACAATACTTATTTTCTTATTGGTCTTTCTAGTAAATAATAGAGCTCACCTAAAAATGGCTGAGGCAACCCTTCGGTTTGTGATTCAAATACTAAATGACAACCTGCCATCATCCCTGGACCCCCAGCATCCCTGGACCCTCCTGAGTCTTCAACAAGGTCTTTCTGATCTGTGCAGCTTTGAGACTCTTCAGCTGGGGGGATTCAGAGCACATTTGCCATGTGTGTCTAGCTATTTTTCTTTACAGCTTGTTTCTTGAATTTACCTTTAGTAAATCTTTATTACAGTGACTTCTGCTCAGGAATTGAGTATTATGAATTTCCAGGATAAGATTAAAGGAATTCTTCTTTAAAAATAAAAAAAAATTTTAAATAAAGAAATTTCAAGGGTATAATTAAAGAAATCCTATTACCTGAAATATTTCTTAGTAATTTTTGCAAGTCTTGGTTGATACGAATGAGGGGGTAATTTCCAAACTATTGATTTACTTTTCCTTCAGTGAAATTTTTAAAATATTAGTAAAAATTTTTTCTGGGTCATTTAAACACATGTAACCACGTGAGTAATGTGACTTGCCCATTAACTGAAGGAAAACAAAAGCCACTGCACCGTGGAGCTCACAACCGACAGAAACAAGGGTATCTCAGAAGATGACTCTCTTGTAGAATTACGTGAATGAGTCCAATCTCATACAGCAATAGCCCAAAGAGGCAATGATTCAGAGATAGAGAGTAAACACATATTCCTTACAATACTGTGTACACGGAAAAAAAGATCAGCATCAACATGTCACAGACCACAATAATGTGTAATCAGATACTCAGAAAAATCTTCAAGTTTATGTTCTTTGGGGAGAGGATACTGATACCCCCCCCAAAAAATCATGAAGAACCTGCCTAGCATTTTTGTTGCTTGAAGAACAATTATAAGCTTTAAAATGGAAGCTATGATTCTGTCAGGTCTTACCTTTGTAGTGCTTATTATTTGTCGTATACTATATGCTGGAGTATACAGTATGGAGTATAATGATGGAGTAGTATAAATTCTATTGGAGCAATAGTTCACTCAGGATAGTGCTAGGTACCTTCCAAACTACTGTGTATTCAGGAGGAATTTTTTTTTTAAGAAACAAGAAGCCTTCTCAAATCAGTTATATAAGCACTTGGGCAAAGTCAAATGTACATGTGTGCATATAAGTACAAAGTACCATATTCGGTATTTGGAGAGATATCCAGGAACATTACATTTTCAAAGGGAAAGTAGGAAATGAACACAAGTAACTTTAAAACAACTTAGAATATGAACAGGTTTATGTTGGCACTTTAAGCAATGCACCATAGGGGAAAACAAGAAAGATGGATTTAGTTCCAGTGTAGTTTGCAGGTTGGGATGGTCTTCAGCCAGAGGAAGAGTTCTTGAATAAGTAATGAAATACACCAAAACCTTAGGCAAGCGACTTCTTTTGGCTTAGGACCTCGAGGCTCCAGGGCAGAAACGAAGCTAATCCAGTCCTATTTGTCCAGTCAGTGGGGTGGTGCCTCAGTTATTTTGACCAGTCCATGTTGAATCAGCTTCTAGTCAACAGATCTAAATCTCCTCAGGTAACCTGGAATTCCCATGACCATTGCTGATAGACTCACTTATAGGCTCTTAACTCCCAGTACCAAAGTCTGAGCCCATCCACAGCTACCACGACGGGAGCCACGGATTCACCCTTTGTTAAGGCTGTATCATCCCTGTATTTTGAATATTTAGCACCCTTTACATTTTATTTTACCCAGGATTTTTTTTCCTTACCCAGAAGATTTTATCACACAAAACTTACATGAAAGACAACTATTATTAAGTATTTGAGGAGTAATGCATTGCTGAGAAATTTTAAAACATAGGTTATTCCACTACCTGGCTTTAACTGCATTGTTATGCCCTCTTTTTTCTTCTTTCTTTTTTCCTATAGTCAAAATAGTTTGCAGAAGCCTTGCTTGTGCACGAGTTTTGAAAAAACAGTCTAAAGTAAAAAAATTGAATTTGAGAGAATCAATTGCCTAATATGCCAATAAAAACCAACAACTAAATTTCAAAGGTCCAACACCTTCTCCTGGTCTTTTCCTAAATGCTTAGTGTGCAGTTCTGACTGTAATCTAACAATTGCTTTCCTGATCCAAATATCAATACTTAATGTTTATTGCCAGAATGCCAAGTTAGATGGCCTGGCCACCTCCTCCTAATAAGAAACAATGACCTGAGCACTAGCCAGGCTTTGATGAAGCAGGGAGTGAACTGAAGGGAGCCTCCTTCCGCCAGCACAGCAGCAATGTGTTTTCTGTCTCCACTGAACTTCCACAAATTTGTAATTTATTTGGAAGAATATGTTACAGATAAGCAAAAAAAGGCATCTGGAATTCTTCTTGCCAAATGGTAACTTTCTGGAAGTTTCCTCATTTAGAAGTAATTTCTGGAAAATTTCTTGATTAATACAAATCCGTGAACAAACTTAAAAATGATGGCTTTGTTATTGCTTTGGCACAATATGTTAACAACACTGTGAGTGCTGCCAACACTCGGAGAGTTCTTTCATGCGGATTATGGTCTTGTTTACAGATCCAGCTGTACTGAGGCCTTGTCCATGGTGGTAACCTAACAATGTTCCCAGTGGGGGTGCCCATTAGGGGAGGGGAGACTAACTGAAGTTTAGTTTGTTTAAACTGAGCAAGAATGCACAGCGGCACTCAGATCTTGGGGAATGTGTTGGAAGCATACCCTTTCTGGGATCTGTTTTCGTTTATTTAAGGGGGATGTTTGCATTGCTCAAAAATTGCAATACACAAACTTGCCATACTAAATGCCTTCCAAATGTTTACAGTGGTCCATACAGAAGTGAGCAGAAAACACATGTAATACTAGGTTGAATTAAAGTGCTAAATGAAAAAAGTAATTGCTGGGCTTCAAAATATTTATTAATTAAAAACCCAAACTACTTTGTTATATAAAATATATATTCCCAAGTCTGACCACTTAAATTGGGTAGGAAACATAAACAAAAGTCGCTGAAGCATATGAATTTAGAATTGTGGGAAACTGGTTTCCATTAAAAGAACACTTATGCAAATGTTCTTTTTATTGGTTTGCATAGATCTGTATACATGGATTTCATTGGGATTTTATTTTGCAGGTTCTAATGACAAAATAATTGCTTCTTTTCCCAAAAAACAAATGTGAGAAACAGTAAAATTGCATGTTTTCTCACATCTGACAAAAATGTTAACAAGATTTTAGTTGCTGCATGTTATTACAGCAAAAAAGAATCAGGGATATTAATTGCTCTATGCTAACTTTCTGACATTTGTGAAGTCTGTAAATGAAAAGACTCTGTTCAGAAGAAACTTTCACTTTTCCTGCTTTCGCTCCTTTCCGGTGATAGAGAACCAGGAGTAGACAAGGAGACCTCAGGCTTCTGTGCTCCCTGGGCCTAACTCTGGTTGATAAAGGGTTCCTCAGAGTTGTTCCTCTCTGCCATCAACCAAGAGGCCATTATGCTTCTGTCACGTAAAAAATGTATGAAGGTCTAAGTTGATCTGGGATATCTTTTAGGTCAAAATAAGATTCTTCCTGAAAAACGTGACACAATTCACATGGATTTTAATATGAAGTCAGTTTTCTCAAAGTAGTTTTCATCAGAGGATTTATTTTGTATTTTAAACCAAAAGTTAAGCCCCAGTAAATATTTTTCCCAGAAAAAGCCCAAAAAAATCTATTTTAATATGTAATTTCAGTATATAATACTATCTTGATATCACGAGGTCAATATTTTAAATGTATCATCTTCTCTTGTTATACTGTAGAAATTTCACTAATATGCAAGAGAAAAAATATGAAGTTGCCTATTTTCTATGGAACTGTTCATTTACTTCTGTGCCTTCATATTTAGCATTCCCATGTGCAAATTTCATATCCTGCAGCTCCCTTCATGAAAATACAGTGCATTCCTTGCACTGCTACTGAGCTTCATGGTGAGTGATAGGGGACAGAGGGATTGCTGTGATCATTGATTTACAGAAACATATTTATTTTCCTATCAAGGAACTTTACACTCCTACTTTTTTAAAAGGAAGAGGCTCATATCCTAACAGTTTTTGAATCCACATTAACTAGTATGAGGCAATATAATAAAATACAAGGGCAAAGAAGACAGCATCAAGCTACCTAGGTTTTTATACCAACTCTTCCACTTACCAAATATGTGCCTTTGGACAAGTTAAGATATCCTGCCTGTGCCTCAGTTTCCTTGTCTATAAAAATGGACCTAACAAAGGTAACTTTTCCATTGGATTGTTTTGAGGATTAAATGAAATACATGGATGGCACTGAAAAAAAGCACCTGGAACATGGTTATAAATGCTATGTATAAAATAGTTCTGAATGGATAGGCCATTAGTTTTAGTTAATTTTTGAATTATTTTTAATATCTTCCATATTTTAAACCAGTTAATAGACGCATTCTTTAAAAATATCTAAGACCTTGTTGACATAGTATTACTAAAAATATTTCATAATTGTTCTGATATCAGACAGTTAAGTCTGGAAATATTTAGAAATTATTAACTTTATAAAAGACAGACCTGACTAAACAACTTAGAAGCAAGCTTTCTGACATACTATTTTTAAAATTCCCCTAGAGATAATATTGTGATGTTAAAATAGAATAAGGAAGAGATCATAATGTACCCCTGGGGACCTGTAACTAATAAGACAAGTTTAATATCTAAATATTTTTCAAAATACTGTATTCAGTATATAAATGGTCTTTATTGTGAACTATTTTCTTGTATTCAAAGTTTATAATGTATCCTCTACCAACTACTTAAGTTTTAAATACCATATTAAATATTGATATATTAAAATAATCCCATTTGAAGAAGCTTAATATCTAGAAGAAACTGTCAAATGTGTCCATAATCTGAAAACTGAATTTCCTCAAAATGCTGTGCATAGGCTTCAGTATATTAGCACCAATGGTGCCCATTCTGTGTCTCTAGGCTGCAGCCTCTCCACACTTTCACTGCTACCTTGGTTGAAACCAAGCCTGTCAGGAAAGATGCGGGTGCTTTCCTGCCATCTCAGTATAAATCATTTCCTAATCCTATTCATTATTATTTGCTTCCCAAGACCCTAGATAACATAGGGTCTTGGAAACAAGTATCTTTCAAAGAACAATTTTGATACTTATAGTTTAATGGTTGAAAAATAAAAGCCATGTTTCAATTTTCTAGAGATGAGTTACAGAACTTCTTTGTTAACTCACTGGATTAAACTGGTTGATGAACCACACAAGATATTTTAAAGTACTGTTAGATACAGTCACATGACCTTTCAAATAATTCACTCGAATTTTGTCCAAACTGTCACCCAACAGGTAATGATGAGATTAATCAAATGGTGATATCTTCTGATGGAAACTGAGTAATTTGGGGGTGATAAGTTATAGTAGCATGTGTGAGAACAGCTGGATATAAACCTTCCTCCTGGCATTACAAGTACACCCTACAATGTTGTTAAACCTTTGCATATAGTAATTTTATAAATGTTTCCCAAAATCAGTGTTTTTTTAAGAGTAATTCTTTTTCTACACTATTCTTACACTTTTATTTTCTGCGTATGGAGGCACAGTCATTGAATCTTTAGGAGTCAAAGTCATTGTGGAAGAAAAAAAGAAAGTATTCTCTAACACGGTAGTGAATCATCTGTAGCTGAAGGCGGCCTTTGTTCCCAGTCACGGGTTAGACTGCACTTTCATAGCCTAGTGCCTTCTACCAGAGCCCTTGATGTATTCACGTAAATGATGGAAGATGCATGAGACGTGAAGGTGACACGTGCAGTCTCCAGGAGGAAACCCACACCCCGGTTGCTCGCTCAGGAGCCATCCTGGCGTTAGCTGCACACGCAGCCATCGGGCTGCCCTCCCGGCTGGGAGGAAGGTGTTAAGCGGCAGCTGTCAGCAGAAAGAGACAGGAAAGGGCGAGGTCTCTCCAATTCACAGAAATAAAAATGGTTAATGAAAATCTCCAGTGCCGTCTACTGAGAGCTGCCTCCTCTGCAAGATTGCTGACGGACTGCCTCGAAACTTCTCCAGTCCTGGCTGGCTTATCTGTTTCAGGACAATGTATTACTTGGCCACCGCCTGGGAAGTGAACCCGAACAATCTGAGGTTAATTCACCTCTCCCAGCAATCATAAAAGTTTGTTCGTTCATAGGTTCAACAACGAAATTGTTACTGATTAGTCCAACTCAAAAATCTGCACTTTCGTCATTTCAAAACGATTTAATTACCTTTTTCTAATGCAGTGTATATGCCCCATTTGCCAAGACAAAAGAGCTATTATTCAACACGAAAAAATATTGCTGTAGCAAGCACAGTAACTTTTAATGTTTTCACTGCTGAACTGTCAAAATGGCAACATTCCCACCCCCTGAAAAAATGAAAGTATGGAGCTATAGTATAACCTTCACTTTCACAGTAAGAGGTTTCTAGAATATGACAAAGAAAACATAGCAATTTCAGCCAGGTCATAATTTAGTATAAAATAAAACAAGACATTTAAACCCGGGGAAGAAAAAAAAATCTGAGAGTGGTAGAACTATCAAACTATGTGTGCAATTTCCTTGTGCTCAAATTGCATTTTCTCCCTTCAGTGTTAGACGGAGCAGGGTCTTGCCCTCTAGATTAGAGACTTTTGCATTAGAGGAAACTAGGTTATGTCTTCCACTGTCAGAGACAGAAATTATGAGCTGGAGTGCATTTTAGCCAGTCACTCTGAAAAATGGTAGCCCAAGGGGATAATAATTAGAACTGTTTTTGTCAGGTGACTGCATTTTAAGCAGTGATGTGTCTGAGAATCTAGCTGAGGGGTTTAATATAAATATAAATTTTTTTTTCAGTCAGCAATGTGGCTTGAATTTTTTTTTTTTTTTTTTGCTTTGCTTTTTATTTCAAAAGTAAGCACTTTTCAGGAATTATCAGCTAAAACATCCTACATTAGCATTATGGTGACCCAATAGTATAATAGCCAGTGGAAAACGATACACAGGCAGCCTGAGAAGTTAATGCATAAAACTGTAAACTAATTCGTTATGAGATCATCATACATTTACGGACACAAATAACTAGCCTGTATAGATTGCCTACAAAAGTCTAAGCACAAACATAACAATTTTGCTTCTATATTATTTTACTTATTTAGGTAATTATTTAATACAGTTTAATATTGTAGCTCACACAAATAAAGATATAAGAATGTATTTTATGCGCTTTTGGAATTCAAGGTGGAGTGGCATCTCTGGGGTCAGGGGCCTCTAGCTACATGGGTAATCTGGGAGTTCTGTTATTATTTATTAAGTTGTCCAAATCTGAATATACTCCTTTTTGACAAGAATGGATCATTTTAATATTTGTTCCCATTACAAAAACATTATGGAAAGATGGGGATGAATGGAAACAATCTCCTCTCCTTTAGCTTATAAACTTTAATAAAGACTATCCTTTTGTTCTTACAATAACCCTATCTTTACAAATAAATGAATCACTTTAGATTATGAGCTTCTCAGAACAAAAGATCATGTTTTCTGTAGGCTCTTAAAAATACCACATAGACCTTCCCATCATAGTATAAATAACAAATCATTACAAAATAAAATTTCTCCTGAAAATTGGCTTTAATTATTTTATATCACATGAAACAATAAATGCCAATCATTCAAAAGCAACTAATTTTCTAGGACTACTCTAATTTACACATCATGAACAGATTGAAATTGTAAACATTCTATCTAAAAAGAGTTCAACTGGAAAAAGTTTGTTGTCATTTATTATAATCACTTACAAGCAATACATCTCTCACAACATCAGAAACACGGTATTCTAAAGAATAAACTTATGCCGTGTGGAAGCATTTCTCCACTGTGTAACTCATCTCATCTTGCTCTGCAGCACCCATATTTGAATCTTTCAGTTTGGACCCTAAATGACTGTTGAAAAAGACTGCTTTAAACACTCTATCAAGACTAATTCTCTCCTCTCAAGGGAGCTTACAAAGAAATCCTTCCTTCCTCTTTCTCAAGAGGCTATCTGGGTATATATAAAAGGATGCCCTCAAGTCCAGAGGAAGAACTTGTGGCTGTGTACTAGCATCTGCTGGCCTCTGCTGATGTGTTCCTCACTGTATCAAGCTACTGAGTAACTTGTACTGGTATCCAATACCAACCATGTTTTCTACTACTTGGTGATTTGGGGGTTTAGAGATGCTAGGATCTTGGTGGCACTATGCCCAAAGACATTAGATCCTGCTACAGCTTTCTGTAGGAAGTCCTGGGCTCTGTAGCATCCTTGCCCTTGCATTCCACTGTTAGTAATAAGAGACTTAAGAAATCACACAATCCCTAGATACCGTCCCACGAGCCATGGGAAACCAGGGGCATTACTTGGCGCTTGTGTCTAGATGCTTCCTTCAGTCATTCCTAACCTGCCAATCACGGGGTGCCATGTTTGTGTCGCACCATGATAGACACGGGACCTCAAGGAATTTAAAATTTTCCTAGAATAGATGCTGAAACAAGTAGCAAGCGTAACCTAACCCCCAACCCATGAATCCCACCATTTTAACAATTTTTTTTCTGCTAGCCCTTACTTCACCCCAACCCAAAGGGTTTGACCTCTATGACATACGAATTCAAGGGCACTCTCATCTGACCTCTTGCCATTCGCACCTGCTCTGTCTTCCCAATTCTCTGACCTAATTTTCTTTCCCTTATCTCAAGACTCTCTTCCTCCTTCCCTCAGTTTACGTCACTCTCCCCTTCACAGTCTCATTTGTGGTGGAGGAACTTCCGGAAAGTAAACCAGATTATCAGGGAGAAAAAAGACCACGGGAGGTGTGCTGGAGAGTGCTTTGTTTCTCAGCTCCTCCTCTCTTCTCCTCCACCCTCTTTCATACCCCAGAGGCAGGAAGCCTGCAAAGCTACATCTCCCAGACTCCCTTGCCACCTGACTTTCTAAGTTTTGTCAGTGGGAGGCACTGATAGGGAGCAGAGAAAACAAGAAGGCATTTTTTGCAGATTCTAATGGCAATTTCAGCATCAGCATTCGTTTCAGTTAAGTGTAGCTCCACGTTGTGCTCAGGTAACTCAGTTCCAACACCAGCAGCCTCAGCTGTGCTTGGACTCTAGGAAATACCATTTTCTTCCTTTGGGCCCCCAGGCCTAGGGGTGGTAGTGCTTTTATATAGGTACTACTCTTTAGGGAACCTTCCCCAGGGGTGCCTCCAGCCTTCCAATGCTTTGTAACTGTATTAAACTAACTCTGCTTGAAATTCTGCAAGTGGATTCTGTTTGTCTGATTCAACACTGACTGATACCAGAAATACGTCAATCATATGAGTTCTGTTACACTTAAACAAAGTCTACCTATTGAAGTATTATTAGCTGCTTTTTTAAAAACAATTTACCATGGTTCAAAAGAATCTGATGTAGAACTTTAGAATATTATTTACGAACATCATGACTGCCCAAAGAGAAGTTTTATTCTTACAAGGTAATTATTCCACCAGGGCCTAAACGGTGTCTGCAGCAGAGAACGATAAACACTAGCTGTTATGACTCAGTTTTTTGCCATCTATTTCCACAGATCATAGGCTGCCTATGCTCTTTAAAAGTTGTCTCTGAATGTAGGAAGAAATACCATGCACATTTTTGGCGTCTTGCTCTCTTCTCCTCTCTGATGACTCTCCTCGTCTCTGAGCACATATGGAAATAAGAACCACGAAGTTTTGACTTTCCCTGCTTTATCTAGCACCACATGTGCTGCCACTCATTCACTTCCAAATTCCTCTTATTTTGAACAATTTGTAGCCCAGTGTGCCAGGATGCCATTAATCACCTGCAGTAATAGGAGAATGCTGTGGTCCAAGGACTCAAAGAGCAATAAGGCACACACACACACATTCAATTACTCATCCATTTTCCTTTCAAGCCAGGGGCCTGTTAAGTGGAGGAAACAGGTTTATTTTATCTTTCTATCTCTAGGCCTGTTTTATCCCAAAGGCGAAAGGCATGTGAACAACTTAGGATTTTTATAGAACCATAGACTTATAGAAGTAAAAAGAGCATTAGAAATCATATTGTTCTACCTCCTCATTTACAGATGATTACCTCTAACACTTATTACTCCTATCATAATTTTTTTTATCTTCCTGACTGGTCGTCTACGAACTCCTTGAGGGGAGGGTCTGATTTTCATTTTAATATCCTCTGTGTCTAGGATGGTGCCTAAAACACAAGAAACATTCAAGAAATGCTCTTTGGAAAGAAGTAGATGAATGGGTGAACGAGTGAATGGATTAATGAATGAATAAGAAGTTTAATATACTGTATGAGAAATAAGTAACATCTAGTCTTATGTTATCTGATTCCAAGTCCAAGATTCTTTCCCCTGGCTCTCTTCCGACTTAACATTTTTAACGTTTTTGCATAAAACAAGGTTTAGTCCTTTTGCCTTCAGAGAAACGTGGAGATGTGTGAAACGAGAAGAGATGCTGTCCTACCTGTCAGGCAGGGAAAGAGAAAGGAAAGGGCTCAGTACCTAGCACAAGGTTCAAAAGCAACAGTGAAGTCCTCAAGACCGGATGGAAACTAGAAAAGTTAGGCAAGCCTGATAGAGAAATAATACTGGACACAGTTACATTAGAAGCTCAGTTTCCAGTGCAGTCACTCTGTGCCCATATATGGAAAATGTAGCATGTATAAATAACTGGATTCTCTGACTTTTTACCAGGGTAGAGGTAAGTTCAGCATCTGTCTTCATTATCACTATTTTTTCCCCAGGAACACTACATCCCACTTATATAACTTGTGGAAAAAAACAAAACAGAAGACCACAAGATATGCAACTGCTCTTTCAGAATTCTAATGCTCTAGAAACATCACGGATTTTAATGTATAATATTTCAGAAAAATATATTCAATTGGTTGCTCTCTCCACATGTATAATTTGTAAGCCAAAAAGCAAATAAAAATGGAAAATTAGGAGGATAAACAAATGCCACTGAAAGATACATACTATTCAAATTTGGTTACAAAAACCTTCCAATTCCTTGGCCTTTATTAAATCCAACTACAAATTACAAACCACACCATCTAAGACACAAAACAAAACTGTATACACATGTTTACCCCCCAGAAATTCTGGTACAAAATTAAAGCAGCAGGATGCATGGGAGAAGAGCCTGGTACGCCACCATTCGGTTACATATTTCAGTTTCTCTCAACATGTGATGAAGTAGGAATGTGACATTTGCTATTATCACTGACGGTTAATTCTGGGAACATTTTAATATTTTCCAGACATCCCCAGATTTATATTTTTCCCTCCTCACATGAAAGTGAGAATTTAAATACCACGTCTTTCCTTTCTTTGAAAAAAATAAATGCTATAATATACCTCCCAAGGTTAATCTGTGTCCTTGCACCTCCAATGAATCCATGGCAAGAATGTTTTTTATTGCTCTGCCGTATCTAAAACTGCTTAGTCTATACTCTCTTAGACACCTCATTTTTCAAACTCAAACCTGTAAGTTTCACCAGCGAAGAACACATTATACTAGATGCAAAGTGGATGACTACTAACTCATGTTCTAGGGATGTGTGCCATGGTTCACCAAATAAGCAAGCCCATGTGTTTCAGGTTGAAGAAATAATCTTGCAGAAAGCATGGTTAAGATACCACAGATTTTGAAGAATTCTTCGGCAAACTGTGAAGTATTTTGTTCTGGAAATTGTATCATCCGTGGAGCCCTAGCCCTTACCATTTGACTTGTAATGGATATAGTTCCAAGTAAATAGTCTACATTCACAGCCTTGACTTTCTTACCTCCTCTTAATTCTCAGCCTATTGCCATCTGGCTTTTTTTCTCCCAACTCTGAAACTCATGCTAGGAGGAGGGGGTAAAAGAAATCCATAATAGGCTAAATTTTGTTCCCTCAAAATTCACATGTTGAGGTTCTAACCCCCAGTACCTCAGAATGCGACCTGATTCAGAAGCACAGCCTTGGCAGATGACCAAGTTAAGATGAGGTCATTAGGGTTCACCCTAATCCAATAGGACTGGTGTCCTTATAAATACGGGGAATTTGGACCCAGAGAGAGACACGTACACAGGGATGACACCATGTGAAGATGAAGGTGGAGATCAGGGTGACGCCTCTACAAGCCAGGGAATGCCAAAGATCGCCAGCACACCAGCACAGGCTAGTACAGAGGCATGGGGCACATTCTCCCTCACAGCCCTCAGAAGGAACCAACACTGCTGACACCTTGATCTTGAACTTCTAGCCTCCAGAACTGGAAGGCAATAAGTTTATGAAACTTATGTTAAGTGACCTAGTTTGTGGTACTTTGTTACAACAGCCCGAGAAAACTAATAAAAGCCTATGGTAGAAAAGAGCAAAGCTGGAGTGAACTCATCTCTTCAAGGAGTGAAGGCTTTGCCCCAAGTTCCACACTCAGTCCTCTCCTCCTGGGGAAATCTCAGCCATCCCTCAGCTTCCACGGTCACTGGTGATGAAGTATTTCCAAATCTACTTCTAGTCCTATCTCTTCTCTTTGATCCAAATATGCTTTTATAACTTCTCAGTTGATATTTCCAAGTAATTTTCCTGCAACTATAACAGTTAATGTCACTCCAAACCTGCTGCTGCTTCTGGTAAATGATACCTTGTTGAATAGCATCGCCATCCACCCAATCAACCAGCTACAATGATTATACTCAACGCTTCCTTCTCCCTCAGTCCCTCCCTCAAGTACTTCCAATTAAGTCTACTGTGAAAATCTCTTGAAAACCACCCCATCCTTCCTAGCCATGCTGCTACAGCACCGGTTCAAACCCTATTACTTGCCCCAACTTCTTCCAGGAATCTTGTAAGGCTTCTCCCCACCTTCCAGCCACTCTCCACACTTTTTACGAGGTTACCTTTCCACATGTAATCTATCTTGTATAAACTGTAGTTATGTTAAACCACAGCAACATAGGGGAAGTTCTTGCTGGCGCATAAATTAGCTCATGCTAACATATCCATCAATGAGTTTTACGTGTTTGCATTTTTTATCTGATTCACACGTTAAGGTATGTTGGTTTGATACAACTTGCCATTTGAAAACATATATGCCATGGCATCTGTAGCTCAGAGAAGATAGTGTGCACTTTGAGAAAATTTTAAATAAAAATCAACAAATATCATACATGCTATAAGGTTCAGCTCAATTGCTTCTCCTCCTTGAAGATCATCCTGAACTCTGCCCTCTCCCTGACCCCTCACACTCCTTTTCCTGCCTCCTCATATTTGTTTCTTTTCATCTTTGGCATCTTCCTTATCCTGTAGTTATTTGTCCCTCTTTTTCCTCCAGTCACAGCTTCCAACTAAACTGTAATCTGCTTAAGGTCAGGATCCGTACCCCATGCAGTTTTTCAGTCCTTCTAAGCACTTCACACAAAGTGCAAGGCTATTGTCTATGCTCAGTAAATGTAGATTGAATGAGTTCAGTCGCAGAAAGTAATAAATGAATTTTTTTCATAAGTGCACCATCTCTCTGGAAACCCACAGTGCTCACATTTTGCGTTACGAGCTCATTTTAGAGTGATTGGATGCCTTTTATTGGCTAATGTCCGCCATGTGGTAATGTCTTCATTTGCTGAGTTGATGTTCCAAATCTTACAATTCTTAGTCATAATTATTAGTTTTTCCCCTGAATTTTGTGCTTCATTGAGGTTTTAAAGGGTAAAATTAACCTCCCAGCTTTTCCTCCATAAATTTATAATTTCATTGTGATTTCATTGCTATATTGGCTTCCATTTCAGAGGTTTGTCCAAAGTTTAGGTGATTATGTGTCTGTTGTTTTTCTCCCCTCACAAAAGCAGTTATTTCCTTACAATCTAACTTGCTCAACTGTATGGCAATGGACACAGCAATATGATGAGGAATTTTAAATATTTACTTAGAAAAGACCTATCTTAAGGGGAATGGAACATTTTAACCTGTGTTAAAATTACACCAGAGTTTATGAAAATAGACTCACTTACCTAACACTCTTCTCTGCTTTGGTATCTGTTTATCTGGCATAAGTCAACATTTTCTGCAGAGCACAACACTGTCACAAAGTTTCTTGAGACCCCCCCCCCCCCGGGGAAAAAACAGAATACTAATATTCATCTCACCTCAGTTTTTCCTTTGTAAAATTCACGTGGAAAAATCAGCCTTGTATCTTGCCTCTGAATGCCTCCAATCCCAAACCCTGAACCCACCCAGCTACCACCCCTATATACTTTCCTTTCTCAAACTGCAGAACCAGTTTTAGCCCCATCAGAAGGACAAAAAGAAACTGGACCAGTAACTCAGTAGTTCAGCATCAAGTAGGCCTTGCTTCGCATCTTATAAAAACCAGACATGCCTTTTTGCCCTTAATAAAAACCATGCCTTATACCTTGGTTTTAGTAACAGCATTCCATTGCTCTCGGGGCTCTTTCTGGCCTGCTTCCCCTTAAGCTAGCTAGTTCAGTGGTTCCCCAAGTGTGGCCCACAGACCAGAAGCATCAGCATCACTTGGAAACTTATTAGAAATGCAAATTATTGGGCCCCAACCCACACCTCTTCCACCTATTGGGGTGGAATACAGCAATTGGTGGTTTAATAAGCTCTCCAGGTGATTTTAATCAATGCTCAAGTTTGAGGACTACAGGGCTAGGTTCCTTAGCTCCAATTCCTTTTATTTCCATATGCTCCTCTGCTCTTTTTGAGTGCCTCCTCTCTAACAGAGAAAACTTCTTTTGGAAGAAAGAGAAGTAACAGGATAGACTTTAATGCCAGTTTCAAGTGTATCACTTTGGCAAAAGGAAAAGAGGTTGAAAAAGGAATGACAGTATGCTTTGCTGTGCAATTTTACTGTGGAAAAGCTACAGTAAATGCATCTGTGACACATGAAAGAAAATCAAGAGGAGATGTCAAAAGAGAAATTTAAGTCTTACTGAAAGTTAGGACTATACTCCAGCCCCTGGCATATTTAGAGGGACACCAATAAAAAATTTTAAAAAATTTACTTTTTGGTAGTTGGGCTGATTCTTTTAACTCAGCACCACAGAGACTGCATCATATGGAGACCAAATTGATATTCAGGTTTGACAAGGAAGTGGCCTGCCCGGCTCAGGGTGTTATGGGACAGGAACAGCATGGGACAGAAAGAGAAGAATCAGTAACCTCATTTCCTCCCCCTTTGCCTCTTCTCAGATATTGTTCACTCAGTTATCCTCACTCATTCTTTCATCTTTTAACCTCCCTTTTCCATTGGTTCCTTCTCCCTCGGTATGTAAACCTATGAACATCAAAGTCATATCTTTATAAAGTCTCTTTTAATCAGGCAACCACCCCACAGGCACGACCCTAAATATGATCTATTTTCATATAAGTTTCTATAGACAGGAATCCCTTCAAAAATCTCATTTTAGCCCCTCTTATTCATTCCTTAACCTGGTTGAACACAGCTTCATTCCCTCCATGGAATGGAATTTCTACCACCACGTCCATCAATGACCCATTTCTTAAATCCCATACACATTTTTTAGCCTTTCCTTGTTTTCCCTAGGGTCTAATATGTTGAACAGGTCTTCCTTGAAACACTTTCCTCTCATTTCCCTGACAAGAAATCCTCTATTTCTTCTTCCCCTCTACGGCTCTTTCTTCCCAGCATCCCTTTAAGCTCATCTTCTCCAGCCCTTCTGTTAAGTGGTGAGGCTTCCCCAAAGTCGATTCTCCCCCTCCTCTCTCCTTACCCTCTGCACGCTTCCCGAGCAGTTTTACCTCCTACTACAACCTCTCTTCTGTGTCCCCAACCTAATTTGCCCAGATGATTCTTCTGTCTTCAGACTCTTAAATCTAATTTCCCTGTAGAGTATATTCATCTCAAAATGCCAGCGGCTGGTGACTCATCATCTTTCCCTCAAAACTGTATTTGATCTACGTGTTCCACCTCCCACTCGTTGCAAAACCAGAAACTTAGCCTTTATTTATATTTATCCTATATTTATTCTTCTTCTTTAACCCCAGATCAAATCGATAAAAATTTCCTTCTATCCTCACTGCTACTGCAAGTCCTTATTGTATTTCCTCTTGCCTAAATTATAGTAGCCTCATAACTTGTGTCTGTCCCGTTCGCAAGGGATAAAATAGTTATATAAAGGAGAGCAAATTCAACCGCATGCAATTTCTCAATAGTTTCCCACCGGAAAGAGACGAGAGAAGAGGCTGGGGTATTTATGGGGTAACCAATAAAGGAGCAGGACCGTCTGAGGCAAGAGGGCTTGCGCGGTGTGGGGGGCGTGGAGAAAGATGATTGGAAAAACCTGCAGTAGTTGTGATTCTGCGCATGTGTAATAGGCTGCAGGTCGCTGCTTGTTCAAAGCTGGAGGCTCTTAGCACGATCTGAGGGTGGAGTTTCAGTCCTCTGATGTCAAAAGGTCACAGAGCGGACACGCGCGCATGCCCAGTTGGAGGGTCGGGGATCGATCCGGCCTTAACTGCCGCAGCTCAAACCACACAGCTGACACCAATTCCTGGAAAACAACTTGGGGCAAACATCGCGTTTAGGCTTTGTGCTGCTTGGAGGTCATGCAAGTCTTCTGTAGCAACAGTTTAAAACGAGCTTGATTAGTGAAAGCAGGTAAAATGGATTTGGCTAACGATTACCCACAGTTTCCCTTCCAGCAACCTAATAAATCTGCGCAAAAAAAGAGGAAAGTAAACTCAGACCATACAAGAAAAGAAAAAAAAATTCTCTAAAACTAAATCTTACAGAAGAGTTTATCAATTCCTAGTGGTGAAAAATTTAAATTTAATCTCAAAATTCAGAATATACACATATATTCTTGTATATAGTCTGTTTTATTCAGTTAAGCCTTTCAACTCTCTCCATAAATGTGCAACTTAATAGCCCCTTCAAATATTGTTGCAGATAGATATTTGAGTTAGGTGAACACAAATGACAATTGAAATTAAGGTTCTAATACCCAAAGTGTCCAGAGAAAGAAAAGAGAACTCTAAAGAATTAACTAGGCAGCTCTTAATCTTGCCTTCATATGTTACATGCTACACAAGCACAGCTGCTTCTACATATTTGTTTCCAATGAATGGCTGTAAAGAGAAATTATAACAACCCACCTCTCCAGCCCCTATGCCTACTTCTGTCTCCTAATGGGAAGGGGCAGGAAAGACATTACAAAAAATATGATTTGGACGTACTATCATCCACTATGAGAAAAAACGATTTACCTTTATTCAGCTTTTTATTCAACATAGAGCCTAACATGTTGCCTTTTACCTAGTGAGTGATCCAAATATTTCTAAAGTGAATAAATTAAATCACTTTATAATGCCAGCTGCGCATTAGTCATTATTTGATAGAAAGCATTTCCCTCCTATTACTTTATTACTCTTGCCACTGACACTGAAAACAGGACAATACAATTTGGCATTGATTGGAATTTAATTATAGGCCAAATGCAGGTGGCTAGCTACAAAGTCCTGAAAGGGATATTTTGGAAACATCACTAAACTAGGAAAGATATGTAATGTATATCATAGCAGGTACACATGATTGTATTCATGAATGAGTCTGTGTTCTCCCAGTCACGGTGATGCCTGTCTATCCCCAGGGAGCTTACAATTTAGAACAGAAGTAATTATATGGGGCTGTAATACAAGGTAACTTGAGGGAGGAACCAACTGAGGAGCTCAGCCACGATGGTGAGAGAAGGCTTCATGGCATTGCAGCCGAACCATTGGTTAGCAAACTGGCCCCTGTAACATGGAGGGTAAGGAGAGGCCAAAGAGGGAGACCACTCGACATTGCAGGTGGCAGACTTGATCAGCAAGGGAACTTACATCTGAGGCTTGTCTTGGGCAGCTGCAAAATGAGTGGATCTCTGCACCCGCCTACGAGAATCTTAAAAGTTTATATAGAGGCCTTAACTGGGTTCAGTCCTTATACTGTCCAGATGGTCTCAACAACACCTTGCTTTCAAGGCTGCGTCCTTGAAAACAGTTCCCACGGTGGGAACAGTGGGTAGAACATACATTCCAAGGACTGGGGAGTGGATGAGGGACCTCCAGTTGCCTGGGTCCAGCTCACAGGTCAACCAGAGGTCACAGCCTCTCAACAACCTCCTCCAACAACCATGAGAATGAATGAGCTTTCTTTCGGGGGGGGGGGGGGGGGGGGAGGGGGCGGGGAAGCAGCTGGATGAGAATTTACAAAGCACAAGGGCACTCCAGGTAGCAACAATTGCTGGAGCAAGGGCCCGGAGGCAGAGGCGGGAATTCCCCTCTGACTAAAGGACCATCAAGGTTACTTTCTGGTTCTTTGTTTACTGACCACAATATTGAAAAAGAAATCTTAGTTTCCATTGAACTCAGTTCCTTGTGCATAGACCCCCAGATGCTTAGCAGTTGCAGTTATGGAGAGAAGAGGAGAGAAGGCAGCGTGAGGGAAAATCAGTGAAAGCTGTAAGTGAAATTAAGACTGAAAATCTGGAGCTCGGGGCTTTGTTTCAGCTCTGATCCTCACCAACCATCTGCCGTCAGGACACTCAGCATTTCCAAACCTCGGTTTCCTAAATTCTAGAATGAGGGAACTAGGCCAGAGGAGCCTCTAAAATCCTTTCCAGCTTCAAACTTCGACAACAGGCTCATTAGCTAAGGGTTCTTGCCTCTCCTTGCCTATTATTTATTAGCATCTCCACAGGAGCCATAAAAGGAAGTGAGATTTAGACCAGCCAATTTTGCTGCTTATCAGCGCTGGGAAAAGATTTGATGAACCAGGAAGCTGAGGGCTATCTATTGACTTCAATTATCAACACATTCCCTGCCTACCATTACATCGCAGATAACCAAAGATTACGCTTTATTTTTCTCTTGGACTTTTTTGGTATCTGTGGAATTATTTTCATAATCCCATTTGACATCTCTTTACAGGTCTGCAGGGTCCTAGAGGCCAGTATATAATATTGATGAATATTAAACACTAGACACTGTATGATTTGCTAAAATTATCCCAGTTTCAAACTTGTGTTCTGTTCACACACACCAATTATCTCCCACCCAGTGTTTGAAATGTGGCTGTTAAAATGGACAGACAACACTGTTTGTAACATCAAGGTCACGGATAATAACCGTAGTCTTTTCAGGTTCAATATGCAAACCAATAACCAATACTCATGTTGCATTTGTGCACCAGGCACTGTGGTAGACATTTTATATGCTAAGGCCCTTCTCTTACTGCCCCTCACATGCTGGAAAAGAAGCTCCACGAGGGCAGGGATTTCTGTTTTGTTCACTGCTGACTGCCCCAGTGCTCTGCGCTCTTCGGGCACTCAAATTCCCGGCAGTTTGTCTCCAGAGCCTACACCATTTACCCCCATGTGCCATGACTGATGTATAGGTGTTGTCTCCTCTGTGCAAATCCTGTGCTCTGAGGAAGGCTCTAGATTCTGCCCCCATCATTTACCACCAGGATGACCTGACGAGTTACTTTATTGTTGGAACCTCTATTTCCTTCTCTATAAAATGAGCATAATACTAGCACTAGCTCATAAAGTGCTGAGGATTAATCCCTGCTGCAGCATAACAGACCACCGAAGACAATGACTTCAAACAATAGCAACCATTGATTTTTACTCACACATCTGCGATTTGGGTAAGGCTCGGCAGGGGAGGCTCCTTTCTGCTCCACACAGCGTCAGGAGGGGCAGCCCAGCGGAGGGCAGGTTGATCCGGCAGAAACGGTATCCCCTCTTTTAACTGAAACTTTGGAAATCCCATAGCATCACTTTTGCCACATTCGATCAGTCTGGAAATGGCCACAAAGCCCACTGAGCTCTACGAGAAAGAGATGCAGACTCTGCTTCTTGTGGAGGGAGCAGCCATGTCCTGGAGGAGCACCAGGGAGAGGAAGCAGTGTTGTGGTCATTTTGGGAACATACAATCTGCCACAACCTGTGCCCCTGAATCTGGTTTTCCTCAAAGGAAATATGCACTTACGTAAAGAATGATTGGAATGTGCAGCTACTCTGTGATTGGGTAAAACGGCCCTATCTAATGACTGGGGATAGCAGGGTACTGTTCATTCATCAGCCACGATAATATGTGAAGGTTGATAATGGGGTTTTCCCATGCCCCTTGGTAGATAGGTAGGGAATTCCCAGGCACTGGGCCATGGAAGCTAGAAGGAGACCAATCCATGTATCGAACTGAAAGGTGAAGTGAAGACAAAACCAGAGAACAGATACTGAACGGCACTGAAGAAAGAAAAGAACTATTCATTGAGCCCTGCTGTAAGGGGTATTTTGCTTAGGTTGTAAAATCTTCATACAGCCTTGCCTTTCCGCTGACCAAAAGGCTTAAGTCATCAGAAAGCTTGAAAATTTCACAATGTACCATCTCCTTATTTAATCCCTTAGGATAATGTTACTGATAGCAATCCTATCAGTATCATTATCCTAAGAGTATCCGATAAGACTATTCTAATACTGGCTCTCCTTGGCATGGTAGAATGGCTTCAGCTGCAGATGAGGTGCAAACTTTCTCAGAGACAGTGCTTCCAGTCCAGCATCCAAAGTACTCTGACTTGGCTGGCTCACGTCACATGCTGCCCGTCCATCAGTGACTATGCCAGCGGAAGAGAACGTGCTGAAGGATGCAAGAAAAGAGCAGCACAGGGTTTGGACATTTCTGTTATTTAAGCTTCTCCAAGCAGTTTATAGAGAAGTTCAATAAAACAAGCTCTATGCAGCCTGTCCTGTACTTTTTTCACCCCAAGAAATGTTCATTTGTTTCTAATATTCGTTTCCTTCTCCAAATCAATTCCTTATCTGAAACAAAGTGTCTCTTCTCATCCAATTCTGTGAAATCCTGAAGCATCAGAAGGATGTTTTTATAAAATGGTTCCATTTACAAGTAATTCTATCGCAAAGCCCCTGAGGATCACGATGCAGCGAAGTTTTAGTATAATATTCTCTTGGATGCCATAATTCAACCATTGTAGCTCATATCATGGGATCCTTGATTTAATGAGAGTTTTGCTGCAAGGCATCCAGTATCCATCCAGTGCACTTAAGAAAATCAGGTAAAACAGGTGTTTCCTCAATTAACAATTTAGAGTTTTGTTACATGCAATATAAGTGAACCAAAATAGAAGATAATATTCCTAGCAAAACATACCAGTATTATACATTTCCTGTTTTCCCAAAGACATTGAATGTATCCTTTCATGTATACATTTTTAAAGTAATTAATTTAATGCATGCTCTGCTAACAAAAATACCCCCCCCAAAAATCATTATTCACAGCAACCTCACATTAACCAGCAAGTGTTTAAACAAACAAACAAAAAAATCTGTCAGGCAATGAAATTTTATGAAAAATCTTGCTTAAATATTTAAAAGCAAGTAGTGTCCTTGTTTACAAATATTTTTACTATCATGTTGTTTCTTAAGTTGACTCTTTGGCAGTCTTTTGCAACTTTGACAAAATCAGAACTTCTCCCACGTCATACAAAAATTGAATCTGTTGGTCCTATTCTACTTGTGATTCATTGTTGATTGCTCTCAGAAGGCTAGCATCTATTCTAATACACTACCCAAGATAATTCTCATGATGGAATAAAGTGAAATTTGATTCCATTCCCAACTCCCTAATTAATTTAAGCAAGACATATGAAATCCAGTTCCTCACTTTTTTTGTAAATATTACAACTATAAAAGAAAATCTGAAACAATTTGGAGTCCTAAATTGTTTATCTGAAAACATTTCAAAATATCCTCAGAGATTGCCTAAGGAAGGAAGACAAAGGACATATGACAACAGTTGGAGGAAAGATGTAGACCTAAGTGTGTTATCATCTAGGTATGGTTTGCTCTAGTGTCCATGTCCCCTGCCCACTCACTCCATCACTTCAGGAAACCAGATTTGAAAACCAAATCAAAATGTTTCCACTTTCATCCTTTATACAAATCTATTAGATCCAAGGAAGCTTTGTTTGTGGTTTGGGTGACTACATAACTGATCTCCCAAGCCAGAACACTTTTAAGAATAAAAGGGGATATTATTTATAACTAAGCCTATTCAACAGACATAACTGGGACTGTCCTGGGAAAATTGGGACATAGGCTCGCCCTATTACAGACAATGATAACTTGGTATAAGAGAAATTAAGTTGTTCATTGAAAAAGTCATAACATTCTGCACTGTATCGGCTTTTTTCCTTTTATTTAAGATTCTAAACTCTTGTTGGAATCAGATCTTAATCTCTGCACTTGCTTTCTTTAGCTTCTTCACTAGCCTATGTAGATTCTCTCCAATTTCTTGTATACTTACCAGAGCCCTGACGAAATACATGGCAAATATATTCAAGTGGACACAAGCTCTGGACAGACAATAATCACAAGCAAACTGTTTGTAGGAGTGCGCTGTAATATTATCTCCTAAAAACTTGGGGATTTGAATGAGTCTGTCTAGAATGGGGTACTTGGAATTTTTATTGATATTTTTCTGAGCTAAATTTTCTCCCCCAGCATTGCTCAGAGTTACCTGCAGCTACCTTACCCCTGTGGATCCAGAGTTTCCTCATCTGCAAGGCTTACAATGGGCTATATACCTACACCAGAGTTCTCTGATGTTTGGGTGGTTGTTGTTAAATTATAGGAAGCGCTCCAAAGGAATCAGACCCTGGGATAGCTCCAAAGGCAGGTTATTTCCCTTTCAGTCCCAACTGAGTCAGAAACATTTATTCATTTACTAGTCAGAAAATAAACTTGATGCATGTTCCTCAGGAGATCCATGTGCTGTACCTTCTTATGGCAAAATGCCACACGTACATCGGAAAGGAATACTTTGTCATGTGGCCCACAGCCACAGCTGCGTGGGCCACAATTCACTCAGAGCTTGTAAGGTAAGCAAGGCTGAGTCCAGAAACTACTGTGGCAAACAGGCCTGGAGGGAAGCCGTGCTGGGTTCCAGGTTCTGCTTTTCTTCTAGCTCTGCTGAAGGAGGACCGTCACGCTTGCTGCGGGGCGCTGGGCCGCTGAGACTGGCTTTCCACACCACAAGCTGGGGACACCACAGATGTCGACAAATCGCTCGTGACATTTTTCTTGCCTTTAGACTCCAAAACCACAACCCCTGGTTCTTCTGCGATCACCACTGCCAGCATATTCCCACCTTCTCCCAACGTTTCCTGGTGGTTTTAATGTGGACAACATAGTTCCCTTTTTAATTAAAACTGGTGAGGAAACCGGCTATTCCTTGTTCAGTCATGACCACTTTCACCAAAGAAATGGTTGGATTTCTTTAGTAAGTGACAAGCCTCTGTTGTCAAAAACAAAACAAAACAAACAAACAAAAAACCCAAACAAGCAAACAAATAAAACAACCTCACTAACTGCTTTAGCATAGTAGAAACATTCCCCTTAGAGTAAATGGTTATCAAAATCAAGCGTGGACCTAATTTTTTTTTTGTTTCAAAGTCGTTCCAAATATCTGATGTCCCCAATAACATACATATATGCCTTGAATCATTGATGGTCTAGGAATTAAATAATAACTAAAGGAAAGAGTTGGCAATTAAAGCATTAGGGGAATTAAGATTTCATTCCTCTTACTGGAAAAAATATCACCATTACTTGAAGCTTACCCCAAAAAAGATTTCTTATGGGCATATTTTAGCCTACCATGCTGTAATCAAGCAATTTATGAAGCCCATTTATGTTAATAAGGCAGTAAAGGAGGAAGCCCAGGTCACAAAATGTAAGCGGTAGCAGCCTTAGGAGCCACAACAAGATGAAAGGAGAACCAGTGTCTCCTGATGGTGCCAGCGAATCTGGATTCACCCTGCTTCCAAATTCCATTTGCTTTTTCTTTGGTTGATGTGGGAACACCCTGCCCAGTCTTGAAAAGTAGGACTTGATGGCCCATCATGGGAAAAGCTATTAACATATCCACAGTTGGTCCTGGAATATGCTTTCAAGAATTTAGAAGATTTGCCAACCCCCATTTGAATTTTCCTTCGGAAAAGTGCACTTTTATTAACACCCTCCTCCCTCCTGTGGATAAAAATGGTCTCAGTATTCTCATGGGAAAAAAAGAGCATTCTCAAGAGCCTCTGTAGACAGAGAAGTGTAGAGTTCCTGGCCAAGAATAAAAATGGGAGAGTCTGAAATGTTGAGTGCTTCTGATTAAACCTTCAGTGGTATATTTCTCTTAGACAAAGCATTTGTCATAAGTAGCTTGTCTGCCTGAGTATGATTTATGTGGCTGGACTGAAATTGGCTGAATAATTTATGCTATTTATTGTTCTGGAAAGTTTCTTTTCTTAATAAATAAATAAATAATGCTGTGCTAAGAGAAAGGGGAAATAGTGGCAAGTGTCAGCGGTGTGATGAGAGAAGAAGTTATTTTTCCATGTTGCAAGCTAATAAAGTGTATCTAAGAGGAATGGTCTCCACGTAGAAGGGCAGGACTCTAATAGGTGAATATTGTCAGCATTTTCAATGAAACCAGTTGGCTAAGAGAAGCTGTCAAATAGGTGTGAAATGAGGTAAAATTACGAGCGATACACTTTCTTTTAAGGTACTTTGCTTTGTTCCTTACAGTGCCTTGCAGCAAAAAATTTAATTTAAATACTGAAAATGGAATGCAGTTATATTGATTTAAATTTGCTAAGAAAGTCTTGGACTCTATTTCCTGTTTCCTGCATAAGTATAGAGTGTGTGTGAGTCTGTGTATGTGTTTGCCTGTGTGTACCGTCAGCTTTTCTACTATTTATGAGCGAGTCACAGTTTATTAGACCCTACCACAACGTATATTAGCATCAAACACATAACTTGAATTGTCAGTTTATAAAATTTTCAGAATGTATGATTATAGTTCTCTTCTTACTGTAAATTTTTACATAGCTCTGATGATTTATCCTACCTGCCAAAACACATAATATGGGCACATGTTAGACCTTGGTGGTTTTTTGTCAAGCTTTTTTTTTTGGGGGGGGGGGGCGGGGTTACAATTTTATCACATAAATTTTATTCCTGGAACCTATGCCAAGGACAGAGTTCTAGACAAAAGAATGGATGGGTGAGTGTGCAGAAATACATGTGGCTCAGTTCAGCTGAAACTGTTTCATAGATAACTCGCTGTAAGCTATGACTAAAAATATTTGAAATGTTTACAGGCTGCATAATATATATGTTTGACATATTAAAGGAGACTTCTATCAGCTGCTCAGTAACCATTCCAGAAAAAAACGCCTTAAAAGAACTCAAGCAAAATCACAGCCCCTCATCTGCAGTGCTGTTTCTAATTTGAAGGCAAATTCATCTCTGACACACAGCAGATTCTGTGCAGGTGGAAGCAAGCCCCTCTCTGCTCCTCTCTCTGCCAGTCAAATTATGTCATCAGTGAAGGATCACTGGTTTTTAATGATACGGTGGTCTCCATACTGAGAAGCAGTCCTAGCAGAGCCGTAGGCATAGCCAATAAAATGGCTGTCACCAAATTACAATTGACACTTACCATCACTAAATCTGCAGTGTAATTCCTTGTGACAGTTGTGTAGGTATATTAGAAGAAAATAATTTACTTCAAACCCAGCATGTTAGACACATTTTCCTGAGCGTAACTCATGTCACATTTACAGTAGCCAAAGCAAGCAGTCTCGAGACAACCTTAATCTGGGAAGAGATCATAGATACTAACATGTTCATTGAAGTATGATTATTTATGCAAGCAATAAACAAAGCTAGAGCAGTTGTTCATTGTAGGTTTTAATTGTTATTGGGGGTTTTAATTGTTATTGGGTTTTAAATGAATATTAGCCTCTTTAGCTATAGGGAATAAGAAAAACTATTTTTTAAAAAAGCCATATTTTATATGGAAAACAGGCATCAGCTAAAAAGTCTTAATTTTTTTTTTTTCAGGATTAGATGGACATTCATGTCCATCTCACCCTACTCCGGGTCAAGGCTGTGTTTGGACTTGAATTCTATGCCGATTGGCACATGACAAAAGCATACACATGCAACTTCTAAAATGTAAATTAAAACATCAGCAACAGTATCTCTCTTCTTTCCGACTAATAGCACTGGGGAACAAAGGTTTGGGAGGCAGACACAGTCTCCTCTAGAATACTGTTTGGATACATTCATCCAGAGCAGGTCTGCAGAGAGACCCTTCCCTGGCCTCATAAGCATACATAAATATGTGACAGAGTTAAAGGTCTCCACTCTTCAGAATGAAGTGGTTGGAATGTCTGGCGAAATGGGACTGCAAAAAATTCATTCCAACTTTGTCTCTAGGCAATTCACCTTTGGCCCAGTGATGATATGAGTCTTTCTGCTGATAGGAGAGATATAATAAGTCAGGTCAGCCAGTCTCTGGAAGGCAGGGGCCTATTTGTTAGCAGAATGAGGCAGGTGTACTATTCCAAGGGAGATTAGCTCATCCCAGCAAGATAATTACCTCCCAGGAAACCCTCAAGGTGACACATCAAACTCAGGAGTTGCACACCCCGTCTTGGAAATGGGCATGCCTGTACCGTTAAGCAGTCTTAATTTAGAAACTCCAGATTTAAAAACACAAATCAGGGAGTGATAATTTCCCTGTCCTTTCATTAAGACATTAAAACGTCTCCTGCAAGTGCGATCTCACTAAAGAACCATAAGCGAGATTACAGCTCAGCTGCCAGGCGGAGGAATTATCCTCCGGCCGCATTTCCTCCTGGATTTTCTTATCCGAGTGGGAAAAATGCAAACAAGAAGGAAGAGCGCCCACACACCGCTCGCTGAGGGCCCTTTGGTTGCTTTTGTGCCGTTTGCTGAATCCCACCTTTTGGGAAATCGTCGTTGAGTGAGTCGTGTATCTTCTAAAACAAAACTACAGCATTTAGGCTATGCCATCAAAGAGCCAAAGGAAAAGCTGTCAGTTGGGGTTATTGGGCTTTTTGTTTGGCTGGTTGTTGTTTTGTTCTGTTTTTTATGTAGAGGGTAAGAACACGGATTGCTCTTCCTACACCATCCTGACTTTGGGGTGGCCGTGGAACCGCGTCTCCGGCCACTGACCATCTCAGTCGTGCTAAGCAGCGCTGTGTCACCGCCGCGAGCCGTGGGCAAAAGCTAGACCCTCTTTGGTTTTCTAGGTCAGTGAAGATGACCTGAGAAATTCGTCTGCTTCGCTAGTCCCTTGAGCACACTCCTGACTGCACAAGGCTGGGGAGGTGGCGGGGCGATGGCGAGGGGACTGCATGGCGACAGCTGCCAGATTTATCAGGTGGGCACACATGCTGTGGCACGTGCACCAAGAGAAGTGGCAAAAATAGAAGCAGGAGGGTGAGAAAATAGGATTGGAAGTCACAGAGTTTCTATCAGCCTTTCGGTTAGAGGTATATCAAGCAGGGACGTTTCTAAGACTGAACTTGGAGAGACACAAACTTATCAGAGCTTTATTGGAAATGAAAGTTTTGAGGATGCATTCTTAAGGATGCATAATGAGAAAGTATTTCACACGCACAACTCAGAATTGTGAAAACATGAATATTAATATAACAGTCTTGAAAAAGATCAAGATTAAAAGATATTTCATGAGTAATAAACAATTTGAGTTTTATATTTAGGGTCTACCTAGCGGGGAAATCTGTTGATTTTATACTCTGAAGTGGCATTCGCTTTATTGTTCATTGGACCAGAAGAAATCTTGTGCTCTTCTATTGTTAAGGTCCATTCCTTGGCAAAGATAAACAGTGTGGTGACCCTCAGAATGGTGTATCTCATAGAGTGAGCTTGAACTACCTGCATGCTGGATCCTTGTGAAAGACGCCCCCTGTCCGAAGACCTCTGACAGCACAGTCAGGGTTTCCCAGGGTCCCTATCCAGCGGCATCCACCCCCCTGTTGTGAAGGCCCCTGCACCAACCCCACTGCCGTGCCTCACAATACCCAGAGCAAGGAAAGAAATCAAACACAGCAACTACTTCTGCAGGAGAAGCCATCTACAGAAAGCTGCATGAAATCCTGGACACGATTGTCAGAAAGTAACCTAATCTCTATTTTGAAAACCTTGCAATTATGTTGTTATTATTATATATACACGACATAGAAAAATGCCTTCACACAGAAGGAGTAAGTTAACTGAGGGCAGGTGGCATCTAATCTCAGTGTTCTGATACTTCCAAACCAGGTCACGTAACTCCCATTGCCAAAACAAGTCCAATTTGTCACAGAGCATATGTCCTGTTGGCTCTTTATTAGGAACTGCTGATTGAAAGAAGTTATTTTCCAAAATATCAAATTTAGCATAATTCTGTTTAAACGGACTTTAAAGATTTCTTCTGGAAATAGTCTCTGCTTCTTTTTCTTTGTTGTTAAATCTTTCCCTCACAGTGATACTAGTTCTTGCCAATGCAATGAGAGATGGAATCCTAAGTATTATTAAAACATACCAATAAGTACTTGTTTAATAAATGGGTAAATCTTTTTTATTGAAGTATAGTTTTTTTTCATGTTCCCATTTTTTAAATTTTTATTTTATATTGGAGTATAGTTGATTTACAATGTTGTGTTAGTTTCAAGTGTACAGCAAAGTGATTCATTTATACATATACATATATCTATTCTTTTTCAAATTCTTTTCCCATTTAGGTTATTACAGAATACTGAGTAGAGTTCCCTGTGCTATACAATAGGTCCTTGTTGATTATCTATTTTAAACATAGTAGTGTGTATATGTCAATCCCAAACTCCTAAAAAAAAAAAAAAAAACCCAAAATTAGTGGAAGGAAAGAAATCATAAAGATCAGAGCAGAAATAAATTAAAAAGACGAAGAAAACAACAGAAAAGATCAATGAATCTAAAAGCTGGTTCTTTGAAAAGACAAACAAAATTGATAAACCTTTAGCCAGACTCATCAAGAAAAAAAGGACCAGGGTCAAATCAATAAAATTAGAAATGAAAAAGGAGAAGTTAAAAAGGACACCAAGAAACACAAAGTATCATAAGAGACTACTACAAGCAACTATATGCCAATGAAACGGACGACCTAGAAGAAATGGACAAATTCTTAGAAAGGTGCGATCTCCCAAGACTGAACCAAGAAGAAATAGAAAATATCTATTTAGAAAATATCTATATAGAACTAGACCAATCACAAATACTGAAATAGAAACTGGGATTAAAAACTCCCAACAGACAAAAGTCCAGGACCAGATGTCCTCGCAGGCAAATTCTATCAAACATTTAGAGAAGGGTTAACACCCATCCTTCTGAAACTCTTCCAAAAAATTGCAGAGGAAGGAACACTCCCAAACTCATTCTATGAGGCCACATCACCTTCATACCAAAACCAAAGATATCACAGAAAAAGAAAATTAAAGGGGAGGGGATGAATTGGGAGATTGGGGTTAACATATATACACTAATACGTATAAAATAGATAGATAATGAAAACCTGCTGTATAGCACAGGGAACTCTCCACTGTACAGCAGAAACTAACAACATTGTAAAACAACTATACCCCAATAAAAACAGAAAAAAAAAAGAAAGAAAAGAAAATTACAGGTCGGTATCATTGATGAACATAGACGCAAAAATCCTTAGTAAACTTCTAGCAAACAGAATCTAACAATACATTAAAAGGATCATACACCATGATCAAGTGGAATTTATCCCAGGGATGCAAGGATTTTTCAATAGCTACAAATCAATCAGTGTGATAGGCCACATCAACAAACTGAAGAATAAAAATGTAGATGCAGAAAAAGCTTTTGACAAAATTCAACACCATTTATGATAAGAACTCTCCAGAAAGTGGGCATAGAGGGAACATACCTCAACACAATAAAATCCGTATATGACAAACCTACAGCTAACATCATAGTCAATGGTGAAAAGCTGAAAGTATTTCCTCTAAGATCAGGAACAAGACAAGGACGTCCACTCTCACTGCTTTTATTCAATATAGTTCAGCAATTAGAGAAGAAAATAAATAAAAGGAACCAAAATTGGAAAAAAAGAAATAAAACTGTCACTGTTTGCAGATGACATGATACTATACATAGAATATCCTAAAGATGCCACCAGAAAACTACTAGAGCTCCTCAATGAATTTGTTAAAGTTGCAGGATACAAAATTAATACACAGAGAATCTGTCCACTATAGGGAAGAGAGCTGAACATATACACACACGCATATACCACAATCACACACACACAAACACACCCTCAGTCATTTTACTATTTACTCAGCCTATTCCCCCACACACCCTGGGAAAATATGTTTCTATTCCCAGGCTTTGCTAAGACTCTTCTATCACACTAACACTCAGTCTCAATTTTTAAAATGAACACGTCTTTCTGAAATTACATGTTGAATATCAAACAAAGGCCATTTTAATGTTTTCAAGGCCAGACCAATATCATGGATAAGTCTCAAAAGGATGAAAGTCAAATCATGAACTGTGTATGGCTTTGATAACCAAATAATTTCAGTGATTAAGACAGAGAAGTGTGCTCTGGAATCACATTTGCTCGATGATAAGGAGCAGCACTTATTTGGGGGGTTCTTTTCCATTGACATAAGACATCGAAAAAGAAAGGAGAAAATGCTTATTATAAAAACAATTCTTCTTTATTAACTCCTATATGCATAAGAATAATTTTTCAAATGGAGAATATAAGGAAATTCCAATTCCACATGAAAATGCTATTCTATATTTTGTGAGGTCTCAATTATATTATGAACTAAATCTTAACTTATACCACTGATAGAAACATAAGGCATCAATTGAGCTTTAATACATTATGTTTCTGTTCCAAGAGGGCGATCTAAGGAGAACTGTTTTCTCTACATGTCTGGATATTTTAACTTTATAAAATAATCATATGAATAACAGACAAATTATTCTCATTGAGGCCAAAGCACTGTCAGGAAAAAAGCAACATTTCTTTATTATCCACATGTTCCTGCTTATCCCATATTTTACAGTATACAGTTTTTATTCAAACAAGTCACAGAATAAAAAGAACTATATTTGTAGCACTGTTACAATTAATTTTACTGAAAAATACAATATAATATTTGAAACCCATTTTGTTTATTGTTTAAAAGAGAACAAAGAATACATTTAAAAAAACACCAAACTCCACATCATATGTTATCAGGGAAATGTAAATTAAAACGACACAATACCACTACACACCTATTATGATGGCCAAAATCCAGAACACTGACAACACCAAATGCTGGAAAGGACATGGAACAACAAATACTCTCATTCGTTGCTGGTGGGAATGCAAACAGTGCAGCCACTTTGGTAGGCAGTTTGGTGGTCTCTTATACAACTAAACATACTTTTACTAGTTTGCTGTGAACCAAAAACAGCTCTAAAACAAAAAAAACAAAAAAAAGAAAAACTCTTTTTTAAAGATCCAACATTTATTCTTGATAAAAGCAATCAGATACATTTTCTTAAATAGTTACAGATACTGAAACAGAAGATTCAAATTTTCCAAGTCAGTCAAGTTAGACGGCTCTAGATTTTGCCAGAAATTAGCTTTACATGTTTATAAATAAGCATTTTTTTACTATTATAACTTTAGGACAATAAACATTTCATAAATTGACATGTTTGCACCATCCTCATATATGAGCCTTTAAGATTAAAGTTCCAATTGTCTATTGCTATATAACAAACTATCCCTAAAACTTATTTAACATTTTATTATTTTTCATTATTTTGTGGGTCAGCAATTAAAGCAGGACTCAAGCTGGACAATTCTTTTGCTTCACAGGGTATCAGCTGGAGTCATTTGGTGATATTCAGCTAGTGGCTGAGCTGGGCTGGATTTCTTACATACTTGGAGACTGGGATGGGATAGCTGGAACAGCTGGCCAACACTGGACTGGTCAACATTTAGAGTCTCTTCCTGCTGCCTCTCCACGTGGCTAGCTTGGGCTTCCTCAAGACAGAGCAGTCTCGAGGTAGTCATATTTGTTACATTGTAGATCAGGACTCCAAGAGTGACTGTTCCAAGAAACAGGAAGTAGACCCTTCTGGTCACTTCAGGCATAGACCCAGAAACTAGCAGAGCGTCACTTCCATTACGTTGTTTTGATCAAAGCAGTCACAGAGTTCACCCACATTTAAGACTAGTTGACACAAACCCTCCTCTTAATAGGAAAAATGTCTAAAATCTTGAGGCCTTCTTCAATCTGCTACAACAGAATGTTTCATTTTGGAAGTGTTTTGTTAAAAAATTTTTCCTGCAAAGGGCATATGCTCCACCCAATTTCCTTATCAGGAACCCCCAATTTTTAAGGCCAATTTCAGTGTTTCCAGTAAAATAGAGAATAATCAACAAAGAAAATCGTAGGAAAGACCAAAGACAAATAAAGAATAACCAACAAAGAAAGTCATAGGAAAGCCTAAAGACATGGGAAAATCAACAGTGTCACATGGAGAATATAGTCTACTGAGCCCAAAATAAATTCAACAGAAAAAGGTAATACTGAATTCAGGGATTTTTTTGTTTTATTTATTCAGTTAATTAGTTCCATTGTTTAAGTTGGATTAGGATGAAATCTTTTGAATGCGTAGAAAAGTAAATTAACACATTATACGCTGAGTAAAGCTGCCATACCGAAACCGTAGCTTCAAAAATTTGTCTTACCAAAACCTCAATTTAATTTTGAAAATGGTTTTGTAGCATCATTTTTTTAAAATAAATACATTTATTTATTTATTTATTTATTTATTATTTTATTTATTTATTTATTTTTTTTTTTTGGGGGGGGGGTACACCAGGTTCAATCATCTGTTTTTATACACATATCCCCGTATTCCCTCCCTTCCTTGACGCCCCCCCCTCGAGTCCCCCCCACCCTCCCTGCCCCAGTCCTCTAAGGCATCTTCCATCCTCGAGTTGGACTCCCTTTGTTATACAACACCTTCCCACTGACTATTTTACAGTTGGTAGTATATATATGTCTGTGCTACTCTCTTGCTTCATCTCAGTTTCCCCTTCACCCCCGCCCCCTCCCATACCTCGAGTTCTCCAGTCCATTCTCTGTATCTGCATCCTTATTCTTGTCACTGAGTTCATCAGTACCATTTTTAGATTCCGTATATGTGAGTTAGCATACAATATTTGTCCTTCTCTTTCGGACTTACTTCACTCTGTATGACAGATTGTAGTTCTATCCACCTCATTGCATATAGCTCCATCTCATCCCTTTTTATAGCTGAGTAATATTCCATTGTATATATATGCCACATCTTCTGTATCCATTCATTTGTTGATGGGCATTTAGGTTGCTTCCATGTCCTGGCTATTGTAAAGAGTGCTGCAATAAACATTATGGTACATGTTTCTTTTGGGATTCTGGTTTTCTTTGGATATATGCCCAGGAGTGGGATTACTGGATCATATGGTAGTTCTATTTGTAGTTTTTTAAGGAACCTCCAAATTGTTTTCCATAGTGGCTGTACCAACTTACAGTCCCACCAACAGTGCAGGAGAGTTCCCTTTTCTCCACACCCTCTCCAACATTTGTGGTTTCCAGACTTTGTGATGATGGCCATTCTGATCGGTGTGAGGTGATACCTCATTGTGGCTTTGACTTGCATTTCTCTGATGATTAGTGATGTTGAGCATCTTTTCATGTGTTTGTTGGCCATCTGTATGTCTTCTTTGGAGAAATGTCTATTTAGGTCTTCTGCCCATTTGTGGATTGGGTTATTTGCTTTTTTGGTGTTAAGCTTCATGAGCTGCTTGTATATTTTGGAGGTTAATCCTTTGTCCGTTGTTTCATAGGCAATTATTTTTTCCCATTCTGAGGGTTGCCTTTTAGTCTTGTTTATGGTTTCTTTTGCTGTGCAAAAGCTTTTAAGTTTCATGAGGTCCCATTTGTTTATTCTTGATTTTATTTCCCTGATTCTAGGAGGTGGGTCCAAAAGGATCTTGCTTTGATGGATGTCATAGAGTGTTCTGCCTATGTTTTCCTCTAGGAGTTTTATAGTGCCTGGCCTTACATGTAGGTCTTTAATCCATTTGGAGTTTATTTTTGTGTATGGTGTTAGGAAGTGTTCTAATTTCATTCTTTTACATGTTGCTGTCCAATTTTCCCAGCACCACTTATTGAAGAGGCTGTCTTTTTTCCATTGTATACTCGTGCCTCCTTTGTCAAAGATAAGGTGCCCATATGTGTTTGGGCTTACTTCTGAGTTCTCTATTCTATTCCATTGATCGTCCTTTCTATTTTTGTGCCAGTACCATACTGTCTTGATCACTATGGCCTTGTAGTATAGTTTGAAGTCAGGAAGCCTGATTCCACCAACTCCATTTTTCCTTCTCAAGATTGCTTTGGCTATTCGGGGTCTTTTGCGTTTCCATCCAAATCGTAAGATTTCTTGCTCTAGTTCTGTGAAAAATGCCATTGGTAATTTGATTGGGATTGCATTGAATCTGTAAATTGCTTTGGGTAGTACAGACATTTTCACGATGTTGATTCTTCCAATCCAGGAACGTTGTATGTCCCTCCATCTGTTTGTGTCGTCTTTGATTTGTTTGATCAATGTCTTAAAGTTTTCTGCATACAGATCTTTTGCCTCCTTAGGCAGGTTTATTCCTAGGTATTTTATTCTTTTGGTTGCAATGGTGAATGGGAGAGTTTCCTTAATTTCTCATTCTGCTCTTCCGTTGTTAGTGTATAGGAATGCAAGAGATTTCTGTGCATTAATTTTGTATCCTGCTACTTTACTAAACTCATCAATTAGTGCTAGCAGTTTTCTGGTAGAGTCTTTAGGGTTTTCTATATATAATATCATGTCATTCTGCAAAGAGTGACAATTTTACTTCTTCTTTTCCAATTTGGATTCCTTTGATTTCTTCTTCTTCTCTGATTGCTGTGGCTAAAACTTCCAAAACTATGTTGAATAATAGTGGTGAGAGTGGACACCCTTGTCTTGTTCCTGTTCTTAGAGGGAATTCTTCCAGTTTTTCCCCATTGATAATGATGTTGGCTTTTGGTTTTTCATATATGGCTTTTATTATGTTGAGGTAATTTCCTTCTATGCCCATTTTCTGGAGAGCTTTTATCATAAATGGATGTTGAACTTTGTCAAAAGCTTTTTCTGCATCTATTGAAATGATCATATGGTTTTTATCCTTCAATTTGTTGATATAATGTATCACGTTGATTGATTTGCATATATTGAAGAATCCTTGCATCCCAGGGATAAACCCCACTTGATCATGGTGTATGATTTTTTTAATGTGTTGTTGCAGTCTGTTAGCTAGTATTTTGTTGAGGATTTTTGCATCTATATTCATCAGTGATATTGGTCTGTAGTTTTCTTTTTTTGTGACATCTTTGCCTGGTTTTGGTATCAGGGTGATGGTGGCCTCGTAGAATGAGTTTGGGAGTGCTCCGCCTTCTGCAATATTTTGGAAGAGTTTGAGAAGGATAGGTGTTAACTCTTCTCGAAATGTTTGATAGAATTCGCCCGTGAACCCATCTGGTCCTGGGCTTTTGTGTGTTGGGAGATTTTTAATCACTGCCTCAATTTCCGTACTTGTGATTGGTCTGTTCATGGTTTCTATTTCTTCCTGGTTCAGTCTTGGAAGATTGTATTTTTCTAAGAATGTATCCATTTCTTCCAGGTTATCCAATTTATTGGCATATAGTTGCTTGTAGTAGTCTCCCATGATGTTTTGTATTTCTGAGGTGTCCGTTGTGACTTCTCCTTTTTCATTTCTAATTCTGTTGATTTGCATCTTCTCCCTTTTTTTCTTGATGAGTCTGGCTAATGGTTTATCAATTTTGTTAATCTTCTCAAAGAACCAGCTTTTAGTTTTATTTATTTTTCTTATGGTTTCTTTCCTTTCTTTTTCATTTATTTCTGCTCTGATCTTTATGATTTCTTTCCTTCTGCTCACTTTGGGGTTTCTTTGTTCTTCTTTCTCTAGTTGTTTGAGGTGTAAGGTTAGGTTGTGTATTCGATCATTTTCTTGTTTCTTAAGGTAGGACTGTATTGCTATAAACTTCCCTCTTAGAACTGCTTTTGCTGCATCCCATAGGTTTTGGGTTGTTGTGTTTTCGTTGTCATTTGTTTCTAGATATTTTTTGATTTCCTCTTTGATTTCTTTAGTGATTCCTTGGTTGTTTAAGAGTGAATTGTTTAGCCTCCATGTGTTTGTATTTTTTGCAGTTTTTTTCCTGTAATTGATATCTAGTCTCATGGCGTTGTGGTCTGAGAAGATGCTTGATATGATTTCCATTTTCTTGAATTTGCTGAGGTTTGATTTGTGACCCAAGATGTGATCTATCCTGGAAAATGTTCCGTGTGCACTTGAGAAGAAAGTGTATTCTGTCATTTTCGGATGGAATGTCCTATAAATATCAATGAAGTCGAGATGGTCTAATGTGTCATTTAAAGCTTGTGTGTCTTTATTTATTTTCCATTTGGATGATCTGTCCATTGATGTAAGTGGGGTGTTCAAGTCTCCCACTATTATTGTGTTCCTGTCGATGTCCCCTTTTATAGCTGTTAGCATTTGCCTTATGTATTGAGGTGCTCCTATATTGGGGGCATAGATATTTACCATTGTGATATGTTCTTCTTGAATGGATCCCTTGATCATTATGTAGTGTCCTTCCTTGTCTCTTTTAATAGTCTTTACTTTCAAGTCTAATTTGTCTGATACGAGTATTGCTACTCCAGCTTTCTTTTGACTTCCATTTGCATGGAATATCTTCTTCCATCTCTTTACTTTCAGTCTATATGTATCCCTTGGTCTGAAGTGGGTTTCTTGTAGGCAGCATATAGAAGGGTCTTGTTTTTGTATCCATTCAGCCAGTCTGTGTCTTTTGGTTGGAGCATTTAATCCATTGACATTTAAAGTGATTATTGAATGTGTGTTCCAATGACCATTTTCTGAATTGTTTTGGGTTTGTATTTGTAGGTGTTTTCCTTTTCTTGTGTTTCCTACTTAGAGAAGTTCCTTTAGCACTTGTTGTAAGGCTGGTTTGGTGGTGCTGAATTCTCTTAACTTTTGCTTGTCTGGAAAGCTTTTGATTTCTCCCTCAAATCTGAATGAGATTCTTGCTGGGTAGAGTATTCTTGGCTGTAGGTTCCTCTCTTTCAGGACTTTCAGTATATCCTGCCATTCCCTTCTGGCCTGCAGAGTTTCTGTAGAAAGGTCAGCTGTTATCCTGATGGGTTTTCCCTTATATGTTATTTGTTGCTTTTCTCTTGCTGCTTTTAATATTTTTTCTTTGTGTTTAATTGTCGTTAGTTTGATTAATATGTGCCTTGGCGTATTTCTCCTTGGGTTTATTCTGCATGGGATTCTCTGTGCTTCTTGGACTTGGTGAATTATTTCCTTTCCCATGTTGGGGAAGTTTTCCACTATAACCTCTTCAAATATTTTCTCAGACCCTTTCTTGTTTTCTTCTTCTTCTGGGATGCCTATAATTCGAATGTTGGTACATTTAAGGTTATCACTGAGGTCTCTGAGACTGTCTTCTAATCTTTTTATTCTTTTTTCTTTTTCCTGCTCTGTGGCAGTTATTTCCCCCATTCTATCTTCCAACTCACTTATTCGTTCTTCTGCCTCAGTCATTCTGCTGGTTATAGCATCTAGAGTATTTTTAATTTCAGTTATTTTGTTATCCATTGCTGTTTGTTTTTCTGAGTTCTTATGAACTGTTTCTTGTACTTTCTCTATTTTGTTATCGAGATTTTGTATCATTTTTACTATCATTACTCTAAATTCTTTTTCAGGCATTTTTCCTATTTCCTCCTCATTTATTTGGTCTTGTGGGTTTTTTTCCTGCTGCTTTGCCTGCATGGTGTTTCTTTGTTTCCTCATGGTTGTCCAAACTTTTGGGGTTGCTTGTCCTGGCGATAGAGGTGTTTATAGAAGACTGTCCAAGCCTCAGACTAATGTCCAAGTATTGGATTAAACGAATATTAAGTCAGCTATGTCGGGCTCCCCACAGCCCTTTCTGGTGTCCGAGGCCGTCTGCTGGTGTTCAGCTGGTTCTCTGTGGGAATTACTGCGTCCTTCCGTGCATTCCCAATGCTTCTGTGGAGAGGGATGCACTCCATGTCTCTCTACTTCGCCGCCATCTTTCCTCCTCCTGTAGCATCATTTGTATACTCAGACCAATAAGACTGATTCCACAAGCCACACCCAGTGATCAAGTTAATTACTCCATTGTCACTCATATAGCTCCCCAAGTTATTCAAAGTCAAGTATGTCCTTACTAAACAATCCTAAATAAAAAGAATGCAGTTTTCATCTCCTTATAGAGTAAGCATGGACTAGTCAGGTTGGTTGCTAGGATAATGTTTATAGATTAAATCTGTGTCCTAATCTTCTCTTCTTATAAAGATACCAGTTAGATTGGATTAGGGCCCACCCATATGACTCATTTTACCTTAATTACCTCTTAAAGGACCCTATCTTCAAACATAGTCACAATCTGAAGCACTGGAATTAGAACTTCAATATATGAATGAACGTTGAGGGACCATAATTCAGCCCATAATAGGTAGTGTAGAAAAGTTATAAGTGTAGGACTAGGCCAGCAGCAGGAACCCTAGTATAAGAACCCAAGTAACAACACTCAAATATAGCCCTAAGGAGGTCTTGAGAAGGCCAAAACAGAGTCAGTCTTACAAAAAGTAGGTATTTAAAGAAAAACAAACAAACATAATTTTTAAGGTTATTATAATGTTATGTCGAGCAAAAAAATAATTCAAATGTTTTATCTATATCGTTTGTATATAATTACTTTAACATATGTTACCTCACATTATTTTCACAAGACCCCCTATAGGACAGGTTTCATTAACCCATTTAGAGGTCCTAAGAAGCTCAGAGGCTTATTCAAGTTCATACAGGTGACAAAGTCAGGGTGTCCTAGGGAACTTGCCATGACATTGCCTTTCAGTACTGGAAAGAGAGGAATATAAACATTGAAAATCTTGCTTTGATGAATTTTAAAAGTGATAAACTTAGCTTGCCTTGGCTTTTACTTGTATGATTATTTTTCCCTCCTACCTAGTGCTGGTTAGCTGTAGTCACCCAAATGAAACCAACCTGTTGCAAATGGCCATAACCAATCCTTCATATTGTACAAAGTTCATTGCCATTTACAGATCAGGCAATCTTCTTCAGAATAAGGGCAGGTTTCTTCACAGGTTTCAGAAGACATCACTAGTCATGGCATCTCTATCTACAGGCACATGCCCCGCAAATGTTAGTAAGCCAGAAAACATTTCTACCTAAACTACTAAGAGTGAACTCTCCTTAGTTTATAGTGACAACTGTTTTGCAAAGTCTGTTCTGTTACCTATAATTTGCTTGTCAATTTGCTTTGGCTTGAATCCATGGTTTCCTATTAGCTGTGCAATACTTTTTAAGGCTACTATTCCATATATCTTGACATTTCTTCTAGTTATTTTGGTTTAAGTATAAGCCAAATATCACTTTTAGAGAAGTGCTGTGGGGATTAAATGAAATGATAGAACTTAAGGCACTATATTCCTTTAAAAATACAAAATTGACTGTCTTAGATACTGGGGTCACAAAGAACACACAATTCAGTGGCAGAAAGGCACACTCTACAAGCAGGTATTAATCTCAGCAGAATTTAACCAGGAGTGAAATAATTCACTCTCATAAAGGAGGGAGAATTTGGAAGGCAATTGCCTAAGACTGGCATCCCTTTTCAGAAAAGAGGCAAGAAGTTACCAAAGAAAAATGAGCAGGGTGGTAACCAGAGCACAGGGTGTGGTAGGAGGGAGAAAGGCTTAAGAGAAGTCTAGACTGGGAAAGAGACTGAGACCACATCATGACGTGCTTCTAATGCCCAGCTTCAGAATATGGACATTATTTGCATAGGTAATAGAAAGTCGATAAAGAACTTTCCATGAGGGTTGAAAAAGGACCAAAATTAATCCACTCCAAGGGGACTCTGATGAACAGGTTTGGTTAGTCATTGATGCTGAGGAAGGAAGGAAGGAAGGAAAGAAGGAAGGTAGGTAGGAAGGAAGGATGAAGGAAGGAGGGTTAGAATCCCAAATCCTAAAGCCTGAGTTCCATAATGTCACCTAATGTTAAACTAGATTCAAGAATGGAAACATTACAGATTACTGTCTACCATATAGAGTTTTGGTCCCAAATTCTAATCTGACTTCCCACGCTTGTTAACTAGGCTTAGCCATACATAAACTGGGAGGATTCCTTTTGCTCCTTAACAAAAGGCCACCTATAGGCACAGCTGTGGGCTTCTAAACCACCTTCCCCTGGGCCCATAGTTAGGTCTCCAACGTATGGGTGTGAGCCCTCTGACTCAGGGGAGGCATAAAAACGAGAGAGCACCTTTCCCAAGAGCCTAGTGAAGAACATGCTCCAACCAAGAATTCACAACATGTGCCCTGTGCCCAACAGGCCTTCTAAGAATAAAGGCCTTCCCTGGATGGGTATGATCTTAGGCATCACACATGCCGGGGGAAGGAGAAGACAGTAAAGAAACATCAAACCCTTGGGTAACCATGGGGTCTACTCCCCTACAGTAAGATTCTCCTTCCTCTTCTGAGTCCTGAATCTCTTTCCTAGGATTATTTATTCTCTTGAACACCCTTCGAAATACTTTAAATAATTTTTCTCCACCATTTAATAAAAAGTGACATAAGCATTTTTATTTTAGATTAGTAAGTTATTAAATAGTGTTATATAGATTATTTAATAGGTTATTTGGTCTTATATAAAGAGTTTTTCATTTTTTTACATTTAACAAAAAATTCATGTAATTTAAATCCAATGTATGTAATAAAAGTATGATATACCTAACAATTTGAAAGTAGCATGTTTTTGTTTAAATATATATTTTTTAATTTGGAATATATGGTTTTTTGTTGTTTTTTTTTTGGCTGTATTGGGTCTTCGTTGCTGCACACGGGCTTTCTCTAGTTGTGGCGAGCAGGGGCTACTCTTTGTTACAGTGCTCAGGCTTCTCATTGCGGCGGCTTCTCCTGCTGTGGAGCACGGGCTCTAGGCATGCAGGCTTCAGTAGTTGTGGCTCGCGGGCTCTAGAGTGCAGGCTCGGTAGTTGTGACACACAGACTTAGTTGCTCCACAGCATGTGGTATCTTCCCAGACCAGGGATCGATCCCATGTGCCCTGCATTGGCAGGCAGATTCTTAACCACTGTGCCAACGGGGAAGTCCCTAAGTATATTTAAATGTAAATAAAATTAAACTACATTGCAATAGTTTGTCGTTAAAAAAAAAAAACAGTTGAAAAGTCAACTGGAAAGTTATATCTTCTCTTTTTTTTTTTTTTTTTTTTGTGGCACACGGGCTTAGTTGCTCCGCGGCATGTGGGATCTTCCTGGAGCTGGGATCGAACCTGTGACCTCTGCATTGGCAGGCGGATTCTTAACCACTGCGCCACCTAGGAAGCCCCTATATCTTCTCTTTTTTAACATTAGTTTTTGAAATATTGGACTCATTTTGGTTTCTGTGCGAGAATTTGATGTGATGAATGCAGCATACACCACTGCGGAAGAGTGTCTGGAGGAAAATTTGCAGAACTGTTATCATGCGTACGCTCCCCCTCAAACTTGTCACCTTTCAGCATCACTATTGTGTTTTCCTTGTCCTTAAACAAAAGTCCATGACACAGGTATAAATTAAACAACCTATGACCAAGGAAACAAATTAAAACTTGATCATGCTTAACCTCTACAGCAGTTAGCAGTATTGAGCTGAGACAAATCCCCAAGTAACCGAGGCATGAGAACACTCATCAATACATCCTCACTCAATTAAACCAAACTAGAGATGACATGACTCCTAGGTCATTGGTTCCCAAGTGTGTCCCTTGGACCAGTAGCATCAGCATCCCCTGTGAACTTGTTAAAAATGCAGATCCGCAGGGGTCTCCCCAGACTCACTGCAGAGACTCTGGGGCGAGGCCCAGTATTGTGTGTTCCAATAAGCATTCTGATGATCCTGATGCGCGATGCAGTTTAACACTGCCCTAGAACAAGACGAAACTCCACACACCCCTTCATGAAGCAGATCCTTTGGGAAGATGTGCCCTGGAAGAATTACAAGAGCAAACCTCTGAGGCAGGCAGGCAACCCACAGAAACCCGGGCAAAAGATACTCTCCAATTCAGATTGCATTATTAATATGGCATGAATATTCTAGAGCTGGAAGTGCTTTCTTCAGAAAGAGAAGAATTGAAAGAAAACTTTGTTTTGGTCTCACATCTGCAGCATAGTTTTAAACAGAATATCAGCTTTGGAGTCTCATCGGCCTGAATTGAAATGCTGGCCCTTCTACTGGCTGCATGACTGGCCTGGAAGGGAAACTAACCAACCCTTCATCTGTAAAGTGGAGATAAGAAACCTGTCCTTGTGTGATTGTGGTGGGATTATACGACCTATTAAAGGTAAGCCCAACACAGGAATATTTCTCTATTTAAAGAGTAGACTGGTGAGAGAATTGACCAAGAAATTATTTTGGCTTTATTCTCCATTTATTTTTTCCCTACCTCTCCCTCCTGCCATTTCTAGCCAAGGGCCAGGTTTTGTGTTCTCTTGGCTCTGGGATTTTGTAACAGAGCAGAACAGACAAGATGTAGAAGTCAATTGCTCTCCTTGTCCTGGAGGGAAAAGAGAGAGAGGGGAGTGGTTTTGAGGCAAAGGGCAAGGGGGAGATATCCCACATCTGGGAAGAGGTCAGAGCCTGCGGGGCTTCTGGGAGGAGTGGGATCATGCATGTTCCATGGCAGTGTGGCCGGGAGGTGGTAAGACCCAGGTTGATCAGGGAGGGAGGGTTCTGTATGGCTGGTGGGACTGGGCTGCAAACACCAGGGTTCCTGGTTTGGCAAGGATTCCTGCCAAAGAAGCAAAGCAACAGAACCTCCTGACCAGAAATAAACATCCAGAGTCAGAGAATGGGTGTCTTAGAGATAAACATCTTGTAGCCAGAGATGTGCAGAGCGTATGTAGTACTTCTGTGTAAGTTCTGAGGGCTTTTGCACAATGCAGGGGGGAGAGAGTCCTAAATTGAACTGAACTTCCTGTCAGGACAGCAAGAAGAATTGAGGGTAGATTGCAGTGAGCTCAAAGCAGTTTTTACAACGTGATGTCCTCTGCACATCTGAGTTGGTGAACTGATACTCATACCTGCCACTATTAACAGCCACTTCACCTTCAGGTTTACACACATATATTCTACTCAGTTAATGAAAACGAAGGTCCCTTTACATTCAGGGAATGGGAGGGAGCCAGCACTCTCCTCTCATCATTAAGAAGGAGGGTGACAGTGTGGGCCTCAACTGAAAACCTACCAAAAACATAAATATGTGGGGTTTAGCCCATGTAAAGTGGTGATTTTTCAAACCTCACTTGAGTCAACACTTGTAAAACAAGACACTGGGGATTAAAATCCTTCTTATTGTTTCTATTTCCTTATATAATTCTTTGCATCCCAAAACGGCTCATTGAACTAGGTTCTCTCATGACAGATAAATGTGACGACAAAGACCAATAAGAAATTAGCAGGCCCTTCTCCACGAGAGTCGGCCCGACCGGATTGAGATAAGACCCCACCGGATTGAGATAGGAAACGTGTCCAACGGTAGCATCAGAAGTGGCCATAAGTTCTCTGAGCACATGCATGGTAAACTGCAACATCCACATTACTATGTAATAGAGCGAATAGAAACATCCCAGCATAAAAGGGGGATGAAGGCTGACCTTCCTGCTCAATCAGATGACACCAGTGGTATGGTGGCTGACAACCTTTGAACGTGATAAAGTTCTAGAAGAATAGGCTCTTTGAACACAGTGAAGCCCTTTCCTCATGAATTGCTGAACTGCTTTAAATCCAAAATTACAATTCAAAAAAGTGCAGTTGAGTACTTGGCAAAATATAGTTAAGTAAACTGGCCAGTGTGCTGTTATCTCGCTCACAATTTGAGATATATCTGAGGCAATTATGTTGTGACACTGCATGTACACGTATTTTGAAATTTTTGCTGATGACTTAAAAAAGTGACTCAGGTCAATTCTCTATTCCTATTCTTTGAGGCAAAGCAAAACACCCTCTGTATGTAAAAAGAATAATCTCCACCTTCCCAAATAAAGACACATAAGCCTGGTGCAGTTTTTCCCTCTGGGAGCTCAACAGGCTACTGCCAACCCAACAGGTCAAGGAAGAGAGCAAAGTATGACTACTCTGATGAATATTTACTATCTCCTAGAGTTTTGCTAGCTGTCATTTAGGAGAGAGTGAAAGGGGTTCAAACAAGGAGATAAGTATGAAAACATACAAGGTTCAAAAGAGGCACCATAAGCCTGTTGGTTAAGAGTATGAGACTCTGGGGGCCAACCGCCTGTCTGGGTCCAAACCCTTCTCCAGCCTTCCTATCTCCGTCACCCTGGGCACGTTGCTCCGCCCCTTGGTGCATTAGTTTGCTTATCAGTAAAATAACCCCAGTAACCCTGCCCACTCATAGCGGGTAATAAGGATGAAGTAAATTCTGCTTGTAAAGTGCTCAAACAGTACTTGCCCATAAAAAGAGTTATGTAAGTGATTGCTAACTAAATTAAAATAAAGTGAAAAAATAGCTAATATTTATTAGAAACTATCCTGAGTGGAGGTGGGTTAGCATGTCTTCAAGTCTTTATTTTATTTCTTTGTAACTGATACACTTAGTTCATAAGAAAATGGGCTAAACTATCTACTAAATGATAATCTACTTATGAGAAGGTCCAATAGTTCATATAAAGCTGTAATGTGGTCCAAGAAATTTAGTAGGGGTAAGATTTCCCTATATAAGACTTAACTTTTAGGTTGTTGTTGTTTGTTTGTTTCTACTCTATTTTCAAAGTCCAAGATTGGACTAGCTTTAAAACGTGTTTTTGGAAAACTCTAGACCAAGTTTCCAAACTGGAAGTTTTATTCCAGATTTATTAATTGGCCATAAATTTTTACATAACAATGTCCAGAGCTTTTGTGGGAAGAAAAGGATGTAAAACAGAGTACTTGCTCTCCTGAAGCCAAATTAAGAAAACAGACACACATAAAACAGTTAAAAACAATTTTAAATATTCAAATTCAGCTGACACTAACAATCTGATTACGTCAGCAATTCAGTACTTTCACATTTGTTATCATTTTGCATCTCATTTATTAATCTGTGTTTCATAAAAAAAAAAAAAAAGGTAACACAGGCTCAGAGAGGTAAAATGACTTGCTCCAGGTCCAGAGTTGGTACACTGTTGAAACCTGTTTTGGAACCAAACTTATCTGATTCCAATCCAAGGTTCTTTCCATTCTGCCAAAGCTGCCAAGATCACCCAATCTAAAGACAAGATACGATTTAGGAATTTAAAGGAAAGGGGATCGAAGTGGATGAAAACAATTGAAAAAACATCTCACAGGGAAAAGGCTGAAATGTGGTTAGGATTTGGGAGTTGAATAGAAAGAGAAGGGGGAAAGCTGAGAAGTATTGATACAAGTGAGGAGGATGGTAAGACAGTCCGGCAAGGAGACGTGGGAGACCTGGTAAAGGCGATTCCGTAATTAAGTACGATGGAGGGCAACACGCAAGGCACGATGCTAGGAGATCAGGAGCCTTCACAGGCTTTTGAGTAGGGGAGTGGGTATCTTCCAAACATTAGTTTAACAGCAGCAGTAGAGAAAGGGAAGAGGTGGGCAGGAGAACTGTTAGAAGGCGGCTGCCTTAATCCAGACAAGGTGTTTTACAGGTGTTTGCAGTTGCCTGATGACCGTGGAATAGAAAGGAAACAACATCACAGCACTTGGTCTAAAGGAAACATTTTAAGAACTCAATACTTACAAAGAATGAAGGAGAGCAATAAATTAGAAATGCCTGCAGGGCTCTGAATCTGGAGAACTTCCACAATAGTGATGCTGTTAGGAGCGCTGAGCCAAGGAGGAAAGGGGGCACCCAGGTTTGGGGAAGACACGGGCAAAGCCTTTGATTTGGGAAGAAATAAACACACCACACACAGGACACACTGGGAAACCAAACTGAGTTTAGTTCTTTTTTTTTCTTTTTTGGCACACAGGCTTAGTTGCTCTGCGGCATGTGGGATCTTCCTGGAGCTGGGATCGAACCCATGACCTCTGCAATGGCGGGCAGATTCTTAACCACTGCGCCACCTAGGAAGCCCTGAGTTTAGTTCTAAGTCTATTGAGCTCCATGTGACACTGGACGTACAAATACCAATGGGTTGTGCAAAGCTGTACAATAGGATGACAACTTTGGTAAGTCATCAGAATGAAAATATAAATGTCAGAGTCACCACTATAAAGAAAAGTGTAGCAAGTAAGTTAATTCGCTGAGTAAAATAAATGACCCCTGAGCTGTTCCACCCTGTCCATGTGTCACTGAGAAGTTTTCATTTGTTTATCTCTTATTCGTCTATTTCTTAATTAAGACTACAAAATGTTCAGCATCTCACTTCTGAGGATCAGGCAGGATGTGAGGGGCTCTCACACTCTATGTATTTGCTTTCCATTTTTTTTGAAAGTAATGACCACTATTTCCCTGTAGAAACCCCTGGAAAAGGAACACATGAGAGAATTTAAATGGGCTAAGAAATTTGAAATGCTAAAAATGGCACTTTAGCACTGGCTATATAAGAATTTCAATGTTCCTGCCAGCTCAGATACAGTCAATTTTATCTTTAATTACCAAAATAAATGTAATTTAAAATTTTTCTTGCTTTACTGAAGGCAGAAAATAAAGTGCTCTCTTAAGTATAATGAAATGTCTTAATCTAAATTGGACAAATTATAGTATCACAGAGCCTTAAGTGTTGGACAGGAGTATCAAAGAGATCTAGTCCAACTCCCTTGGATGCCATACCAGGAGGTGCTAGCTAAGCCACTTTGGATGACAGCTGGGCTGCATGATTACTTATGCTACATACATCTTGTCAACAGTCCTCCAACATCAGCCAAGAACCTTATTCCGTCTGCAAAGTGACCAGATTCAGTATCTTAGACTGTCATAAACTGCAGCAGTGTCCAATTCTAACATTAACCTAACTTAGGACAAAAACAGAATTTTGGAAAGTTCTATTTCATTCGGAAAGTTTGCTATAGAAAATGCGAATTTGTTCTCCCAGGTCCACAGGAGAATCATCAGAGGTAGTCAGAGCAACTGAACTACAAGGAATAAAGTTTCTCTTCCCCTCACATCTGGTATGGGTTTATAATGATCCAAAAAAAAAAAAAAAAAGGAGGAATCATTTAAATTAGGCATGTGGATTTGTGCCTTGACCTTGTTAAGTGAAAAGTAGGTGTTGCCCACGTGAATGTCTATGAAATTGGTAGTAGATGTGTAAAACTTAAGGCCCCCTCTACAGAATATTAAGCCATGTGTTTTAAAGGGTAGAAACACCAAATGCTAGTTCATTCATGCATGGAATATATAGATAAAACATAGATGATTTATTACAGATTTTAACTCTAGACTTTTTTTTTTTTTTTTTTTTTGATATAGCAAAAGTATAAGAAAAAGGTAGAAAATAAGTGAGGGTACAATTAAGGAAGAGCTTCATTGTCAAATATTCAATGACCAGATCCACTAGCTACTAGACCTTTTAAAATATGAATGCTGCATAAAGAAAATGAGGCATTAAGGATAAATGAATTTCTTAAGAAGAGTTTGCCATGAAGTTTGAGAAATTCTGTGATTATTTTTGATCCTATCAAGGATTATTTAATTTTACTCAAGCTTTAAAAATTCAAATTAAACTGCTAGACTTTTTAAAATAGAGTTTCTTGTCATCTTCTTTAGCTCAGTAATTTAATATTTTTCTCCATTCCCACTTTTGGCCAATCGAGCCCTTCATTTCCATGTTGGATCAGGAAGTTGTGTTATATAGAGAGTGCTCAGAATGTGGTCTTTGACCTCCACTTCCAGACAGTTTTATACAGAAAAGCCCTGTGATTACTGCCCTTGTGCTCGGCTGCCTCCTTTTTTCTCCTTGAAGTGTACAGGTTCACAGCCAGGGCCTGGCTCTTATTATAGGTTTTAAGATGAAGTCTATACAGTGAAAGAACTCTGTTTTTATTTCTTTGGAATTATTGGCTTTCAAAGCCTTTGAATTCCCTGCAGATAATTACTGTTTTGGCCCATGATTTCTCTGATATTTGATGCCTCTGAGTGGAATAAATTACCTATCTAACAAGGAGGGTTAATTTGTGGTTGTGAGTCAGTGTATGTGCCCCTTGTTTTATTTTTAAGTGCCCTGCAAACTCGGACCATCTGAAACATCTTATTGTTTTACACCATGTCCTCCAATACATCTTATGGTTTGGATTCTTAACTACTGGAAACTAAAAGAAATAGGGAAGCATTTTAGTAGCTTCTTATGTTTTCAGTGTTGAGGGTTCTTCTGTTTTTGTGACATTTGTGCTCCGAGGTGACCACATTTCTTTCTAATTCAGAATATTAGAAAGAAAATGTAAGAACTGTGTAAACCTAAGATACCTGTGCACAGATCCAGTCTCATAAAACTTACCAGATCACAAACTTAAAGCCGAAGTTTCCACAAAGTTAACTCTGTCAGCATTCAGCCTCTCTTAGCTGTTTTCACAAACACATCGTTGAGAAACTATGCTTTTTTTTTGTTAGTATTGGTCTTAGTAAATCCACGAAACTAAAAATGCCTCAATGAAGGAAAAAATGAGCACCAATGTTCACAGTAAATTGTTTCGTGTGAATGAAAGCTTTTTAAGGGTGTACCTCTCAGCAAAATTACCCAAAAGTAGTTGAGTAAATGCCATGAAACATAACATCTGCGTATCAAAAAATGCATTCTGTATGCTGCAGGAAAATTGCAGCAATGAAGCAATTTGCTAATATTTACATGTTTATAACAAGTGCCCGTCACAGGAAGGCTAAGCTCACCTACAGGACTTTGATGTTACGTAAAATGAAAAATGGCTCATGCTTGGGTGTTCTCATAACCATGGTATTATTTGAACAATTACACTATTTAATACATGGATTAGGCCCTCTGATAGTGCTATTAGCTGTCACTATACGCGGTAATAGGTGGCTTCATCTTTGTTATGACGTGATCTTTCCTACTGTTTGTTGACCTTTCAATACAAGGGGGAGGGGCGCTCCCAGCCCCCCAAACCCTTAAGCAGCTACTGTAAAGCTGCAGTTTAATTCTCAGCTGGAATGTTTAGAAACCCTTGGTGCTAAATACCTCAGTGGACGGCTTAAACACCAACAACAGCCTTATGGGGCCTTCGTCGACCTTAAACACATCTTTTTTTGTTGAGAATATTGCATTCTGCCACAATTCTGTGGGCTAACCCTGGGCTCACATTAAATATACCAGCTTCATTGAAGCTTACTGAATTGAGTTGAGCTGCTCTTTGTTTTATTCTCTCGAAGCTTCACCCCCAACTGGGACTGGGCAGCCTTTCTTCCAGTGGAGCGTGCTTTAAAGTAACCCAAAGAAGGGAAGGAGGGGGTGGAGGGGAGAAAAACCAAAAGGTGCAGCTAAGGCCCGTAATTAGTCTTGATCCTCCAAGTCTAAAATATTTTAACGCCAGGTTTCTGATTGCAGTACGGGCAAAGTGGATTTGGGAATGCAGAAAAGTAATTAGGTCTGTGCATTGAAGTGTGGAGAGCATTTAAAAGTGAATGGGTGGTTACTACATTCTTGGCAGGCTGTTTTTTATCTTTTCATGCTCTGCTGTTGTTAGAGGTGATGGGTTTATTGCAGTTTTTGCACTCTGGAGGTGGCTGTGTTTTTCTTAACCTAGCCTTTTGCGCTGCATCTCAAAAATGAATCCTCATGGTTCAAGGAAGAATGAGGGAAATTTTTTAAAAAATAAGGACACAGCACACTGGCCAAATATTATGCAGTGAAGCACAATAAGTTGGAAATAAACCCTAACGCCGCAACAGGTCACTTATAAAGATTCTGGGTGTAATTAATGACTCACTGAGCACAGGACCAACTGGAGACAATGGTCACCCCAAGGAGAAGGAAAACAAAACATGTTATTCTCTAACTATGTTCACAGAGCCATCGAAAACTATCTGGGGAGAGGCTGACATCATTATGCCACTCTGAGTCCTGGTACAGAAGATACAGCCCACAAACCCCTGAGCAGTCAAAATGTATGGTTTTGATTACGTCAATCTCTAGAACTGCTGCAATATGCTCAGATCATGTCCCTTCAGCCTAGACCTTCATGTCCGCCAGTCAAGTTTTCATCGGTGCAGGCTTGAAAGTCATAGAAAATAGATGTGTTTTTTAAAAAAATTAGCTGGGGGTGGGTAAGAGATGATAAAATGTAAATGGGCTCCTTTTAATTTCCACAAAAGTTTTTTTTAGCTAAAGTGAATGGTACAAAATGAGTAGGCTTATTTCTTTAGCAGTATAGACCTACACGTGAAAAACTTGTGTGAGGTAACTTGGCCTTCCCAAAGCATTTAGGGAAAGATCTGCTGACTCTGGAAAGGCAGAGCTAATAGAAAACCAAATGCAATCAACAAAAGGTAGGGTTGGGATTTTGGTTTTGTGTTCTTATTTGAAGGTTTGGAGTTTTTCTGTTCGTTTTGTATTTGTCTTTATTTTAGAAATGTGTCTCGGAAAGTCCTGCATCAAAGATAACGTGACTGGTGTCTTTATGTCCTCAGACAACCACTTCGGCACACCTAATGTTTAGACAAATGAGCTCCTTCCTTTTTAACACGTTTTAAGTGTTGTATTCGGTATCTTAATTAAGTGCTATTCTACCACTATCTAGTTTGCTGTGTGAGAAGTCCACTTCCTTAGCCACACAGAGCTCTTAGCTGATTGGGCTTATCTCCACTTCGAGTGAACAAGAATGAGCCCTTTACTGTTTGACATGTTGTCCCCTCAGCCCTGGCTAGCCTCAAAGCAGCTCTCACCTCAAGTCCTCCCGTTAAAGGATTCATGCAGCAGTGATAATGCTTAGCAACCTTGTTTTAAGTCTTCTAGAAGATACAAATAAAATGCATGATCTGATGCCATGATAAGTAAGATTTCCATCTTCATCACAGCCTGTTTATAACAGAGAAAACTTAGGAACAGAATAAGTGCCTAGCAATGAGGAATTAGTTAAATAAACAATGATACATCCATATAATGAAATGCTATGTGACCATCAGGAATGATGCTGGGAAACACTGTTTAACAACCAGAGAAGATTTTCAAAATAGTTTTAAGTTTAAAAAGCGGGTTATAAGGCACTATGCATTGTATAATCCTCTGGGTGTGTTTGTATGATAGGTAGTAAGTTTGATGATGTATAATCATTGTAAAAAGAAAAAAAGAGTAAGGCCATTTTTAAGACAGAAAAAATACGTTAAAATATTAATAAAGGCTACACCTTAGTAGTGGAACTCAGGGTGATTTTGTTTTCTTCTCTCTGCTTATCTGTATTTTCTAAAGTTGATTTAATGAACTTATAATAAGACAAGAGAGTTTTATAACAAAGACACTGTTAATAAAAGTCATTTTAAAACAAATAGCCTACCAAGCTATCATATCTAATTTTCCATGCATACGTTTTAAAATACTCCTTATGATCTGTCCCTCTGAGTGCAAAAGGCAAAAGACAAAAAATAAAAATTTTCTTTCCTTACCCACATCCCACATTTATTGTTCTACCTGAACGTAAACTCACAGTATTTCCTCGGGACCCCTCTCCGGCTACCTAACAGGCAGAAAAAAATTTCAACCTTCCACTGAATTTCAACCTTCCACAAAATTCACCTAAACTGAATTCTGCATTTGAAAAAAAACCCAAGTGAGAGCATGTGCCCCCCTCTCCTGTCTTCTGGCCACAGGCTCCCTGCTGGACCTCACTCGGACCAGGCTCTGCCCTGACTCACACTTCAGGCCGGTGCTGGCCCAGCTCATCCTCCTCCCTGACCTCCCGGCACCCATAAAGCCAGGTCCACGTTAGGGCTCGGCTACTTGTGTGGAGGAAGTATTCCTCCCTGGGTGCCTGATGTATTCCTCATCATGCAAATGGGAAATAAGCATATCCAGGTCAGAGGCGTAATGTGGGTAAATAATTGCTGGGGGAAATGTGTGGCTCAGCGAGCTCATCTAAAGCCAAAAGCTTAGGACGTGTGAGTCCAGCATCTATGCTGACTTGCTGGGAGCCCACGGGAAAAGCACTTAAACTCTCTGTGTTTCATCTTAAAATAGAGACGATAGGAATGCTAACCCAGGCCCCAGGGAATAGCGAAAGATTGTGAAGTGCTTCAAAAATTCTTGTATCAAAGTAATAGGTGCTATTTAGGGGAAAGGTCATGAAATAATCAAAGACTTCCTGGAACCTCAATAATAACTGTGATTTGACAAACTGTGATCTAGGCATAGTTGAAAAGGCCTAACTAAATTCACGGAAGCCCAAATTTACAGACATACCTGAAGCATTTGCCATAGTTAGTTTAGGAGCTTTATAATCTTTTTTGCAGAAGGAAGACTTGTTATTCTCCTGAAGCAGAATATACCAATCAGCTGTTTGTGTCGATTCGCTGGCTTCATGTGGTTTAGAAAAGAGTCCCACCCAGAGATGAGTTGCTGAGAAAGTTCCTAAAAAAGCATCACTTATTACAAACCAAATTGTATTCAGCAGGTAGAAATGAGCATGTGGGCTAGATACAAGCTAGGATCACAAAAACACACACACAGAAACCACACAAGCCGGAAGAGAGTGCTGTCCTATAATTATGTGGCTTTTCTGCAGGAGTCTCTGTACGCTTCTGTGGCTTCCATGAGGAATACCACGAAAAGCAGGTGGCAGCAGGATGTTTCTGGTCTCAATTCCATCTCCCTCTTCCATTCCCACTGGGCACAACACCCTCCTACAATCTCTGATCTGAGACCAGACAATGTCTCAGTTGCAGTCTGTTGTGGTATTTTCTAGATGGTTTACCACATTTTCTATGTGGTCAAGGAAATAAGGTTGGTGGCAAGTTGACATCTCCCATGACTTGGCTCATAGATTTCAGTCACCATCTTTTGGGGTCTGGTGTGCCCACATAAGGAAGAAAGCAGAGAACATTCAGAAAAAGCCAGCCTAGGAACTGGAGCTGTCTTTATGCCTCCTGTCATCTCTAGCCCTAAACAAAATGATTTGAAACAAAACAAAGTTTCCAATATATCTGATACTCTGTATTCTATTATTTAATCCGCATATCTACCTAATGTCGTAGTTCAAAGGAGGGCTTTGAAATCAAGCCCAGTTCCACTTCTTAGCTAAAATGGCAATGATAGCTCTGCTACTGCCTCATGCTGTAAAGGGCTTTGAGATGAGGGACCTAAGTATTTAACAGAACACCTAGCATAGAGTAAACATTCAATTAACGTTCACAGCTCTCTTAGCAGCAATACTGTTATAGCTAGATCAGTAGCTAGTTTCCTCATTCGGTAACAGAAAACACTGACAGTCAGGAAGATAAAGTGGCTGGTCAGCCAGGATTACCAACCCATGATCTCTGACTGCAGAACACATGTTGTTTCCACTCCCCTTGACTATCTCCCAGCTTGGGAAATAGAGTCGGCGCAGTTCAGAAGGAGGTACTCACAGAGCTACAGAGGTCGTATAACCACCCACGTGCAAGGGTCTCAAAACACAAGTCCAGGCACATAGGAATATATCCTTTTATCCTCTGCTACATTATTATGGCCTCTTTTGAGGTGAGTACTGTGTTTGTCTCAATTTCACAATAATAATGCTCGCTGGGATACTCTCAAATATATTTCTCAGCACCAAGGGCAGAAGTGAGAGCAAAAGCGATCATTCTTTTTTTTTTTCCTTTTTTCTTTCTTTCTTTCAGTGGAAAATCCATGACCTCTGTGACCCTCAACCCAAAATCATAGCCCAAGGCTTGGTTAAAGCTATGGGTGGAGGGGTGAGGGGAGGGCTGATAATATTAGAGAAAGATGAACTAGGAGCAGAAACAAAGGCCAGTAAACAAAGTGAAAGAAGCTTAGAAAGGGGAAGAGGGAGGGGGCCCTTGAAACAGAGAGCAAGGCACAGAAAAAGGACCTGGAGAAAGATGGAATAAATTGTTTGCTTGTGCTGTTTAGCAAAATCAGCTAAATTTGGCTTTCAAAAAGTTTCACACAAAATCATTTTCACTGATTATTTTTTGGCACAAGAAATTTTGTAAAATTTGGAAATTCACAGTGACACAATTTGCTAAAAATGCCATTCAACATGATTTGATGTAAACTACAGAAATGTTATTATAATTCATTAGGAAAACTTAAAAATGTGATAGTGTCCTGAAAACTTGGATCGTTGCCCCAAGAATCACTGGCAGCTAAAAAGCAGCACAAGAACCAAAGTGCTCAGTCTATCTATTCAAAGCAAATGTCATGTGTCTTTTATGTGGTTAGCTTCACTTTAATATCCCGGAGATATTTTGTAGCCATTTTTAGTCTTTCATTTTATTTTCTCCCAGGATTCAAATTCTATTGCCCATACACATACAGGCAATTCTATATAAAATCCATATGACCCACTTACCAGCGAGGAGCCGTGATTACTGCTACAACTGAGATCTGAAGGTCTGAGTCTCCAGTCTACTACCCCATGGTTAGAACTGGCCTGTGCCGTGCGTGTGTGTGTGTGTGTGTGTGTGTGTGTGTGTGTGTGTGTGTTCCGAACAGGATAAAAGTGGCTAGTTGCCTAACAGAATCCAGGGCTCCTAACATCATTCTGAGAAGCATATGTTAGACAGTGAAAAAAATCCTGAATGAACATCAGGCAGACTAGAAGGCTACTGCCTCCTTGAGGAAAAGGAGTTTGCCTTGATCATCTAAGCAAAGACTCTAGCTGCTAGTAAATGCTCAGTAAGTTACAGGAAAGAGGAATGGAAGGAGAATAGGAGGGAGGGAGAGACAAGGGAAGGGAGGAAGAAAGGAACATTCAGTTCGAGTTCTAATACACAGTAAAGTCAACTTGGACAAATTGCTAATTTTTTAAAACCGGTTTCCTCATATGTAAATGAGAATAATACCTACCAGCAGTATCGTTTATAGTCAGGGTATTGAGGTTTATCAGAGATTTTCACATACATCATGTTATTAAATCTTCATACTATTATTTTTATTGCTGTTCCTATCATGATTGTATGTGCCTATATAAAGTGAAAAACAATTTCTCTTTCTTCAACACACCCAACCATTCTTTTAATAACCCTCCCAGTCCTATCCATGCTTTAGGGCCCCATGTCCTCAATCTTCACACTCCCAATTACCAGGTTTCCTGACAGGTGGGCTCCTTTGTAAATCCTATTTTCTTGAATTCCCCTAGGCTTCTTCCTGACCTGCACAAAATGTATCTATTGAATGTACCCATTCTTTAGTCTCCTGCTTTATGCTGATAACCTGATAAATTCATACCAAAGTGACTGCAATTGTATATTACCTCTTGACATCCATTGCTCCCCCCTGAATTACAAGCACTGGAAGGAATAAAACCACATTTCCCAGGCTCCCTTACAGCTGGAAGTCCAGGTGCATTCTGGATTTGGCCAGAGAGATGTGCTTGTGACAGATGTGAAACACAGGTGGAAACCCTCCTGTGGCAGTTGCCCTTGGCAAGCAACTCTGACAGTCACGCATGCGGGCAGTGGCCAGGGCCCACGTTCTCATCACCGCTCATCAGCATCTTGGGTGAGAGGTAGTCAGGACAGAAGCAGCAGTCGCCTGTGCTGTAATGCTCTTCTAACTGCTCAGTTGCAGTGGCAAGGGGAAAACCAGAAGCTAGAAGTCAAGGGCAGCTCCCTGACTTCCATTCTTCTATCCTTTCCCAGTAGTTTTGTGAACTTATAATTCCCTGTATTAAATTCCTTTCTGTTTGAAACACTCAAAAGCAGTTTCTTTTTTTCTGCACTGAACTCTGACTGAAAGAGTAGTTTTAATGATAAACACAGGTTACACTCAATCATCCATCCTCCCTACTCCCTTATCACTGTATTCGTAACTATATACACATTTATCCTGCTGTGTTTTAATTCTCTGTTTACATGTTTATATTTGTCTTCTACTCTATTCTATTTCTTTCTGTGAACATCAAACTTCCTCACCATTGCTACCAAACCGCGAATTTTTAGAGTAAAGATTCAATGTCTCAGTCATTTCTCTATCCCTAGTGCCAACAGCAATGCATAGTGCATAGTAGGCAATAAACACTTTGAACCTCTTTCCAGAGGAGGAATATACATGCACTCCTCCTCTGCCGACAGGAAGTGTTGACCTTGTATGTGAATGCATGAGTTCTTTGCATAGTTTTATTTATGCTCTAAGAAAAAAAGAGTGTCTTTTTAAAAATCTACACACAAATACACACACACACAGTCTATCTATATTCATCTGTAGCTGTGTGTACAGGCAAAATGACATGAAACACTAATGCAATTATCCCACATTATCCAGTCTTTAAAGCAAATCTTTTAAGTAAAAAGACAAACAAAAAACTGGGAAAAAAATATTTGCAATTTATTCTATTTACAAGATAGACAATGAACTAAACTCTCTAATCTATAAAGAGACCATAGAATTTTAAAAAAAAAATTAGAAAATGCGTAATAGTTCACAGAAGAGGAAATATAAATGACTCATAAACATGAAAAGATGCTCAAATCACTCCTACATAGAAAAAATGCAAATTAAAACTACATCAAGATACCATATTTCACTATCATGTTGGTAAAAATCCAAAAATTTGACAACCCCTAGGGTTGGCAAGATGCAGAGAAACGGGAACAGTGATTCATTGCTGGTGGGAGTGTAAATAGGTATAATCATTCTGGAAGGCAATTTGGCAATATTTATTGAAATTACAAATGCATATACTCTTTGACTCAGCAGTTCCAACTCTAGGAGTTTCTTCTACAGATAGTTACACATGGGCAAAATCATGAATGTGCAGGGTTATTTACTGCAGCAGTTCTTGTAATAGCAAAAGATTGGAACAATCTAAAAGTTTTCCAGTAGAGAACTGTTTAAATAAATAATGGCATATGCAAATAATGAGATACTGTTCAGCCACAATAAAAAAAATTAAAGAATGGGCAAGTTCTATAGTACTAATATGTATGGACATGTAAGAGGTAAAGTGAGCAGAAAATACCCAAAGTGTGTATAGTATGCTACATTTGTTTTAAAAATAGGGAAAGAATGTGTTAGCATTTGCTTATATAAACATTTTTTATATACCTGGAGATCTACACAAGAAACTAACAGAGGTCATCTATTTTGGTGAATGGTTGGAAACCAGCAGATGGGGGACTGATGAGAAGCAAATTTTTATTGAGTTCATTTTTACTATTATTAAATTTTTAAACCATGTAAATCTATCACTCATTTTTAAAATTAAACATTAAATACAACTAGTATTAAGAAAAATTAGTGTATTTGAGTCTTATTTACCTCATTTGATCAATTCCTAGCATCTGATAGCACAATCCTCCACCCCCACTAGATGTTTGTAGGGACAGGAAAGAGAGTCTGCAAAGTTTTAGAGTAAAGTGATTGCTTACTGACCACTAATTTTTTTTAATTTATTGGAAATACGTGGATATCACAGTAGGTATCACAGCAGTGGAAAATATCAGGAAGTCTTTTCCTACTTAGAAACATACCCATATTAATTTTACACTTGTTTGGTTTAATAATCTGCTTTATTTTAAGTGCAGATTCAAGGTATATCTCATTACGAGTACCTTGAAACTCAGTATGCATAATTTAATCTGGTGATCTCTTAAAGAATAATCTATATTTACTGAGAGATGGGTATTTTCAACTGGAGGAAAGGGAAGTGGGGTGAGAGGGCAGATATCTAAGTGTGCAGAAAGGGAAGGATTATGTGAAGGTAGCATGGGGCAGACGGCCCAGGAGCCAGAGGAGAGAGGGGACCTGGTGAGACTTGGAGAGAGAAAGGGTAAAGAAAGGGAGATGAGAAGATGACGCATCAAAAGCCTGTTTGACTTTTACCTGGAAACCTGCGGGTGGCAACCACCTCACTTCCACAGGTACTCACTGCTCCTTCATCTCTGATACACAGACCCCGCTCTGCAAATGCTCCAGATTATTGAGGAGTCTTTGCTTTGTTGAAACGACAGGAAGTTACCTCCTATTTAGCCTCATAGGTTTCTTTTTCTTTTTCTTCCTTTCTTTGTTTCTCTCTCTCTCTTTCTTCCTTTCTTTATCTTTTTTTTTTTTTAACATACAAAAAGTATACTTATTTAAGGCATACAACTTAATGTTTGGAGATAAGTATATACCCGTTAAACCATCACCACAATCTATGCCATAAACTTTTCCATCACCTCCAAAAGTTTTCTCCTGCCCTATTCTCTTTTCTGTGTGTGATAAGAACACAGTGTAAGATATGCCCTCTTAGCAAGTGTTTATATGTGCAGAAGAGCATTGTTACCTGTATGCACTCTGCTGTACAATAGATCTCTAGGACTCATTCATCTTGCACAACTGAAACTTTACACCCTTTGGCCAACACCTCCCTATCTCCCCTTCCCCAACAATTGGTAACCACCATTCTAATCTTTGTTTCTATCAGTTTGACAATTTTGGATTCCTCAGGTAAGTGGGCTCACAGGTTTCTAACATATACTCTATTTCACAACAAGACCTAATGCTTAACATTTGTTTCTTCTTAAACTCTACAGCAAAACGGATAGCTATTTAAAGAGAAGAGAATGAGGTAAGGTTTTACATTGTGCAAAATGTGCATGTGGGATTTGGTTTGCTATCACATAGGATGTACATTACATAAATATCACTTCTGAACCAGCTGGTTCACTTGAAAACCCAGTTTCAAACCGTTCAATGCTCCCATTAGTAAAAATTGCTTATATTGTGACATCTGCTAAATAAAACCAGTGACAGTAAATAAAACAAGTAAAATCAACTGTACTATTATCATCTGAGGAATATCACGTCTTTCCGTTGTATTCTGAAAAAGTCATTGTGCCTACATGAACCAAACCAATGGTTATAAGGGATTGAACTGTTATTTAAATGCTCTAAGAATAAATTGTCAGCTGTAGTGAACAGCACAGGGTCCTTTATATTTTGCTAGCAGGTAGGTATTTAGCCTGGTGGTAGAGAATAGATGGCGCTGGCAGGGTTGAGGCTCCACTTACAGTGGTCACCAAAGTTCTTCATGTCTGTGTCAGCACAGATTTCATTATAACTTTAAAGTGTTTCATATCATAGAGACTCTGTAGTGCATGTGCTATGTGTATAGAAATACTTTTTGTACTTGTTAAGATGATATGATGCAGTTATGTTGGAGATGTATTTACATTCATTCATGCCAGGTTCCCATAACATTGTTGTTACACAAATACACATGGCACGGAATACAGGGTGGCTGGTTGGCTACCTGACTGAGAAACAGGAGGTGTGCAGCAGAGAGCCCTGACTCATAAAATTCTAGTATGTTAGAGATGGAGGGGACCTAGAGATCAGAGAACAAGCCCAATGAACCAATGATGAAACTAAGTCAAAAATTAGATTTACAAATGCTATTCATATGTAAAACACTATCTTGAATCAAACCTCAGCTAAGCAGAGCCTGTTAAAAAAAATGATAACAGTAAAACCATGGCTGTAGGAATGCGGGGGAAAAAAGCAAAACAAGAAATGGCTATTTCACAAGGGAAGAGAGAAGGGTTTTGACAACAGGGAGCTACCTACCACTTCATACATCTGGAAGTGAGCAGGCTTCCACCGTTTCCAGGAACAGAAACAACTACGGAACAACCATTGCACTGTTTTGTGGATACAGGAAATGAACAGGCACATCTGCCTGCCCCTGAGGTCACGTGCCCCCATTTGGGCCAGGATTGTCCCTCTGGGATACTGACACTGATCCTCTCTCTGGGCCCACCTGCAGTGTTTGCTTCCACACTCCTGTCTTCAGCCAGGCTGCCCTGTCCCTACCAAAGTGCAGGTAGGATGGTTACAAGCAACAGTTGCTTCCACTGCTGATTCTTGAATAGATATATTTGAATGAGAATTCCCAGCCAAGGTCCTCAAAGCAATAATTTCCTTCCTTGCCAAGATTTTTCTAACAGTAAAAGGTTTTTTAGAAAGAGAAACTTCTAGCATGTAATGTTACCAAAAAAAAAAAAAAGAGTGTATACTAAAACCAGCATCTCAATGAGGGGTTTTAATAGATCTGAATATATTGTTTGGCACTCCAGCCTTGATACTGAAATGGTGGCCTTCCATTGCAGTACATACAAGGAATTTCCTTTTACTTGCCATACTATAACCACATAGTAACTGTATAGCTACTTTTCTTCTTTGGGGGCTCATACATGATAAAGAGCAAATCACTCAGCCTACATCATGATGTGTTGTAGGGAAGAAGGGATCCTATTTTCCAGGCTGGGTTCTGCCTCTAACTTGCTACGTGAAATTAGGCAAATAACCTCCCCTCTCTGAACCTTAAATTTCTAAAGTATAAAATGAGGGGTTAGGCTAAACTCTCTAACATCTTCCATAGTTTAGAGACTCTGCTGCACTCTGGAGCCAATTCTATAAACATTCTATAAAATTATCACTGTGATTACCATTTTTATTATTTCAGGTTGAAATCTGAAACCTAGTTGTAGGGATCACACTCAAATATTTCAATTTGGCAGAGTGCAGTTAGCCTTTAGTGGTTTATCTGGATGGGCACACATGATGGTTAAGATGTCTGAAGAAGTACACAAAGTATTTTATGGTTGACTTTGATAAGACAAAATGCTTTCTGCAGGGTGTGATTCGGATGAGCACACCAGGACACCCAGCCAAACTCATCTGAACTATCCAAACCCCTTGATTCTGCAAACTGGGTTGCAGATCTTTCGAGAACAGGCTTCTTACGAGATTGCTGGCACTTTCTCTTCCAATCCCAGCCAGAAAAACAGTAAGAACAGCCTTTCTCATATCATTTTGGCATTTCTGGTCTTGGTCCAGGCTGGAAAATTGAAGTGTAAAAGCACTTAACTGAACATTTCAGAAGGTAAAGAAATGTTCAGTTCAAGCTTAGCTCTCAAATGGACAAGGGGCTCTTCTTTTATTCACTTCATCAGAACTCTGGATGGCGAAGAAATATCATGATTTGCCCTCTGCTTTCAAAGTTATCTATTCTAAGTTCTGTGTTATAAGAATATAAAGACCTTTAAGTCCCTCTGTAAAGGGCTGCACAAATTATTGTTTATAAGTGTTAGAATCCTGATTGGTATTCTTAATTCAGGGATTCCTACTTCAAGCCTTGAGTGAGTAAATCATTGCAGAATTTTCATTAGGAAAATAGAAATGACTAACATTTTGAAATGATATATATACAACTTGTTGTTAATGTCAGCATAAATATATATGCAACTTATAAACAATATATGCTTGCTTTTAACTTTCCCTTGTCACTCCCATGTTAGCAGAACCCTTAGTCAGATTTGTGTCATAGCTGCCTTGAGTCCAGTCTTGGTTTGTCTCTGTTCTCATTTTGCTCTCTGCCACACACACATACAACATTTACAGGTTCAACTCCAGTGATGGCCCTCACTGTTCTATGACAGGCTAGGAATTTCATTTTGTAAAGGTTACATGCTGATTTGAGAAATGTTTGTTCCCAATACTGAAAACGTTCAAATCACTGTCTTCCACTTATAACCACTAACCATAATTCTATGTCTGGCTATTACTTTTGCTATTTATTAGTTTACATGACCCTGCTCCAGATCAAATGCCTGTTATAAAATACCTGCTTCAAAATTTCTAAAATAGGAGGAAACTTCACTACTTTGGGATGGGCAATGATTTCTCTAATGGACACAAAAATCAATAACCATAAAAAAAAAATTTACTAAACTAGAATTCATCAAAATTAAATATTCATCAAAATGAGTTCAAAATGAAGAAAAGGGAAAGACAAAGCTGCTGACTGGGGGAAAATATTCACAAAACACATGTCTGACAAAGTATTTGTATCCAGAGTACATAAATAATTCTCACAGCTCAATAATAAGACAAACAACCCAATTTAAAATAGACAAAAAATGTGGATAGACAATTCACAAAAGGAGATGCACAAATGGCCAACAAGCACATGAAAATGTTTTCAACATCATTAAACATCAGGGAAATTCAAATTAAAACCACATGAGAAACAGCTACATCCCCACTAGAATGGCTAAACGTTACCAACAGTGCCAAGTTCTGCAGACAATGTGGAGCAACTGAAACGCTTACATTATTGCTGACGGGAATGCAAAATGGTGCCTCTTTGGAAAATAGTTCAACGGCTCATTATCAGGTTAAATATGTACCTACAACTCAGCAATTCCACTCTAAGGTAAGAGACGTGAAAGCATATGCCCAAACAATTGTACTTGAATGCTCACAGCTGTTTTATTCATGATAGCTGAAAACTGTGGGAAAAAATATAACCAACTCTTTGCCCCCTTTTAAGCCCAGGGTCTTTATACACTCTCACATTTTAAAAAGTGCATTCTCTTTTTCTCTTTCCATTTCTCTTGTCTGTTAAGACCTATATATAGGTCTTAACAGACAAGAGACATTTATATATAGACAAGAGAAAATTTATATATATATATAGACAAGAACAATTTATATATATATATATATATATATAAGACCTATAGAGGGGTAGAAACCCTTGATGGTATTGGTCACACCACAATTACCTCAGAGTTTGATTGTACTAAGGGAGCTATTTATAACTGTCTCATTATTGGTTTTTCTTATTTACAGAGGAAAAGTCTAACTAGTTATACATCTCCTCAATTCCACATGACATCCCAGGTAAATATAAATATTGGGTTGGCCAAAAAGTTCATTTCAGTTTTTCTGTAATACGGAAAAAGCAGAACAAACTTTTTGGCCAACCCAATACTTTCTTAAAATATATTGCCATGATAGAGCATGTAAGATACAGAGACACTGAATCTCCTCTTTTCCCTGAAATCTTAGTTCTTGAAAAGCAAAGACTTTCTATGCAGAAATTGAGTTGCTGTGGTGATTACAAATAGCCTGCATTCTTTCAGGACATATTTATTGAGCACTTGTTCTGAATCAGATACTTTTTTTAGATCCCAGAGAAGCAATCGTGAGCGAAATAAAACTCTGACCTTACAAACTAATCAGGGAAGAGAGACAAATAGAGAAGCAGTTACCATTTAGTGTGATACCTGCCACCACAAGGGTATATGCAGGGTGCTATGGAAGAGCATAAAAGGGACACAATCAGATGCAGAGGTTCAGGCGCAAGGATTCTTAGAAAAAATGGTATCAGATGAGAAATAATAGTCACAGCCACTAATATTTATTGAGTGTTCACTAGAGCCCAGGCATCATTCTAAGTCCCTCATTTCATCTTGATAATAACCCTTAAAAGTAGTTACTGATCCTAACGTCATAATAATCCTCCAGGAAAGTTAAAGACCAGGAAATGGGGACCCAGGATGCCAACCAAGGCAGTCTTTTTTCGGAGCCTCTGCTCTTTACCACAGCACACATACCCTTCCTGAAGAGGGGGAAAGGGAATCACATGAGCAAATATGCAGAGGGCAGAGAGAAGCATCTGCCATTTGAGAATCTGAAATTAGAAGTTCCATAAAACTCAGCAAAGAGCACTCATATATTAGGGAGGAGGAGAGAGGAGCCCGGAGAAGCAGTCAGGGCTCAAATTGTGAAGGGCAGTGTAAACCTCATTAGGGAGACTGGACCTGACCTGAGCTAGACCTCGTATGTTCATGGTCTCATTTCATTTCAATAACATGAGAGAAATGATCTGTTGCATATTTCAAATAGATTGGTCAGGGAGCCATTAAAGAGTTTCAGTGGGGAAATGATAAAGCCAGATTCACACTTTAGAAAAATCACTCTAAGGGTGATTTGAAAAATGGATTGAAGAGAAGCAAGACCCAAGGCAGCAAGATCCCTTAGGGTATTTTTGCACTAATCCATGAGAAAGGTAACAATAGCTTAAATATGGAGTGATGACGATGGGCGGTCGGAACAAAGAGATGTTTATGGGGGAGAACTGATAGAAACTGGTGGTTAATTGGCTGCAGGCACTGAGCGAGAAGGCAGAATTGGGATGAGTCTGCTCTGTCTCTTGGCCACAGGCTGCGTGATGGTGCCACTCAAGAAGAGAGAACACAAACTGGGCAGAGTGGAGACACTGAAGCTCATGAGTGCGCTGATTCTGAGTGGCCCTAGGAGAGCCAAGCAGAAGGTCCAGGAGATCTTCAGATCAGAATGTCAGAGGTGAGCGCTGGATTACAGATATTGATTTGAGAATTATTGGTCTGTATATGGTAACCCAAGTTGTGGGTGAAGAAACCCAAAGAGAGCGGGTGTGGTGAAAGAAAAGGACCTAACCCAGAAGCCGAGTAGCATCATCATTTAAGGGCCATGGAGAGACAGGGAAGTTCACAAATGAAGCTGAGAGGCCACCGCCAGAAGGGCAGCGGGAAGTCATGGCATGTGTTGTCACAGAAGCCCAGGGATGAGGGTCCACGGGAAAGATATGTGAGACTTTTTTGGGGGGAACCATCACAACAGGCTATAATTCTCTTCCATTCCAGTAAAGAAACTTTCTCGTGTGCATAATTCACAGGAATCCACAGGCCTAAGATATTTTATTAAGATATCTTATGAGTTACATTCGTGGGGCAACTCAAGAGATATTTGGCTCTAGGAAGATGCTTCTGTTTCCTTAGTGTGTGATACTTCAGACTTTATCAACAAGAACTTTAACTGCTATGTTGTCACTGACTTTCATTCAGTAAACTGAAAAAAAAAAATCATGTCAGTTCTAGACCTTCTATTTTCACGGTCCCATTTCATTTCAGTAACTTGAGAGAAGTGATCTGTTGGGTATTTCAAATAGATTAACTATAACGTTATCTATATGCGACTAAAGAAAAAATGTTAATGATATTTTATATAGGTTATAGACTTTTTCATTCTATTATCAATGCTATTTTATCTGTTTCAGTCTAGTTGACTGAAGGATGACTGGTTAAGTTTAGCTGCATAAATTGAATCTTTGATGCTTTCAAATCTTCTAAAAAATGGAGGTACTATAGTAGCTGGATGGGAAAGAATCTGGTTGATAATTCTGCCGTTAAGTTACTGAACATTAAGACATTCTGTTAAGATATATTCTACATTAAAAATAGAGAGATCAAACTGTGTCAATTATACACCCCCATTCTCAAGTGCCACTGAATAACCCTGATGACTGTTTCATGGAGAAGGAAGAGAGATGATACTTCTTCTATTAGTTACTAGAAATATAGTTCACTATTTGAAAAAACAGGTAGGGTTTGTATTTTGTAACTTACAGGGTAAAAAAATCATCCTCATATTCAGGTAAAAGTAAATCAAGAGAGTTCAATATAAACGTATAAACATATTAACTTGTCAAAATATGTTGAAAACTTGGAAATGGGTATGAGACAAGCATTTTTAATACTTTATGATGATTTGCTGGAACATTCTGAGCAGGAAGAAAGCAGCAGAAAGGTAAAAGATATGGCTGACCTCTCTTTTTCTTCTACTTTTATGTTCAGCCTAATTCATTTTTCCCTGTCAAAAACATATGTTTCCCTGACTTAACTGCCATCCTTTTTAATAATATCCAATCTGTTGTGATGAACAGGAAGTTTAATTCCAAATAGCAAAGTGGGAAACAATTGAGATGGACTAGAAACTGCAACTCAGAGAAAACACAGGGATGTCGTGAAACAGGCAAGTTGCATGAGATAAGGGAGAAATTCTACAGGAAGGTGGGATATTATTTGGTCAAGTTACACAGAAACAACTGTGCTTACTATAAAGTTAAACCTCTTTTAGCTGAGTGTTGAAATTCATGAATCTTTCTCTAATAAAACTACACCACAGCTTTCCTTTAGTCCTCCACTTCCTGATCTTCCTTCACTCCGACTTTCAAATGTATGCCTTCTTTCTGCCCTAATCTTCCTGTGACAGCAGCTTGTAAATTTCAAGCTCTCTCCATTCATATTTGCCACCCACCCTGCCATCAACACCTTGCTCACTGATCCTTGAGTGTGCAGATCTGACCTGGAATAACCTTGAGGCAGCCTTCCATGATTGACAGCAGTTGCATTTGTAGTATTGTTTCTTAGAGACAGGAAAAGACCAGAAGATTTGTGGTGGCAACTGCCAAGGAATTTTACGTAAAGAATTGTGGGTTATAGGAGCTTTTCTGACTTGTACAGGAACAAAAATTCAGGTTATTCCTAATACGGATAAGCCACCCAGCATTTATGTGTCCCTTCTAGGTGTGGGTTTTTTCTTTCTTTTTCCTGCCTCTTCCATTCTGACCACTATTGTTTGATGTGGTGGGTGATGGGTGATGAGAAGGAGGTTGTGGAGGTGTGGGGAGGTTTAATCCTACTCCCTCATTTCAACCCTCTACCCAAACTTTCTGTTTCCTTTCCTGTCCTTTTCCCTTCATCTTTCCAAATCTTGCTTTTGTCTTACCCGAATACTGACAGTCAGGGGACCAGATCGGAGCAAGAAAGTGCCATCAGAGTTGGTAGGGACACTACTCCAGTTGCAACACACGTAGATACACAAACCTGAATTTGTAAAGGGTACCTCATAGTTTCACGGAGAAAAAATGTTTTTATCTCTTTCTGGCATTTCAGCCAGAACAAAAGTCACTGAAATACAACCTTTTTCAAACTCAATTTGTTATCAATAACATTACCAGCAATATCAGTTCAGCCTTAAATGTGAATAAACATTGCAACCAGTCCCATGTGTTTTCAAATATCCCGTTGACAGAATACTGCTGGCCTTTTTGGTAATGCGAAGAGAGGAGCTTACATCTGGGTACGCACAAATATTTTAGGTTATTCTCTTTTAAAATAAATATGTGACTGACAGCTCTAATTCAGACTGCTTATATGCCTTAAACTCTACTTTAACGCTGACAGAAATTTTTAGACGCTGTTTGACTAGACTCATAGACTCCCATAGTTTCTCGTACTTTTCCTTTCAATTCAAGGGATCTTTTAGCGTCTGCAAAAGATGTCCTTCTCTGTGTAAAATCAGGAATACCAACAATCTTGTCCTTAGACTGAAAGAATGGCTGCTGCTCAGGAATTCATGGAACTCCACATCAGGAGCTAGGGTCCCCTATGGATGCTATTTTGTATTAACAAGCAAAATACCAAAGTGAGAGATAAAACTGTATTTTCTCAGCACCAAAGTATATTTCCCCTTTGCTCCTATCACAATCAAGAAAAAGAAAATTATTTTTATTTTTGTATATGTTTTAAGATTTTTCTCTTCAGCTTCTTAATGCTATCCTTCAGGTATTTTTGTTGTTGTTCAACATTTCACATAAGAAAAAGAAAGAGGACAGAAACATCTATCAAGACAGAAGACATGAGAGGGGTATGCAAAACTGAGAACTCTGAAGGCATTTTACACAATGCTTTCATGAGATAAACCACTCCTGCTACTCCTGGACAACAAATCCTTTAAAGCAACTAGAGTTTGGATTCCTATGCTGGATATACTGTTTACTCTGAACCTTTCATATTTGCCTACCCTAATTTTACCTCTAATTACAAACCACCACAGAACTACATTCTACTATTCTACTCCTGGAATAGTGAACAATTCCACTTCTGATTAGATCATCTTTATTTTAATACGTCTTTCTGGAGGGGTATGAAATCAGCTCACTTGATTTCAAAATTCTCTCATTTTCTTTTCCCCATCTCAGCATCACATTAGGCTCCTCCATTTTGTCCCTCTCATTGGCGAAGCACCAGTGTGGCTTGGAATGAGGAGACTGTGTGGTTGCCAGGGTGACCCCAAGGACCAGTTACTGCACATATGGTTCTGCAAATGGAAGTTCCTCAGTCACACCCAATGGCAGGAAAGAAGATTTGCAAACTTGCCCAGGGCAAAGCTGGTGTAAGGTTTCAGATAAATGTTCAGAACTAACCACCTCCTGTTACTCCTAAGGTACAAAAATAAGTGCATGGAAAGAAATTAATTTTTTTATAATCTTAATGATCTTTCTCTTCCTAAAGAAGAAAAAAACACTCATAAGAGGAAGAACATTTGCTTTGAGGGGCATTCATAACAGTTGATTAACACATGCAGGAGAGTATGTAGATGCCTAACTGCAAGAATGTTTAAAAGTTCCCATTTTAATTACCAAAGGATCAGAATCAGCAACAAGTCAGGCTGGAGCTCAAAAATCACCACTTCACATCAGTGGGTCCAAGACTGACTTGCAAAATCTTCTATTAATATTTGACTGTTTCTACAATACTAAGTTTTCACAGATACCATATTTTTAAGGCTCCATTGGGACAATCACTGGCTGGAAACACTAGAGCAAGAGAGAGATGAGATTACCACCTGCCATGGGCAATCTGGGTCCCATGTTCCCTTTGAAGAACTACATTTTGCTTTGTGCTTTTTCTGGAATTTTGTTCAAGTTGGTTGCAATTCTGTATTTCACTAAACGAGAAGCAAAACAAAAGTATTTGCCAGGTAGGATATATTGGGTGTTGTTCACTTTTTATATTTGACAAGTAGTATTTCAGTTTAAGCTGAATGGTTCTTTCAATATTACACGGATTAGAGTTATTTTGGTGAAACCTGGATAAGTATGCTTTTGCTTAAGAAAAACTTGAAACAGTCTATCAATCATTGCATGTTTTTAAACTCAACAAAAGGCTACTTTACAAGTCAAGATTTTTAAAAACCGGTATGTTCAATTTTATGTTATTTTTAATTTTTATATTTTAATCTTGTATGTTCAATAAGCATTTTATATTAAATATAAATTGATTTATCAAACATGTTTTTCCAAGGTGTTGATGATGGTCACTATTTCTAATTTGATGGATGGGCTTAAAATTAAGTAGTACTGTCAGGTGTAATAATTTGCTTAGTAAATATATATTTCAAGGTTAACTTGATAAAATTCATTCATCACAACCATAAAAAAAATTATGAAGACAGTTTAGAGTGTTTAGAGAAAGATTACTATCTGGAACTCCCCAATAATAATATCTGAACCCAAAAATAGTTGATTCCAAGCCCTATAGCAACTTCAAGAAGTCCAATGTTCCTGGTGTTACATCAAGAATTTTCTTATTGACATTCTGTCACACCGTGTTTGGAAAAAAACTAAAACAGAAAAAGATAGCATTAAAAAGTAGAATGAAAATCATTTGACAGATGTTTCTAGTTTCAGTTTGGACAGTTGGCGTTAGAGATAAACATTCATAATCTATCTCATCTTGTTTGACAAACACCAAGATATGTTGCTTTAAACACCAAATTCTAGTATGTTGGAATTTTCAGAAGTGTGACTAATCTTTTAGTTCACATCAAACTGGAAACACACTTGTTCATTCTGCCCATTTCATAGGCAAAATATTGATAGATATCAGATTCGCTATCAGTCTGTCCCCGCTTAAGATCAGTCCTGTCATTGTCTCCTTTGCTACATGCTTCCCCATGACCTGCCTCATCTGTCTACACCTGGGTATCTTCGTTTGTAGAAACTACTACCAATTCCCCTCGAGATAACCTCCCCCCAGCAATGTGTAGTGTGGAAACCTCTCCCTAAAACGTCCAGAGCCTAAAACCATCCACACTAATGGGATTAATTACTTACAATATAAGCGCCTGCCAAATTTCCCCTCCAGGTTCCAAGATTTCAATGTTACGCTTACGTTTTAATAAATATTTGTATTTCAATTTGTTGAAATTATCTTCCAGACAAGCTAGGTATACTTGGTTTTGTTTCTCGCCCAAGTCGATCACATTTTAATGTTCCTTCTGAATATATCTGATGTTTTTAAATCCATATCTGGGCAGTAGCCCTTCAAGAGCCTATTCCCAATGCTACGTAATGCCTTCCATATTCATTAGGGCTAAACAGAACAAAGAAAAAATGTGCACAGTATGATAATGCCAGGGTGTAAGTATTTTCACTATCAATGACAATATCTCATAGGGTTTTCTAAGAGGAAGTATTAGTAAACGAAAGATTAAGCTGTTGGGGAACATAAAAATGGTATGTACATATTTATCAACGAAAATATATATTATTTTGCGTAAATCTCAATCACTGGCCTCTAAAGTTCACTTTCAAAAGTAATTATTAGTGTTTCTATAAGAATAATAGCCAATTCTCTTAATTTCATTGTTCAGACCTATTGATTTAGAGTTCTTAAATTTTTAAAAAATAATTTCCTTATTCATCCATGGGAAATGGCTGTTCTTGTGGTATCTCTAGTACCTCGTAGTTGACTAATATCCTATTGTTTATTTTTCTTGGTAGAGAAAAAAATTTTAAAGGAGTTATTTCACTTTTTGTCCTTCATTTACAAGTGGATTTATTTTTCTCTATAGTATCTTTTAAATTGATACATTGACCTTGTACAGATCTATCTTTTCCCTCTAGTTCTTTTTCTGGAAGCTATTCCTTTTTCCATGCTTTTGTCTCTGTGTCTTAGACACACACATATTTTAAATTTTTTCCTTTATAATTCTAGTATACTTTTCTCTTGGATGTAGTTATATAAGCTTCCTTTTATGAAAACGTATTGTCTTATTTTTATATACACAAAAGGGGGTCCATAGATGGGCTTCAGGAGGTCCAGGAGCCCTCTGACAGTTTATATGAAGCACGTATATGTTCATTTGTGGAGAAAGCCTATTCATTTCAAAAATTCGCAGAGGGTTTTGGGAGACAAAAGAATGTAAACGACTAGTGAGAACAGTCCATAGCGTACAAGTACTCCTTGTACACAGCCCACACGGCTCCACCCCTCTGGCTGCTCTGCTCTCTCCAGGTAGCAGTTCCATCTCCCTCAACTAAGAACTGGGAAAAGACTGACCCCAGGAGATACTTTCTCCCATACACATGTTGATATTTAACAAGTTACTAATTCCCAGGTGTATCTAATTCACTCAGTTCCTACAGGAAGATGGGCTTTTCATGACTAGTCCCAATTTTGCAGCCAGAGCAAGGGAGAAAAGTTTTAGAATTCCAAAGTAGAATTCAAATGAGTTTTCTCATGCTAAAAATTACAAAGAAAAGTTATATGGAGTCATTTTTATGCTGCGAGTGGCCTAAGAATCTACTCATAGTTATTTCCAAGGAAAATGCACTACGAGTTCCAACCTGATTTCCACTTGGGTCCTGCCTATGTAGGTCATTCTAAGAAAAGGCAAGGAAACATTTTATTTGGTTGCTTTTTAGCTTTTCGTCTTAAAGATCATCATTTCGTTATTCCAGCTCTATCACTCTAGGCCAAGTCTTTCTTCTGCTTTCCAGACTTATATATTCAACTCTACAGTCTTTCTCCATCTGGCCGCCTACAGGCACCTCTGCTCCTGCCCTGTGTCCCCGCCTAGCCCCACTCCACAAGGATAAGAACACCCTCATTCCTATTTGTCTTCCTCTCTAGCACGTGCCTGATGCATAATATAGTTCTATAAATGTTTGCCAATGCTCGAATAAATGGAACTAATTTTAAAGCCAGTTGTTATTTAGCCATTATTTATCATTAAACATTATTTTTAAGTATGTAACCTGAATTGTTAATACAGTAAGACATACAAAATACAGCGTTAGCTCACTCTGTTCAGTTTTTGTTCTGTTGAATGGATTTTTGTACTTCTTAACACAATTTTTACTAAATCTATACATAATGAGCAGAAAATATGAATATGGTGATGCATTTCTTAGCTTGGTTCTACTTTATATACTGAAATGTTAGAAGTGGACCATTTCTCGTCTAGTCTCTGGTATGAATCAGAGAACGTAGATCACCGATATTCCTGGTTTCCAGACTGAAGGACTGCTCTACTTACATATGTAAGCAGGATGCATTTTGCCTTGCAAAAAAGAAGTGGCTAAAGCCAATTTTTTGGTGACCCTTAGCCCACCCACTGAGGGTATAAAAAGTTTCAGAATGAAAAGGCCATTAAAGAAAATGTCGTTAGAGAGAGATGTTGGGGTGCAATGGCATTTTCCTCCCACTGCCTAAGGGGCAGGAAGGAGGCTGCTTTCCTGTCACCTCAAGTCAGCTGGGAGGAGCTTGGCCTGTCTCCCCCTGGAGCTGAGGGCCCCAGTGAACTGGTAACTGAATCACACAGGAAAATTCTACAAGGGAGAAATTGGCTGAAGTGGCTGATGGCAGCGGACAAAGAAAACTTTACTGGAAGTAAACTGTGATAAGAAACAAGAGAATAGAGGCAATGATATGTGTTTTACGTAAACCAGATGTTGGCCATGAAGGAGAGAACCAGCCCAGAAACATTTTAAATTGTGTCCAAGAGCACTTCATGAAAGGCTGTTAGGACTCTCTCAGGGGTGAAGGTGATGAACTACTTCATGCCCTGAGGCTGAGGGGACAACTAAAAACAGTAAGCTAGAACATGGAAGGCTCATTGCCCAAATCACAGGAGGTTTACTCAGGGGTGCCCAAAGGGATGAGTTTCAAAGAGACATATAAAAGGGCCCCATCAAGAGTCAGCCTCCAACACCACTAAGACCAGAGAAGCCCAATGCCAGGTCAAGCTATTTCCTGCCTATTCCCCCTCTTCCATCCCCCTCACAACCCTGGAGGAACCAAAGGCAGCCAAATGGGGTGGGGAGGGAGACAAGAAATAAACGATAAGAACATAGTGTTCTCCATACCTGCCTGCCACTTGCAACCAAACTTCCAACCTAAACAGGTCCAAGCTGGACGAAGGCAGAAGATTTAATGTGATGGTAAGTGCAAAGCTTTGCTATTACATGAGACTTGAAAAGAGAATTGGGTTTATGACTAAAGGGACTAGAAGGCTTTTGATTTTCTGGCAGTTACAGGGAAAGTCATGGGACTTGCCCCATATCTCATTCAAAGGGCAGAGAAGATCTATTCAGAGCAGGTTTGAATGAGCAAAGGGACAGGGGAGCACTTTTCAGTTTCACCATGCATCCTATCGACTACTGTTATTTCTTCAAGTAATTATCATCATAATCCAAAAGTATCCTTTGAATTTCAAAATGATGATACCAGTAATTTGGTAATGCTAGGATGCTTGAAAGGTTTCCTCCAAAAACTGGTGGTTCACTCACATTATACAAGTTTGCTCTTCTAAACTCTACATTTTGCAGTTATGGAGAAAATTGATGACATTATCTCCACATTCATCCATAAATATCTTTTTCTTGACTTAAAAAAAATATTTTTGCAACAATATAAATAAGTGTACCCACCCCTCTGCAAATCTTTTCACTAAAACATTTTAATGTTTGACTATTGAAAAAGTCTTATTTAAATTTTGTTTATTATTTAATAGACTGCATTAAATTTAGCAGTGGGCACAGGAACAAAACTATATTCTAAATTAGCTTCCACAATCAGGTCTATAATTCAGTAGCATAAAATAGATCTCAACATATTATAGATGAACAATTAATAAGCATTTTTAAATGATAATGATGGTTGGTCATTATCTAGTACACGCTGAAAACATAAAGAAGGCTTGAAGAGAGAATTCAGAAATGGTGTACAAGAAGGCTTCTCTTCTCATGACTAACTTAGTCTTACCATCCATCTGGCTGGGCGCATCCTCTTAAGGTGGAAAGCAGACAGCCAGATGTAAAGTCTGAGAAATTTTCCAAAATCATCCTAAAAAGAGTAGGGCGCTGAATACAAAGGGTCCTTCCATTTACAACATTGTTTCCAAATAGCATTCCTGGCATCAAATATGTCTACATGACTGAAACCAGATAGATGAGAAAAGAAAAATTCTCAATTTGGTCAATCAGTAGATTGCCTTTCTAATCACACTCTGCTCATTATTCGCTGTTCCCAATTTCCCCAAACTCTCGCACCTCCATGTGTTAGTCCTGATGGAGCCTTTGTTCTTGCTGATGGATGGGCCTTAAGAATCTCTTCTGTTTCTTTAAGGCTCTAAGAAGACTTAAATTTCTACAGATGAAGTGAGGAAGAACTTAAGGAACCAATCATTAGAAATGAGTGGAAAATGGACTAAGCAGAAATATGTCCTATATGTCTGTCCACTAAGACCCTGGGGAGGGATGTGGGGACTGTTTGTTTGAATTTTCCTTTGGTTACATCTTCTCAGGCTACTGCCACAGGTCAACCTTCTCAAAAGGATGCTCAAAGACCTCATATCAGTACAACCATCTCTCAGCTACACTCCTTCTAGGTTCATGCCAATAGTGCCATCCAGAAACTTTGACACTGAAATCTCCTTTGCTCCCATGGAAACATCTAAAGGATTCTCAGCTTTGATATGATTTGGATTCCCCTCTTAGGCTCTGCAACAACCTTTACAGTGACAACATGTCCTGCACGTTTACATTTACTCATAGCCCTTGTGTATAGGCCTCTGTTAGGAAATCATACCCATGTATAACTTTGAATTTGTCACTTGCACAACCATACACATACACGCACACACACACTCTTTTCACAGATGAACTAGTAACAAAACCAATTTAAGCACCGTCCAAATCCTGCCTTCTCCCTCCAGCTACCTCCCCCAACCCTGGCTTCTGCTACTTTTCTTGATTTCTGCTAGGAGCTACCTTAGCAAAGGCCATTCCTTGGTGGAAAAGCAAAGGGAACCTCCACAGACATCACCAACTGACAAAGAGAAGCCCTCGCTTTTTCAGCAGTCATCCAGAAGTCTCCAGGAGTTAGTTTGTTTGATTTAGACCAATAAAATACAAGAGACGGGAAAGAGCTCAGATAAATGCCCAAATCTCTTCAGCAGACTCTCCTGAGATGCAGTGTTCCACACAGCCTCTCCAGAGTCATTCTACATGACCTAACAACCAAATCTGTTTCCTTTGTTGCAGTTCCACACTACATCACATTGGACTTGTTCTTTTCCTTCCTTGCCTCCCTGATTTTTTCCCCTCTCTCTGGCTTCCCTGAGATTGCACCTTCCAATAAACCATTAGCAGCCATCTTTTGTTTTCTAAGGAATCTATGTAAAGAGACTATAAAATAAACTATTTGCCTTGGTCAAAGCTTTTTGTTGTTATCTAACAGTTTTTTCCTAATTTAATGTCTCTGTTTTAATCACTGAATGGAAAGTAATTTTAGCTTCTTGCATATTTCACTTCATTTATAAATGTCTATCCTGAAGATCTCAAGATATCAAATCATATTTTATCACCATAGTATATGTGTTTAATCATCAATAATTATTTTTCCAAGCTGACTTAATATCCTTGAATCTGACTAAATGAGGAAGTTGGTTGGAGGGTCAAGAAGAGGTTCTGAAACAATCAGAATCAAATCAAGACTGCATTTGCTACAGCTGATGTCACTTCATACTTTTGGATTTATGTGCATAAGGATTGAGCTGGACATTCCTCCTTTTTATGTTGTATTTGAGTTGTTCTTTAAATTACAGAATTAAATGCTCAAAGATGAAATCTTTTGAGTTACAATGTCCCTGAATCAAATGCTGTGAAGATGAAGTAGCTTCGCTGTTATGTCTGTCAAAGCCTTCTAGCTATACTTCACATTTGGTGCCTTTATATTTGTTCTTCTATTTCTATTTTGTTAAATAAAATGTTGGAACATATACCAAGAAACACAGATTGTCCATAGCAGCATGAGACTTGGGCTGTGGTTGGAAATAATTTAAATTAAACATTACATGAACACTGAAGAAGTTTCCAACTTCCCAATTTAACTTGTGTATATATTATACCCCCCAAAAAATGTAATACAAGAATATTATACAAAGGAACCCAGGAATCTAAATATATAATTGATCCATAGTTTATATTTTTATACAAATTGTTTTAAAAATAAAAATTAAATATATTCTCATTTTTAACAAAAGATTACTAAATCCCACCAGAATAAAGTACTAAACATAGAAAAGTCTCTAGAACATGAACCTTGCTTGAAAAAATTATCTTATCTAAAATATAAATTATGATTTTAAAGAGCATTCTTACCCAAAACGTATATTCTATGACCATATAAAGGGCATTCAGTGTTAAGGATGTATATAAGAATGCAAATGCCTTTCCAACCGGGCAACAAGAAGTATTCATTTTATTCCACAATTCTCCAAAATGCTGTGTTGCTTATCAAGTTTTAAAATAACTGCTTCCGTGTCCACGTTCTGGCAGCCACAAACTGTGGCGTGACTAGAACTTTGCTCATGTTGCTTTGGATTCACAGGCTGTGTCTAAATGCAGCCTCGGAGTTGGATAGCTGCACACAGAATCTAGCCAAATTGGTTGCAGAGATCTTCATCAAATGTTAAGATATCTTTTTGATATTTTTAACAATTATTAAAGACATTTTAAATCTATAGACACAGACATAGTCTAGGCCAAGGCCCAACACATGCCAAAGGATGACAGAAGACATTTGGAGGATGATGTAATTTTTAACAGTTGGTAACAGATGACCCTGACTGGAAAGGGGCAGGTAGTAGGTTTTCTAAAAACCAGCCCTGACCTAATCACATATTGGGTTATCAGAGAAGTTTCCTAAAAAAAATTAATCTCCAGCCCGATTATGATCCACTCTACAGGGGCAAGATATCAAAAAGGAAAACAGGAGATACACCAATAGGAAAATGTAATGAATAATTTTTATGCCCTTAAATTTGAAGACAGACTAAATGAACACATTTCTAGAAAACAGTAACTTACCAAAACATACTCAAGAAAATATTAACAACCGAGTATTACTATAACCATAAATGACATTGAAGTAGAGTTTAAAATCTTCCCACCAAGGAAAAAATGGGTCCAGACAATTCTACAGGCAATTTCCACAAAACTTTCAGGGAACAAATAATTCCAGTCTTATACAAACAATTCCAGAGTATAGGAAAAAACACAGAAGGAAGGACAACCCATTTTATGTGATTTTATAACACCTTGTTACTAAAACTAAATAAGGGCAGTAAGAGAAAAGAAAATTACAGGCCAATCTCATTCATGTACATAGATTCAAAAATCCCAAATAAAGTATTAGTAAGCTTCATTAATTACTGCAAACAAAAACACTATCATCAATTCAGCTTCTATCAAGAATAAAAAGTTGAGACCTAGGATTTCAGCTCTAAGATACAAGGAGCCTGGAAGTTGTCGCACCCATCTTTACCACAAGGAAAATCTGGACAAACTGAAAATGAAAAAAAAAAATTTCTATCAGATAACTGAAGTTGCAAGACAAATTGCTGCCCCCAAAATATGGGGCACAACACAGAAAGATACAGCAACGAAGACTCGCATCCCTATGGCAGAAATTGCTAGAGCCATAAACTGATAGGAACAATGAAATGGTAACTTTGATTGCAGGCATTGTGTGGACTAATATGAGAGTAAGAAACTCCGGGAGCCACAGTCTTCAAATGTCCCATGCAGATTTTCATGGGCTTTCCCTCCAGAAACTCCAACAGCTTCTCACTTGAGGATCTGAGAACTGGAGAAAGAGTCCCTTGGCAAGGGGAGGGAAAGGGTAGTCCTTGTGAAACATATTCGGAGACATCTCCATTCAAGTGGCTTACTCTACAAGGTGAACGACTCTGCCTTAGCACGGCTTTTGAAACCTTATCCTAGGGGTTACGAATGTCTCCCCATTCCAGCCACCTGCAGCCTTCCTATCTCACTCAAGGGAAAAAAACAAAAACCATGGTGAACAGGGCACAGGGCTTCAAGGAAACAGATTGGAAATGCTACTGCTGGGGAAAGCAGTAGGGGACAAGGAAAAATAAAACAAACCACTGGAGGAGGGGCAGAAACAATTGTGAAGACCACAGCCACTAGCCACAGGCTCACTAAAAGACAGAGATTAATCAGATTACAGAATGCTCCGCTTCCCCACCCCTACCACCACACCCACAGGGCTTCAGTACAATAACAGTGAATCATAGCCAAAAGAGCTGCAAGACAGAGGCTCTCTCTGAGGAGCAGTACTTAGGGAAGCCCCAAAGCAAAGACAGGAGACAAAGGAAGGATGCTAGAGATACCTGAAGTTTCTGGAGCCATAGCTACAACAAACATTAAACCCAGCCCAACTCCTAGCAATATTTACAAAAATTCTCACGGGGACGTCCTATTAAATCAGTTGCTATTTCCTGATACAATATATCCTGCTTACAACAACAACAACAAAAATTACAAGGATGCCGAAGGGTGGCGGGGATGGGGCAGAACACCACCACAATCTGAAGAGATAAAGCAATCCTTAAAAACAACCAGACAGATATGATACAGCTGTTGGAATTATCCAACAGGGGATTTTAAGTGACTAAGATTAATATGTTAAAAGCTCTATAGTAAACAACATGGAAATTCAAATGGATAATGTAAGAGATAGAAAGCTTAAGGAAGAATAAAAAGTAAATGCTATAAATTTCAAACACAGTAAAAGAAACAAAGAATGCCTTTGATGGATTCATCAGTAGACTTGACATGCATGAGGAAAGAATTAGCAAACCTGAGCAAAACAAGTCAGTGGAAACTTCTCAAACTGAGATGCAAAGAGAAAACAGAATGAAACAATAGCACAGAACATTCAAGAAAAGTGGGACAACTTCAAAAGGTGTAACAAACACATGACTGAACTACTGGAAGACATAAGAGAGAAAGAAGCAGAAAAAATATTTGAAGTGATAATGGCCAAGAACTTTCCATATTAATGACAGACAGACACCAAAGCACAGAACCAAGAATCTCAAAGAATACTAAGGCAGTTTATCTTTTTATAGCAAACAAACAAACAAAACACCTAGGCATATTATATTCAAATTACAGAAAACCAAGGACAGAGAAAATCCTAATGGAAGCCAGAGGATGAAGAATAAGACAAGGCTTTGCACTATGACAACTTCTACCTAATAGTGTTCAAAGGTCTTGGGAAAAAAATAAAGAGGATTTGAAAGAAAGAAAGAAACTACCATGATTCACAGATAATAATGCATGTAGAAAACACAAACTTAATTATAAATTAAGGTTTGCAATATTCTTACGGAGAAAATTATAAAATTATAAAACTTGATTGGAAAACATCAAAAAGACCCCAAAAAAGTTGAGAGACATGCTACGTTCATGGATAGAATGACTGAATATTATAAAGATGCCATTTCTCCTCAAATTGATCTATAGACTGAAGGCAATTCTAATCAAGTTTCTAAAGGTTTTTGATGAAACTCAACAAGCCAATTCTAAATTTTGTGTGGAAGAACAAGGGTTGAGGATTGCCAAGTCTCCCTTCTGACAAAGAATAAGATGGGTCAATTGCCCTGTCTGACATCAAGAAATATAATAAAGTTACATTAATTAATATAGTGTAGAACCAGTGCACATAAAGAAAAATAAAGGAATGGAATATAGACTCTAGAGGCAAACAGCTACATAGAAACCTGAGTTATGAAACAGTAGCAGTGTAGATCAGTGAGGAAACATTTCAATAAACATTATCCAGATAATTGCTTATCCACATAGGGATGAAAACAAAGTTGAACCTCTATATCACACAACATGCAGAAATGAATTCCAAGTGGATTAAAGGCTTAAAGGAGAAAGACAAAATGATAAAATTTTAAAATAGATTCAACTGGTAGAGAAGATAGACATAGAAAAAAGTACTTTGAATGCAGTATATTAACTAAGTCTAGTGATGACATAAAGAGGGAGATCTCCCTGGAGGTGATGGAGATAGAGAGTGTTTATTCCAAGCAGAGGAAATAGTGACTGCGAAGGCCCAAGAGTATACATTGGCAGGGACTTTCAGGGACCTGTAAGCCATACCCCATGGATGGCTCTGTCAACATATGGGGACAGGAGGAGCAGAAGCTAAACTGGAACAAGAGATGGAGGTCAAATCCTAAAGGGCCTTGTTTACTCTATAAAGGAATCTGAACAGAGTCATATAAGCAATGAGGAGCCACTGAGGAACAGGAAATAGCAGTCATGTGATGTCATTTGCATTTTAGAAAGATCTGCCTGACATCAAGGTGAATGATAGAACGGAAGGGGGTTCGATTGAAACTTGGGAAGTAAGCAGACGATGAAAGAAGTGTAGGCACAGCTAGTGTTGGCTTGAGTTAAGACAGCAGCAGAGGCGCTGAAGAGGAGCAGAGGGAGTGACACAGGGGCTAAGGAGGAGTGAGAATCCACAGGGCTTAGTGACTGTGTGGGGGAGGGGGAGGGTGTGAGGACGACTCTCAGGCTTCCCGAGTGCATAACTGAATGGATGGTGATGTACGTTCACATACAGAAAGAGGAACCGGTTCAGGGGGTGGGGGTGGGGAGTAAGATAACGAGTTCCGTTCTGAACAAACGGAGTTTGGATAGTATTGTCATATCCAGCAGCAGAGGCTCAGTAGTCGGGGAAGACAAAGATAGTAAAAGGAAAAAGAAGAAATAGCTTCTATAGTGAAGGAGCAAAATTAGAACACATCCTGATATTGTTAGAAAAAGTTTGGTGTCAGTAATTCTGGTGGTCAGTGGCAGTGCCTGGAAAATGTGCGGCATGGGAAAAAAGTCTAAAAAACAAACTACTGCTAAATATTAGTCTTAATTTAAAATCAAATAGTATTTACTGGTGTCAAAATAATGAGGTCCAAATGAGCTTGGGAACCCAAATTTGGAAAGATATTCTTTAACATTTAAATCATTGTGCCTACTTCTTCTGACTCCAATGAATGTTTCTCTTTATTTGCTCTTTATGCGTAGAACACATAAAAAACAAATTGTTAGAGTGGGAAATCTAGGGCCTCCCAGTATATAAGTGCTTCCTTAAAAACCAGAGCAATCCGAACAATAGCAACAGCAACCCCAGACATCATGGAAAATAGTCTAATACTGAAGATTAATAGTACAGATTAAAACAACCCCACATGGGTGCCACTGGCGCTTTACATCCCTCCATAAACTCCTGATGAACTAGAGTAATAAACACCAAATCAACACTGGAGGCTGCTTTAGCTTTTCAGACTTGGGAATCCATGTTGGAAATCATTGCCTCAGTGACCTAAAGAGGCTTATATATTCCTAGAGATAAACAAACAGATTTAACACAATAAATATTACAAAGAGCATGAGAAACTCACCAAAGTTTCAAAAATAGGCTTTTAAATGAAATAATTATAAAACTGATATAGTAGGATTTGGGGTTTTCTTGCTTTAACTTTTCCTGTGTCTCTAAAAAGCAACATGTTTTTAAATGTGATAGGCAGTTTCCATCGCACCTTTTGACGTTAGCTATTGTCTGGTCTAATTCCCTAAATTCTCTCTCTTTTCAAAATTTACACTTGTCACTTCTCTATTGTTTCCCCTGAAATGCATGCAGAAGTGTGAGGTTTCCAAACCAGGAAGAACTAAAGCTGTGCCTGTGTCACTAAACACAGTACTTTATACACTATTTTTCTTTACAGAGTCTCTTTCACAAAATGCTCAAAACAATTGTATTTCATTTTATACAATAAAAATAGCTTTCTGTATTAAGCTGCTGCACATGTTGGGGAGACGATGTTGCTTTTTTACTACTATTTTTCTTGAACACACGTCTTTGACTGAAACTCTGAACTTCACTCCCCAAGATATTAAGAATCAGCACTTTGTACTTTTCTCATTTGCTTCCCTAAAAAGTTTCAGTTAATTTCTAGTTGTTAGAAGATCTGGAATTTAGGAAACCAAGTGCTGCTATTTCATTTCTCATGCTTCTCTAAAAGCCTAAGGTTTAAAAACATAATAACAACCTTGGCTAATGGAAACTGTCCTTTGACTCAAACATTTATTTTAGCACTTAAGATGAACGGGCATTATTTATAAAGTTAGGATGTACACTCCTGAGTTAGGAATAAACTCTACCCTATGATGTGGACATTCAAATTATATATTCAAATTAGTAGGTTTATAGTTTTGCATAGTCTACCACGTATAATTTTAAATGAATAAATAAGCATATCTGGTTGTGTTTGAAGGTTAAGCTACCACATGAAATCCCTTTATTTTTCATTTTCTTATATTAATTGACTGATTCAAATTTTAGTCAATATATTAACCTTTGCTGGAATAATCCTAAAGCATGCTGATTCTTGTTTTCCATAGCAGTTTAATGAGTCTCAACCCACCACACTTTTATAAATGGTTATACCTAAAGGTCACACCTTTCTATGAAAGGCTTGTGATTTACTTTCAAACAGAGAAAGACTAGACAGAAAGGATAAATAGGGAAACGCTGGGGTCAGGAAAGCAGCTTCATTTGCAGCAAAGTGGTCAGCGCTACGATGCTTCCTCAGGTCTCTCCACATGTCACCGCTTGTCCATTCTTGAGGTCTGGTTCTGACCTCTTCCCAGAACTGACTGTTGAAAATTCATCTATCCCTGAGCAGACTGCATCTGGGAATTAAGCTTCTGAATATCAATAATCCCCTCTTAATTATCAGGGGAGTATATTTGTTTTCTATGGCAACTGTAACAAATTGCCACAAATGTTGTCCTTTAAAAGGACACAAATGTATTATCTCATAGTTCTGGGAGGCAGAAGTCCACGATGAGTCTCACGGGGCTACAATTAAGGTGGCACTGAGCCGTGCTCCTTCTGGATGCTGTAAGCGAGAATCCACTTCCTCGCTTTTTCCAACTCTATCTAGTCCATTCAGGCTGCTATAACAAAATACCACAGTCTAGAGACCACAGACTACATAGTTTATAAACAAAAGAATTTTTTTCTCACAGTTCTGTCGGCTAGAAATCCTAGATCAAAATGCCAGCATGGTCAGGTGAGGGCCTTTTCTGGGTGCAGACGTCTCAATATGCCCTCACATGCCAGAAGGGCTGAGGGAGCTCTGTGGGCTCTATTTTATAAAGCACCAGTCCCATTCCAGAGGGCTCCACCCTTATGACCTAATCGTTTCCCAAAGTCTCCACCTCCTAATACAATCACATTAGGCCTTAGGGTTCAACTTATGAATTTTGAGAGGACACATGCAGACCATGACAAGCTCCTAGGGACCACCAACCTTCCTCGGCTCATGGCCCCTTTCCTTCATCTTCAAAGCAAACGTCAAGTTTTTATGCTGCAGCCTAGCTGCTTGTCTCTTCCAATTCCCTCCTCCAGTCTTAAACATGCTTACCATTACATTGGGCCCAACTGGAGAGTCCAGGATCATCCATCCACTTTAAGGTCAGCTGATTAGCAACAATAATTCCATCTGCAACCCCAGGTCCCCTTTGCCATGTAACTTAACACGTTCACAGATTTTTGAATCAGGACCCAGACATCTTTGGGGAGGCATTGTCCTGCCTACCACAAGCGGTAAACTATTACCTAGCATTGTTTTGACAACAAGAGTTGCGATGGTCCCTTGGAAGCAATAAAAGTTTCAAGGGACACCCAACTCTGGCACCCCTCTTGAACACTGGTGATCCCAGAGATCTGCACCCCTGAGGAGGACCCCTTAGCTACCACTGCAACACTAGTTCAGACTCTCCCACTCACATCTTTGCCATGCAGCGGCCCTCATGGGTACCCCACATGTTGAGACGGCACTGATTCACCTGAGAAGCTATGTGTTTGAGGTGAGAGGTGGGATAAGAATGAAAGCTTACAGGCCAAGGCAGAGGATCTTCAGGAATAGGCAAAGCTCAGTACCTGCATTTCTCAGTAGCTTGTGTTTCAGAATTCTGGTTCTGAACATCCACAATGCCTGTTTTCAGAAGCTTCCTGGAAACCAGTGACTATCCCAACAAAAGATGTCTAAAATTCTCCTGTATTAGTTAAGATTAAAAACAAAGCCAATAGTATAGCTTTTTTCTAATGATAAGATAGAAGTTTAAGTCTCTCTGACATAACAGGCCACCCAGGCTCAGCTGATGGTGCAGCTCTGACCAAATACCATTCATCAGCCCAGACTCCTTCCATCCTGATGTTTCTGCACCATCATTGTCCTCTTATGCCTAGTCAAAGTGGGCTTACCTCCAAATCTGTTTCAATCCCACGGGAATAAGACACGGGAAGTTTAGGGTGAATAAATGTTTTCAGCAAGCAAAGCAATGATTGCACAAATCACTTCCCCTTGCATCAGCACTTAATCATGTGGACACACCTAGCTGCAAGGGAGGCTGGAAAACATTGTCTCTAGCTAGGCAGTTTTTAACATTTATTTAGGGCCTGCTTTGTATCAAATTTTTTAAGCACATTATTCTTATTGCTTGCCTTTAATCAAATGAAGCAACCGGGGCTGAAAGTAAAGTCTCTTGCTGACAATTATCCAGAACACCTGAGGCTGAATCCCAGTCTCTCTAGCCCTAAAGCTGTGGGCTTCCCACAGCACCATGCTGTCTCAGAGCTCTACATACTGCATTGATTTGCAGAACTTGCTCTCAGGATTTTGAAAAACATCAAGATTGGATCTGCCTTTTTTCTGAGTTCTTCATTTCCCTAGCTAAATATTCCCTCTACACACTTTCCTTTCACTGAGCAAACCATAGTCTTGAAATTTATTTTATCATTTGTCATGTGTTCAGTAAACTGCTGTGTACATTTATAAAATAGAGCCCTTAAATTTAAAAGCAGACAATAGATCATTTTATTATTCTCTTAAATTCAAAGAACTTAATTCAAATTCATTTCACTTTTTCTTTTGCTGCACTTAAGGGCATTTGATTTCTTTCCCCACCATGGCCCACCTGGTGGAAGGAGTTACTCTTTGAAGACAACAAGCACAGAGGCTGGAAGTTAATGATTAGACCCATATTCTTGCACAGAAGGAAACTCAATCAGAACAAGATTAACCAGAGGAGGTTGCAGAAAATTAATAGATGGCAGAAAACCTTATAAAATGAAAACAAGGGAAGTTTGCTGCAGAACAACAGCCCCTTCAACTTCAGAGTGAGAAGATACGCAGTGTCCTGTCTGCTCTCCTCCTTTGTTGAAATATTCATTTATCCTTTCTCTGCTGTTTCAGAAGCATTTATAGCAGCTTTCACAAGCTTTCAGCTCCAATTTAGAAGGTAGCTCCTCAAAGAGAGAGACAATCTTTAATTTCTTCTTCACCTTTCTATAGCACTCTGCACACAGCTGGTGTTCAATAAATGTTTTCGGCACCCAAATGTAAGAAGTCTGAGTAAAAAGGCCTAGGTGAAGTGTTTTTTCTTTTTCCTAGAGCCCAGACAGAAAACGATCTCCTGCTGGTTACAAATCTAATGATAAGCTCTGTGGAAAATGCCGGATATGTGCTCCCTGGCCATCTGGGCCCCACCACATCGGAGGGCCTCCAGACCTGGGTTTCCTGCTCAGGTGCTGAACGCGGCAGGTCCCACCACCACACCCACAAAGAGGCCAACAACACTGCATGTCCTGGTAAGCCTAAAGTGCTTTTTCTCAAAGCTGCATATCTTGTCAAAACTGTTTGCCCACATCACTACAACTGTGTGCAGGGAAGCCTGAAACAAGTCCGTGTTTGGAAAGCAATGGAAAGTACAAGAGGTTCTGAAATTCATAAGCCTGGAAAAGCAATGATTCAGAGAGAAGCTGCTCTTCTCTGTTCTTCCAAATTGAAAAGCACTCAAGGCGATAGAGCAGCTGCTGCTTGCCCAGGCTGGTTCCTGTTGACCTGACTTGACCTTGTACCTCATGTTTGAATCGAGCCTCCAGCTAGACCAGGAAACCACAGCCTCCCTCCCATGATCAAGTTTGACCTATACATCTCTCCTTCTCCCTGTAGAAGTACAGCAGGGGAGCCGGGCTGTGGGGAGACAGAGGAAAGTTAGGTCAAAGGAGAGGCTTCATTAAAGGGTTAACACCAAAGTAGTATCACAACCCTCCTTCCTTCCCTTTCAGCTAATCTGCTGCCTGCTCCTCCTTTACATTTTATAGTCTTCTCTTCCAATTACAGGTGATTAATAATTAAGTGGTTGTTAATTCTTTTCTCCTGGAAGTCTGGAAAACTTGAGCAATGATGATACAGTTGTAGCTCAAGAAGGAAACAGGGGGAAGGCACCAAAAGAAATTAGTGTTTTCTTTCCCATGTAAAACTTATAACATCCACAAATGACATGGGTTGTAATTCATAGCCTTCAATCTATAAACAAACATTTTATGCTACTTAGAATTATGTTTTTTCTTTTTCATTTCCTAAGTAACCTCCATGTTTTCAAGACAAGAGGAGGAGAGAAAAAGCCACACTGCCCTTCAAGAATTATGAGCTTCCTTGGCTCCAACTCTTCAACTTTGAATATTTACTTGGCAGCTAGCTGACTGAAATTCAAATAAACCTACAATTATTAGGTAAAATAAAGTGTGCCCCATAACTCAGAGCACTCATAATGTGTGGAAAATTTTCAGCTGACCTAATTTATGTTTCCAGTTTGACCCAGAGTAAGTTGAGTCACTCATTACTAGGTGACATGTGGTTAAGGCCAACCCCAAAGATCTCAGTCAAGGAAAGTTCTTTGATGTTACTCTTGACTTCCCAGAGTTTGTAAAACTAAATCCTTCCTGAAAAACAGTGAATCTGTATGAGGTGTGTGTGCGTACAGTTAGGTGATGAATGCCAAGCATATTCCTAACTGTTTTAGAGCAATTCAAAGAACTGGCCACTAGAGAAACCTCCACGAACTACCTCCGCCTCATACCAATTATTCTCTTTGTACTCCCTCAAAGAGATCTGAACCACATTAAACTGCTCTTCTTGCATTTTCTCATCCCTAACAGAGATTCCAAATCTACAGAAGCTGGATTTTTAACCTCTTTAAAAAGAGGGGCCCTTTATTTACAGTAGATGCTCAACAGATATTTAGAAATGAACAAATGGATGAATGAGTGAAGGCCTAATTCTGACAACGTGCCATTCACTAATAAAGCTTTCTTGCTGCCTACCTACCTCCTTCCCTTCTACCCCCGCTGTTCTTCGGAATCCCAAGGGTCTGCAAGCACAGCGGAGCGTTCGGTTTAGGCAGACATTCAAGTACACTCTCCAGAGCAAGGACCAGCACACCTGCCGGCTGCTTCCCTTCATGGCAAACAAATGTTTAGCACGTATCCAGATCACAGACACCCTAGCTCTTGTGGAGAGTCCGCATCACTTCTGATCTAACATGCCGATGGTGAGGTTTAACAGCAAATAGATAATGTATTGTTATGACTCAGCTTTGAAACAAATTATTTCCGTGAGTTCGCTCAAGCTCCCAAGTCAGTTTCATGGAAGAGCATCCCAAGACTGTAAGGCAAACTACTCCTCTGTGAACCAATATTTTCTTCATACAGTATCAGGCAAGCAAAATAGAAGACAGAAATAAATTGGATTTGAGGCTGCTATATGCCTGCGCCTGTCAGAGTCCTGGATTTCAAATTTTGGTTTGTCATTATAACAGCTTCTTTGTTATCATTGCCTCGTTGTAAAATAAGGGAAAGTTACGCACTTGAACTTACTATTTTTATTTATATATTCAAGTCTTATATGAAAGCTTCTTTTTTTACGTTTAAAACCACTAAAATAAAACAGTGGCAAAGGCGATGAGATCTGTCAGGAACTGGCAGCGTTTTTAAGCAACCTACACACTTCACTCATTCACAGTCATTCAACAAATCTTTCCCAGCACCTGAACAATGCCTGGTGCTGTTCTAAGTGCTGGGGACATAGCTGTGAATTAGAGAATCGAATTCCTGCCCATGTTGTAGAGAACTGGTATAGGGTTCTAGGATTTACTTTCTGATTTCTTAAAATAACTGCGATAAGAGTGCTTTGTCCCATATTTCAAATATGCCACGGAATGCTGGGAAAATGAACTTTGTAAACCAAAATGTTCCATAACTTAATTTCCTATTCATAAACGATCATACAAATTACAATATTACTAATGCAAATAAACGCTTCTCTTTCTGAGGTAGATATTCGCAGTTCCTTCCACCGTTCCGGTGGTTTCCAAACCCCTCACAGGCCTGGCTCCCATCTTCCCGCTGCTGTCTGATTTGTGGACGCCCATGTAAGATGTCTGGCGGTGCTGGGAGAGAGCAAAATTCCAGAACCGGCTTAAGCACCAGTTGCAGGAGCCACCGGCACTTCCATCCCAATTCAAATAAACCCAAAGGAAAGAGCTTTCTCCCTACCCTGCTCATCGCTCTGGCCCTGATTAACAGCATGACGACCAGACTCTAGAGTCTGATGCCCTTCATCTGGCCAGGGGAGGATGGCAGAGCCCCCACTAGTGCTGCGTACTATGGGAGGAAGCCGGCCTTCTCAAGTTCTTCCCTGTGGTGCAGCGTGCAGAGAGGACACATCCTTCAATTAGATTCAGTTCTCCAGCAAGTATAAAATTAGTACCTTAGCCAAACCTGGATCCTCTTCTCAAGAACTTACACTTAATAGGATAGTTTCCAGAGCCTGCTGAGAGGTCAGTCTTGACCCTATGTAGTAAAACCCAGAGAGGAAGGCCAAGGCCAACCTCAGTACCACCAAGCAGCAGGACAGCACAGTGGTACCCAGCAAGGACTCTGGACCAGGATACCTGGCTTCCTGGCCCTCCACTTTGGCACGTTCCTTAACCTTTCAGAGCATCCATTGGAATATGCAGGAGACAAAACAATGCTTCCTCACAGGGTGGTTGTGAGAATTAAATGAGTTGGAACATCCAAACCAGTGAGTGCTGAGCCTGGTGATACATCAGGCCATGCCTGGGCACTCCAGGCTCGGAATGTTGGCCCACTGCTTGCTTATTTCTGTTCACATGTCTTAAACATTAAGAAACACGTGAAATGGTGGGAGAGATGATAAAAATATCTATGAATGGTACAAAACACTAGGTCCATACTAAAATGTTGACATTTAATGTCTTTTCCTCAGACACAGGTACTAGTATATCAATCAAGGAGACAAACTCATTCAGGTTATTGGACTGTCTCAGAGCATATGTGGCCTTTGTCTGTTTTACAAATTCCCCCAAGTTCTTCTCTAAAACGGATAAGACTATGATTTTTTTTTTTTTTTAGTTTTTCATTTATTTATTTATTTATTTTATTGGCTATGTTGGGCCTTCGTTGTTGCACAAGGGCTCTCCCCAGTTGCGGCGAGTGGGGGCCACTCTTCATTGTGGTGCACAGGCTTCTCATTGCCATGGCCTCTCTTGTTGCAGAGCACAGGCTTTAGGGCTATGGGCTTCAGTATTTGTGGCACATGGGCTCAATAGTTGTGGCTCATGGACTCCAGAGCTCAGGCTCAATAGTTGTGGCGCACGGGCCCAGCTGCTCCGCGGCATGTGGTATCCTCCTGGGGCAGGGATCAAACCCGTGTCCCCTGCATTGGCAGGTGGACTCTTACTGCGCCACCTAGGAAGTCCTATAATTCATTTTTAATGTGCGGAAGAATTGTAAGGGATGCAGAAGTCTTGTAGGTGATATAAAAATTGCAAATGCTCCACAAAAAGGACCCACCTAAATGGCTGACATGTAAAAGAAGATGTTTTAAAATGTTTCCCTTTGTCACACTCCACGAGGTCTCTCCTGCCTGCCACACCCACGTGAGTCCCTCCCTGTGCTCTCTGAGCTGTGGAAGGAGCGGGCCCACCGTGCTTCTGTGGGTGCGCTGCTAGACGTGTGCAAATCTGCCTCACCCCTCAACTCCCTGCCCGCTTCCCCTAACTGACACCCTAAGAAACTTCTGTCCATCTGCTGCATTTCACAGCTACCCGGGGAGGGTCGTGGCCAAGGTCACACACCCAGGGCGATGCAGAGCAGCACCGGCTCCCTGCCTCCTGAGGACTCCCAATCCAGTGCTCGTCCCACAATACCAGGCCTGCACTGAGAGGCACCGGGGAGAATGCTGCAGTGCTGACTTGCAGCCAGAACATCTCAGGTCAGAATCTTGAAAAGCCCCTAGGTGGTGGGTATAATTTTGGCCCTAGCACTGCTGGGACCTCTGTGGGAATATCCTCTATTCAGCAACTATAGCAAGTCTCAGCCCAGGACTTCTGAAGCAACGCCCAGCCCACATGGCCAGAATATCTCTGAGAGCCAGTGCTGCCCGTGCTGGGACAGGACGGCTCCTTGTTCAGCCAGGCCGACCAGTTCTCTTGGGCTTTCAGTAACCACCAACCCAAGGAGGGAGGGGGCAGGCTGCAGGCACCGCAGGCTGGGTTGCTGCTCTCAAGCTCAGGTCACACGCTAAGCTGCCTCCACTTAAGTGCAGCCAAAGTTCTTCAAAGTATTTGGATGAAAATTTTCATAAAACAAACATGGAAATCCATTACCAGCAGTCGCCAAGTGCTGGCACCTTGACGAACGGCCACTCCACCAGCATCCAGGAAATGTGCTGGGCTGACAAGTGACTCTTGCGAAGGAGCCCTTTACTTAAACGAGGTAGGTACCCCCCATGGCAGGATACATGCGGAAGTTCAAGGACCAAGGAGACTGCTCATTGCAGAATGTTTTAAGAGATCCAGTACTGTCCGCTCACTCAAGCTCTCTGAATCCACGATTGTAAAAGAGTTAAGTCATATATGGAGTCCTAGAAATACAACAAGCTAGTGAATATAACAGAAAAGTTATATTGAAACCAATACCCTCTGCCCGCCAAATCCGCTTCTCCACAAAGACACCCAAACTAATGCCTTCAGCAAGTTTTAATATCTTTTGTGTTCCTCCTTTTATTCCCATTTTTAGTTTTAACGTTTTTATTGAAACAAAGAATAGTTAGAGAATCTTTTGTTTACAGATTATTTTAAAAACAAACTTTGTACCACTGGCTTATGTGTGCATATATACAATATATTGTATATATTTATATGAAATGTATATAAAATATCTTATATTTATATATATAAAATATATTTATATTTACATATAAAATATACAAATTATATGATACATAATATATCACAGTATTTACATATATCTAATATACATGACATATATCTTATATATCATGTAAATTATATAACTTAATATAATATAAATTATATATGATATATAATATATGCATCTACATAAATATAAATTTTAATTAAACTATATATAATATATATAATTTTAAGATATACAATACAAAATTTATTATAATCATATATAACATATTATATAAATATGTATACATAAATTTTACATAATATTTATATATAATTTTAATATATATTCCAATGTCTTTGTAGTACAAGGACACTTATGTGTTTTCTATCACCTTGGAGGATATATCAGGGAGCCCAGAGGAATGAGATGTATTCCCTAGTCTTTAATCTCCATGTTAGTAGATGGGTTTGAGTAGTTAAGAGTTTGCAGAGCATAAACCTAAAATCTCCAGCTGGTCCCGCAGGTGAAAGTGTTCTTAGCTGCCAGGCACAGGCCCCCCTCTGTGGGAGAAGTGGTGTTTTATACCATGTTGATGACTGATAGTTCAAGTACATTTTGCAGACTCATTTTCCCAGCATTCTGTTGTTTCAGCTGAACTATTCATGCCACAATACTTTTATAGGCTCTGAGGCTGAAAAATGTTCCCATCCAGGTAAGATATATGAACCTCTTAGTTTTCTGATGCAAAAGTAGCATTTCAGATTATCCTCTTGCAAAAGAAAACCACACTCCTTACGCTGGCAGGTAAATGGGAGAGTGGAGATTTGAACAAGGACATGAAATATAGGTGATACTCCTGTAGTGCCTTCTGTGGCAGCCTACTTGCAACAGCTGCCGTTACGCTCTGCTGCGATGAAATCAGTGTTTCCAAGCTGGGGGTGGAGCATGGGGAAGCTTCTAGGAGAATCACAGGCCACAGACAAGGAGCCCTGCATTCCCATTAGGTGGCCACAGTATTGTAAGGACCATATTTCATACTAAGCACAGTGGAAAAGAAGAGCTGGAGGTCTGGAATCCAAGACCTGGGCTTGAATCCCAGTTTGTGCTACCTGTGCAGCAGTAGACAAGCGACTTGAGCTCAAGTAGCCATAGCTTTCTTAATAAATAGAATGGGGATAATAATCATTTTGAATCCTGCCATTTACCAGTTGCATAACTTTGGGCACGTTTCTTCTCCTCTCTGTGCCTCAGTGTCCTGTCCTATAAATGATAGTTTTAACATTTCTTATGTTATAGGTGAGGATTAATTGGCTAAGAGAGGCAAAGCTCTTAGAAGAGTGCTAGCACGTTAAAAAGCTATTTCAGATGGTTCAGAAAATCCAAACTTGAGAAAGTCCTCCAGGAAAAGATGAAGAGGGGGCAGAAAGAGCAAGGAGTTGGGAGAAAAAGAGGACGCAAGTGAACATCATTGCCCATGCCTTTGAAAATGCTTGGCCTTTTGGCTTCCGTAGAGATTGATCTTAGTGCCTCTGCTTCCGGATGGGAGCTGCAGGGCAGGGTGAATGGGTCCCCAGGAAATGACAACTGCTGTGGTTTCACAGTTGTTTCTTCAATTGTTTCGTTCTACAACTACTTGAGAGCATCCAAACACAGAACTTTTCTCTAGAGGTTGATACGGAGGGAAGGAAGAAAGAGAACTGGCTGAGACTGAATAATAAAAAAATAATTGTTAAACCTTTAAGACTAATCAGTGGTAGCAGAAAGAATGTCCTGATTTGTATTAGCTTCCAGAAAGTCCTGTAAGAACAATCCAAAAATTAGTCATATATAAATGCTATATTGGTGTGTGATGGTAGGAGCTATTTGAGCTCAGAGTCTGAGAACTTCTCTTAAATGGCTAAAAGCCTCTATATTCCTAAGTTTCAAAGGTAAGAGAGAACCAGGGAAAGCCCAAAGAAAACCAGTTCACCCCTATCTCTTTAATGGTCTCTGATCTCATCTGTGAGATGGGGCCATAGCATCTATAACTGAGTCTGAAAGGACTGGGCTATCGGGGGCCAAAGATTCCAAACTAAAAAGGACTCTAAACCTCCCTGACATTTGCAGCTCTCCCAAAATATAACTAGAAGGAGAAACTTGGATACAAACCTCTTTCTATACATAGTATCACATTTAGTTGAAATACATTATCTGATAAGCCTCTAGCAGGGAAGAGTTGATATCTAAAGACCATTCTCCCCTCCTTTCACATGGCCAGGCTGGGAAGGCGGCAGTTTCTCAATGAAGTCATATGACCAATGAGGTGTGAGCACAAGTGATACCTGCAGCTTCCAAATCACGCCCATCGAGAGAAGGGGAGTGGCCTCTCCTTCCCCTGTCCCTGTTCTCCTTCCCACTGGATGGAATGCGGACCTGGTAGGAAGCATCTCGGACCATGAAAATCCCGCTCTAGGGAAGGCACAGCAACACGCTAGAGGGGAGCCTGAGTCTCTCATATCACAGAGATACCACACCAGCCCAGACTGCTTACATGCTAGACTGTTATGTGACAAACTTCCATCTTGCTATTTTGGGTCCCAGTGGCTTCACCTATATTCTAACTACCACAGTTCCATGTGCAGTGGGAAGGTGAGGTGTGATTACACAAGTGGTGTTCTTGAGTTATAATAAGTGAGCATAAACCGCTTCAAAGGAGGAAAGACCTCGATAAAGCAGTGTTTTGCTTTGCTTTTTGCAGCCAGAGCTGAATTGCCATGAACAATAAAATGGAAGCGGAGCCTGTGCAACATCCCTCTTCTCAGCTCCTCCCACAGGCAGTGCCCGCCTAGTCTTTATAGAAATGTGACTAAACATTTAGAGAATGTCGACTTGAAGGCAGAGGTCCTGGGTGCACATCTCAGTCTTGTCTTGCCTTCTAGGCAAAGTTGTTGTAAGATGTGAGATGTTTGTAAAAGCACTTAGGAGAGTGCTTGCCAAGAATTTGTGTCTCAGTAAGTGTTAGTTTCCTTTCTTCTTGACAGCTGCCTCCTTTTTCTCATAATGTGTGGTGAGATTTCTAATAGAGGACCTCAGTCAGTATTCAAAATGCTTTGGAAGTTTACCTATAAATGCATATCTTATCAAAGATATAAATGAAGTCCAAATCACCTGTGAATTACTGGGAGACCAAGTAAGGATGTTTTTCTCAATTAACAAAGTATGGGTGAGGCTTTCTGACACATTTGTTTGGGAAATAATGGGTGAGAGTTTAACCCCATGCCAGGAAACAAAGATGTTCTCGGGGACGTCTAATTTAATTACATTATTCTCCAAAAGTTTCTTTCCTTACTGTGGTATTGAAAGGAATAGTCTGGGTCAGTGAGCCCTAAAGGCCAAATTGAAACTGGGAAAGAAAGAAAATATGACATATGACATAGAAAAGTGTCTTCCACTCATTTTGAAAATCATCCTGCTGTAACTGCATCGATTCATCTCTCAGTCTTCTCGTCGTGACTCCCGCAATTCATCCAACAGACATTCGTGAACACCTCCTGCGACCCAGGTCCTGTTCCAGGCTCTGAAGATGCCAAGACAAAGCCCTTGTATACTTTCAGTCCACTGAGGGGTCTGACCAGGAACAGGAACTGACTAGAGAACAGGCACAAATGAGGGGCCGCCAATTCCTCCTCCAGAGAGAAGGGTTCAACATTCCAGCTGGGTCTGGAAGAACTTTATGAAGGGCACAAGGCATTCTCAACAGTGATTGATTATATCTCACGTTAGAGCAGAACGGATATTGAAGAGGACTGGGACAGAGAAACAAGAATAAAGGCCTCAGCTAAGGAGGTGGTAATAAAGAGGTCAAAGGCCCAGAGTTTAATGACTAATGAGACATGAAAAAAAGAGGAAGAGAGGCGCTAACACCATGGTTCTTGATTTGCTATATTAGGTAGATGGTGTCCAAATAAAACAAGACAAATAATGGCAGAGACATCACAAATTAAAAAAATAAGACACCAAGTCCTGTTTTGAGATGATGAGTCTGCAGTTCTGCAGGTCATATCCAGAAGGAGACATTAGGGAAGCTTTTGGAAGTAAGGGCCTTGATCTCAGGAGAGAGGTCAGGCTGCAGGTTAGAACCAGGACATCTTTCCCACACTCATGGTAGCTGAAACGGAGCAGACAAGCAGACGCAGGGAGAAGGTATGCAGAAATAAGAGGTGAGGACCAGAGACAGAACCCTCAGTATTCTAACATCTAAAGAATGGGGAAAAAAATGAAGAAAAGACTCAGAAGGGAGAGACATAGAAATGGGAATTTCAAAAAGTAAAGAGTAATCAATATTCTCAAATACTGCAAGGGGTCACTAAGAATAAGAACTGGAAATAGGTCAGTAGGCTTGGCAATTAGGAAGACACTGGTGACTTCTGAGAGAGGTTCTAGTGGAGCAATAGGAATGGAACCCTGACTGTAATGAGAGGAAAAATGAGTGGTCCTGGAGGAAGTAAATTTGGCAGGACCAAATTCCTCTTTCAAGAAATTTGGTGGTAAATTGAAGGAGAGAAATCAAGTGATGATGAAGAGGTTGTGCCAAAACTAATTAGAGAGAAATATTTAAACAAGTTTGCAGGCTGATCAAAAGGGACCAGAACAGAATGAGGGGCTGATGATATGAGAAGAAAATAACTGATAGAACAAGACCTTGAGCAGGTGAGAATGGATGGGTGTCAGGCCTTCACTTGACTTCTTATCTCAATCATTAGCAGGCATGAGCCTTGTGTTTCCAAAGTTCTTTACTCTGTCTGCTATTCATAATAATAATAAAAAACTAACCTAGCTTGGATCCTAGGTACCCAAAGTACCAGACTGAAAGGTACCACTCCAGGAAATCTAGCAGGTCTAGCTGCCTTCCAGCTCTGTGAGATTATGTTTCTGACTTTAGAAGCCAACACTATTTCCCACCTCTGTCGATATTAATCTCTTCTTAGCATCACTTATCACCTTAGCACTGAGTCTCACCTGCCGGTCTTCATTCTAGTCTAGTAGTCTTCATTCTAGTCTAGTAGGTAAAACATGGGCTCTGAGTTTGAATCTGAGCTTCATCACTTACTCCTTGTGTGACTAATTATAGGCACGTTATGTAATCTCACTGTGCCTCAGTTTTCTCATCTGTAAAACAGGTCCTTTTCATTCCTCCAAGCTGAATCTTCTTAGTTTTCATGGAAATTCACTATAACTATAAAAAACACCTTCGTGTCCCAAATTCCTATAGGAGAAACAATTATGCTTTTGTGATTCAAAAATTCACCGTTTCCCTCATTGAAACAATTGTTTTTATACGACACATTTTCACAAAAGCAAAAAGTTAGGGAGGAGCCCCCTACATTCTTAGAAAAGGCTGGAAGATTGTTGTGGGAAGCTGAATATGGGCTCCCCCAAAATACCCAGGTCCTAATCCTGGAACTTGAGAATGTTACTCCATATGGCACAAGGGATTTTGCAAATAGCATTAAATTAAGGTTCTTGAGATGAGGAGATTATCATGGATTTGCCAGGTGGGCCAAAAATGTAATCACATGTGTCTTTATACGAAGAAGGCAGTGGAGATTTGGTCACAGAAGAGAAGAGACCATGTGACAGAGCAGAGGGAAGCCAAGTCAAGAAAAAAAAGATGCTAGTTATTGGCTCTGAAGATGGAGGAAGGGGCCATGAGTCAAGGAGTGCAACTCCAGAGGCTAGAAGAGGCAAGGAAATAGATTCTCCCCTATCTCAGGGTCCTGCTGACACCTTGACTTTAGCCCAGGAAAACTGATTTCAGACTTCTGACCTCCAGAATTGTAAGGGAATAAATTCATATTGTTTTAAGTCACTAAGTTTGTGGTCATTAGTACAATGGTAGGAAACAAACAATTGATTTCTCTTTTCTGAGACTTAGAAGGCAAGTTATCAAGCCTTTTACCTTGGAGAGAAGAAGGCAGAAATCTAGTTACCCATCCTCTTTTATTTCTGGACCAGAGTAAAAGATCTTCTGAGGGGACCTGCAAATAATTTACTCCAACCCAGAGCATCCTCTAGACTCTGCAGTGAAGAATTGTTCATCCTCCTCTAAAAGAGAGTCAAAGAGATGATTCACATGTGCTAGGGAAAATGTTTTTATGTTTTCTTTAATCAAATAAAATTAAAATAATCATTTCAAAATTTACCTACAATAAAAACATAATCAGACTAAGTTAAGATTCCACTTTTTATCTGCCAGAGAAGCAGGGAAATTCAAGCTTATTTTTTAAGTACTAATAAAACCTTCAGTGTAAGGAAGTGGTTTCCAAACACAAGCCATAAAATAAGGATGTATTTTAAAATGCTGTTATTAGATAATTGCCATTCCCACAAACTTCCCCTCATGCATCCTGGCAGCCGATCACACTCTGAAGTAAAGGAAAACATTGTTTTATGAATAGTTTTTTTCTTGTGACATTTTGGTGAACAATAAGATCGTGACACCAAGAAAAACCTGCTCCCACAAACAAAATCATTTAAATTTTGTCAGGTGATCCATAGGGAACTCATGAAAAATATTTCTTCCAGAAGAGTCTGGATGCCTTAAAGATGGGGACAGAACGCAAAAATCTGGAGATCTTTGTCTTTCAGAGCCCACCTTCCTCTTGGGCAATAAGTAAAACGCATTTTCTGTGTGGTCCATGTGTCCAGATAAGTGCCTGTCTCTGTTTGTCCCTGATCCCACTTGGAAGAAAGCTACAACTTGGATTCCATGTATCCTCATTCCCAGAGACTTTTAGTGAAAATTCATGTTAAACACTATTTATATAACTCTCTATGGTTAAAAACTTACCATGAACAAGGAGATTTGACTCATAAGAAGCATCTAAGTTCTATGTTCATTTTATATATCAAACAAATATTGAGCCCCTACTGTGTGCAAGAAAATAAGCTAGATGCTGAAATTGGGGATGAAGCTCAATGATGAAAAAGTCACCTGCCTTGAGTGATCTTAAAAGAATCTTTTCTAAGATAAAGATAGAAGGAAGCATATAGTCAACAATATTCAGTTTTCCATGGGGACATTATGGGTTCTGCTGTACACCTGTTAGCCTCTACTCCCCCTTCTCCTAGTAAGAATTGTGGTAACAATTTAGGAGATTCCGTTTTTTGAGCTTTTGCTAGATCTGAAATTCCCAGGTATTCTCATGCTTTAATTGTTTCAGACTCACTCTGATCCAGTACCATAAAAAATTGGGAACTAGCCTATATTTTTCAAATGTGTAAAAGGGGTTTTTAATTCTTTGAGATCATAGTTCAAAAGATAGATAGATGATAGATAGATAGATAGATAGATAGATAGATAGATAGATAGATAGATGATAGATAGATAGATGATAGATATTGAGATCATAGTTCAAAAGATAGATGATAGATAGATAGATAGATAGATGATAGATTACATATATACACACACATATACAGAGAAATCAAGTATGTAAATGATTTCCTCAAATGCAATAAGAATAACCCTAAGACCAACATTCTTTTAAAAAATAAAAATAAAAATTATAAAGTAAGCATCCCTTTCTAGAGGGCAGCAATAACCAGGTAAATCAAGTTCCAGCAGTATCGGTCTGGGCTAGTGGTTGAGAACTACATTCTCAATTCCAAAGTCCAACAGCAATCTCATTATGGGGCCTCATGAAAAGCTAGGCTACTCTTTCTGGACTCATAGACACAAAAACTCAGCCATCTTTTTCTTATTATTTGCTTTAACTGGATTCCAGGTTTTCTTCCATGTTCCTTTCTCCTGGTGGATCTGAAGAACCTGTTCCTTAATTCCCAGTGTCCTCATGGAATTGTTCTCCTTCTTTTTCCTTATACTCACTCCCCAGCCTTGCTAAAAGGCAGCCTTCCTTTTCTCCCTCCTCCACACAGGTAGTTTGTGACAAAGCCAGGTCTAGACTGTATCTCCAGGCCTCCAGGGCACATGCCTGTCTGATAAACAGAAATCCTGCCTTTAAAAAAAAAAAGATTGTCTGTTCAAATGTCATTTTCCTTAGTCATTAAATTTTGAGAAACATGTAGACAATAGTGATAAATAATCAGGCTCCTATAGTGGTGAAAGAGCCAAGGTAAAGGTTTCTATTTCATTTGTCACCAATTGCTTCTGGCAAAAGAGGAGAAATATGCCAAGCTTTTAAGACTTTATGAACTGCTGTGTGAGCAATGCTAGGTACCAATAATCAAACAACTTGTGAAAACGTTTTTAAAGAACCAAATGAAGTTAAACTTAACAAAAAGTTACCCCAAAGAGAGGAAGTAAAACAATGATTAGTTTGGTTATCACATATCATTCCCAGGGTTTTATATACTGATGCACATTTTTGGAATGGCGTGACCCAGCACTGTAAATCTAGATGGAAAGAAAACAACCTTTGGAGAATTTTGTTAAAGACAAGCATTGAAGTAAAATTATATTTGGTAAATTTTATGACTTAGGAAAATATATATATATACACACACACACGTCATTTTTATATTCTTTCACAATAAGTGACGTTATACATAAGTATTATTTTTGGTAATAATTTAGAGAAGAGACCCCAATATTGCTTTCATTTGACTAAGTTAGAAGTCTAATTTGAATCTCTGTACTAAAAAGTACATGTTATTTTTATTTGCCTATCATCTTAATAACTCCCTATCTTCTTTTTTTGTTTTTATATCCTATCTTCTGAACAATTTTATTCTAGAAAGGTGGTTGTGAAATGCTCAAGAACTAAAAGAAAACACAAATTAGAGCGTGACATTAACTATTTACAGAACAGAATGGAGTGGGGTACTACACAGTGTGATGTTTTGTGTGATTAATATACTACTTAATAAGATTGATCATCTTTTAAAATTGTTTTCCAGGTAGTCCATTAGTTAGCATGAAAAGAGCTCAAGAAAATCTTATGTATAAAGGAGGTCATGACTTGGTTTTACAGACTACTAAATTATGGGTATTAACACTGCCAAATAATATAATTCAGGAAATTAAGTATCCTGGTATCGTGGCTTTCTGACAAACATACAGAACATACTGGACTCAGAAAGATAAACAATTGAGGTTATAATCTCACCTCACCCAAAACATCCCACTGTACCTGAGTCAACAAAAATCTGAGTGATAACACAAAGATCACAGGGTGCAGGCTATCTTGTGCGTAGCTGTAGGAGTCCTCTCTTTCCTTTTCCTGTTTACGTTGTCAATTACAAAATGCTGAGTTGGAATGTTCTTATATTTAAGACCTGTTCAGCGTTTTCTCTTTTTCCTCACATTTACGTTAGCCTTTTCCTTTAATTATCTTGATGTTGTTATTCTTGGCAAGGCTGCTCTTTCCGTTATGGTGTGTTTACCTTCCAAACAATCCCTACTTCCTCCTTATCTTTGTGAGCTTATTAAAATTTCCAGCCCCAACCGCTCACTGCCCCTCTTCAGGGTATCCTCACCTTCACCGCTCACTTCTCTTTCTCTCTTTTCAACCCTCCTTTCAACTCTCACCCCAACCCTCTTACCCCTTTGGAATAACAAGTTATTTCCTCTTTCATTTCCTCTTACAGAAGATGTTTTTGGACCCATTCCCGAAACTCTTTGGCATGAAACCATACCCATGCCGTCCTGAGTTTCCACTGGGCACACTTCCAGGAGTGTTTCATCGGCCTGGAGCCCGTGGCCTTCACACCAGGTCAGGCCTGGCTTTGTCAATCATGTTCATCACTGTCCAGCAAAGCAGGCAACCTGCACTTGTGGTGACAGGACCGGTGGGTCTTGTTCCCTCCGGCAACAGGCTCATGTTTTCATGTTATTTTCAAAAAGTCTGTTCAAGATATAAGAATCTGGACTTCTTTTTTATTGTGGGTGAAAATGTGATTTGATGAAGGGAAGGGATGCTGAGTCAGCAATATTTGCCCAGCAGAGACATGTTTCTCAACTTACGGAATAGCTGTCTTAACCAATTACTTCTCATTCTTTACAGGTCAATCCAGTGGCATCCAAGAGCCTTATTAATTTGTCCTTTAGTGGGGAATTAACTGTAATGATTAAATTAAGCAGACTAAAAACTTTACCACTCACTAGTTGATAGGATGTTGAGTTTCATAGCACATTTTGATATGTTCTTAATATTTATGTATCACTAATATGATATAGTTAAGAGCTAGAGGACTCTGTCTTGAGATGAAGGTTTTACTCATGTATTGAAACACAAAGGCAAGAAGCCAAGACAGTGTCCTGCATCACAGAACCCTAAGCAGGGTCCCCCACATTTGACATCAAGTGCTTTGGCAACCATGTAAGTAAATGTGCAGGAAAGCACACATTCTCATTAATGGCAATGGACTCTGGTGCCCATAAACAGACACACTACAAGTGAACAAGTAATTTATTTCTTTCGATTCAAAACATTCTAGATTCAAAACCCAAACCTGGTCTTTTTTGTGAAGTTTGATTGGTTTGGTTTGGTTCAAAGGGCAGAGACTGAAGAGTGAATTTTAATTTATTTTTTCAATATTTTTTAGTAAATAAGGCCTTGACTGGGTCAAGTTATAAACATTTTCTATGTCACTCCAGTACCTTGTTGCTAATACAATTAAAAATACAAAGTCAAAGAGACTTCCAATTAAAAATGGTGTTTGCCAAGCAGTTCCAATAGAATGTCTCCCTTCAATCAGATGAAAACACTGATGAGGGCCCAGAAAACACCATGTGTGCTTGCTAGGTATTAGCCCAGCACACAAACCAGCCCACAGGCTGGGAAGGAGGAAGATAGATTGTTTGTAGATCAGAGGGGCCCCTAGTGAGCTCCGGTTTGAAGGAGGATGACTCAGTGCTGGTAAATCTACCTCACAGGCCGAGAGCTAAGGAGATCAGACCCCACATAAGGGACCGAGAGCAGGGACAATCCACTCACCCTCTCCACTAACGATGTCCAGTCTGCAGAGCTCGCTCCTTGTGTGAGACTGAACAAAAAGGGGTGGGGAAAATACTGCAGAATAAGGGAAAGACAGCAGCTTCCGCAAGACCCAGAGAAGAGAAGCTGGGTTTGAGCTTATCGCTTGCTGGCCGCCTGAACTTGAACAAGGTACTTAAAATCTCTAATCTTCAGTTTTTGTGAGAAATGATGTATAAAAAGGAAAATATGTTGTGCCTAAGGTATGGTAAGTACTCAATAAAAGCTGGTTAATATAATGATTATGATTACCAGGTGGTAAGATGTGCTTTCAAGTTATTATTTATTCATTCATTCAGCGAATATTATTGAATGCCTGTCCTATTCTGACATTAAAAAAGACATACCATGTTCCCTTCCCTATTATCTCATGCTGCTTGTGGTCTATTATAATAATTAACAATTAAAACAGTTCTGCTCCAAGAATAATAAGCTAAATGGAAAGCAATATAATAATATTATCAATTGAGTTCTAGGAGAAAGGGTCATGGAAATCTCCAAATCACAGTCAAAGTCAGACTTTACTCAAACTACATTAAAACTGGATTTAATATAAGCTTATGTAATTAGACGTTTACATCCAATATTTAAGAACATAATTTTTATTGTCTACAAAAAATATAAAAATAATATAAGTGCAACAGCTTCTTGACATAGACACCACATAAATAGTTTAACGTGGACTATAAAAAAATGAAAGATAAATGAAAAAAATCTTAACTTATTAAGATTTGCTATAAAAAAGTATATAATTGATACAATGATATCAGTTCTAAGATAATAGCACTCCTGATGTTCTAATAGCCATTACATTAGAATTGTTTTATCTTCTCCCTTGCATAACTCTAATTTTACTATCAGAGGTCTTTGTCATTTCATTTAGTGTTATCAGATTTGTCCTTTTACAATAATTCTGCCAATATTAATATATTTGGATTTTCTTGGGGGAAATCACAATAAGAACACAATTTTTAAGCTATTGGAATACGGTCTAAATTAATTGATGTTTTTTGTCCACTTCAGGGCTGAAGAAGTAAGTTATCTGACCTAAGATGGTCATGAATTTGCCTCCAAATAAACCCATTCTTGGGGCTGCTTAAAATGTCATATGCTGCTATTTCTATTCCTAATTTAACAGAATTAGCTGGTTTTTTTCCTAAAAATCCTTGAGGATACTTATTTTGTTCTGTGTGTACTGACTCCTCAAGCCGATAGCCACCCTACTAAAGTGCACTGGCATCTTGCAATCAACGTGTTCTTGAGGTAAGTCTGCTAAAATAAACTTGGGTTCTCATCCTGACTAGCTCATCTCAGAGGAAAAAATAGGGATTTTACCTAACTGTGAACATTGAAACTACTTGACTTTACGTCCCCTTGTAAATTCTGACTAAATAGATATTCATTGAAATATACCAGAGTATATAACAATTTCCAAGCCTAACACTGCATTCGATGTTGAAATAGAGTCCTCCTTTGTTTTCTAAGATGATCTGTCTATCCTTATTTAGAGAAGCCAAAAAAGAAAAATAACTTTCCACCCCACACTAAGTACCTTTAAACTCATGAAAGGCAAGCCCCCTTGGACCATCTCCTATCTTTCTGGCTCTCTCTCTGCCAGTAAAGGCTTTTAAGAAATGGAAAGGAATATCTTTATGTTCTTCCTAACTGTTCCCCACTGCCTCCTTCTTTTTGATGGGTAGGTTGGTACTACTGTCAGCAGTCCAATTCTCTATCAGCACATTTTAAACTACACTGCAAAAAAGAAAAAGAAGAGAAGAGGTATATCAGAATCCAGAGAGCTGACCACACTGGCCTCAACTTTGCTAATTGAAACATGACTCCCTGTAGCCATTTGTCCACAACTTTTATGTCCATAATTGTGTCTGAAGAATTTGGAAAAAGAAAAATAGCAGGAGAAAAAGCACAAAATACTCAGATACAAGTAGCTGACCACAAAAAGTTTCCAGAATGATACCAGCCAACATCTTACTGACTAGCTTGGAAGCAAACCGTCCTGAGGTGTAACCATGGTTCCATCACTGGACAAATTGCTTAGCTTCTCTGAGCCTGTTTCCTCATCCATGGAATACAAATGATAATACGTTGCTATTTCTGTTGTTATATAGGTTAAAGCAGAATATGCAAAGTACTTCGATTGGTAGCTGACCCACAGTAAACACTCAATAAGTACCGGTATCAGCTGTTAATATCATCCTCATCATCATTTCTTTTACTTGTTCCTTTGTTATGCATTTCTTGTTTTCCCCAACTATGTCAATTATTTCAATAAACATGTGCCACGTGCCAAACAAGCACCATAGAGGGAATTGTGGCACAAAGAATAACTGAAATGTAGAGTTTCTGGCTCCAGAAGTTCACAACCCAGGAGATAGGACAGAGATAAACAGATAAGCATTCTACCTGCTAATGAACACATGACACCGCTGTGCCCTTGTTTCTGTGTATGTCTCCATTTGCTAACAAACTACACACCCCTCAAAGTCAAAGCCACATCTTAGTCTTCCCTATATCCCTAGTGCCTTGTCTGGTCCATGATTACATGTTCAATAAATGTCTGCAAAACAAACAAATGAATAAATTAATGCTTTACATTCAGAGCAAAGAGAGTGTACACCACCTGGAGAAAATGGGGTGGCCTCACCAAGAAGGTCACATTTGATCCAGATCTTAAAGAAAATTGCAGTTCAATAGGCAATGTGTGAAAAGGCTTTCTGGGAAAAGGGAACTGTATAAAAATTCAATTCTAAATTCTTAGAAACTAAGACCCCTAATTTTAAATTCCCTTATAACAACACACAGGACCTGAAGAAAACTTATCCATAGATTACTAAATATCAACAAAAACTAATATTTGTAGTGCAGCTAAACATACTGGGCACTGTCCTAAATGTTCTACAGTATGAAGTTATCTAATCCTCACCACAATCATGCGAGGTAGGTACCTATTTTACTTAGACACAGAGACATTAGCTGATTTGCTCAAGGTCACGTAGCCAGGAACCAGCAGAGTCAAATTTCAACCTACATGGTCTGGATCAAGAGCCTACAGGCTTCCTCACAGGCTCTCTCTGCACTGTATTCCTTCACTCCATCTTTGGATAGATGCTGATTATCTGCTTTGAGCCAGGCACTGTTCTAGTGCTCATCATTATGAAGCTTGCATTCTAGTGTGAGAAGACAAATGATAAACTAAACAAATAAGTGAGTGGTATAAGATATGAGGAGGTGTTATGCTATGAAAACATTAACTAGAAGAGGAGAATACGGAGTCTCTAATAAAGGGCAGATGTTCAATTTTAACTACTGGAGTCAGGGAAGGCCCTGCTGAGAAGATGGCATTTGAGCAAAGACTTCAAGGAGGTGAGTGAGCTCAGTGGTTATCTGGAAGAAGGGAATTCAAGGCAAAGGGCAAAGCAAGTGCAAAGGCACTGAGATAAGCGCGTACCTGGCCTGTTGAGGCCAATGTAATTGAAGTAAAGGAGAGTAGAAGAGATCAGAAAAGTAAGAGATGGTGAGGTCATGTAGAGCCTTCTAAGACACTAGCTTTTACCCAGTAGAAAAAATATTGTATAGTAGTTTTCTTTGCATCAGTACATACCCAGGCTTTTTCCTTAGCTCCTGCCAAGCAATGAGACAGAATTTAAAACTGGCCACCACCCATTCTGTCCTTTGCACCCAAATAGTGTGAGTATACTTTGTAGTGCTCACAGACCTATCCCAACTTCCTTAGATCCCTGTTTGCGTTCAATAAAATAGAACCATGGACTATACAGAATCATTACCGACATGGTAAAGGCCCCCCGGCCTTTGAATAAGATCACTGATCTAATAATAAACCAGAAGACTGGGGGGGGGGGGGGGGAGATGGGAAAAGGATGCTTATTTTATTTTATTTTATTTTTATTTTATTTTATTATTTTTTGGGGGGTACACCAGGTTCAATCATCTGTTTTTATACACATATCCCCGTATTCCCTCCCTTCCTTGACTCCCCCCCCTCGAGTCCCCCCCACCCTCCCCACCCCAGTCCTCTAAGGCATCTTCCATCCTCGAGTTGGACTCCCTTTGTTATACAACAACTTCCCACTGACTATCTATTTTACAGTTGGTAGTATATATATGTCTGTGCTACTCTCTCGCTTCCTCTCAATTTAGGATGCTTATTTTAAATAGCTGCTCTGAGCTTGTAACCATTTTTAGATGACAACTTCCACAACTTCACCCACCCCCTACACAGTGCTTGTGGGTAGTAAGGTTCATATAGATTAAAAATTTTTCAAAGAAATGCCAATTTTTAAGCTCCAGAACTTAGATTATGTTGTTTTATCTTGATTTTCAATTTACAGTTTGACACCAGAGTCCCATTTTGGGTGAAAATACTCTCCTATGTAGAACCCTATTCAAGTCTCAAACAAAACCACAAAGATTAAATTTGACAGGGAAACTTCGTAAGATAAAAGCAAATGTTAGTAACCAAGCAATTACTACACTTTAAAATCTATTTTCCTAATAATTGTTCCTTATAAGAAATAGGAAATCTTTGAATCAATGAAAGTTTTTATTTTATTTAGGTAAAATTTACATACAATTCTTCAGTGCATAATTCAATACATAAATGTAAACACTCATGTAAACAACTAAATAAAATTATATAAAATTTCCATCCTCCCATAAAATTTTCTCGTATATCCTCCTACTCTATCCCTCTTATCACAAGACAACCACTGTTCTAAATTAAAATCTCACAACATTAGTTTTATCATTCCTTGAATTTCATATACATGGAATCATAATATGTACTCTTTTGAGTCTGGAATATTTTGCTCCACATATTGAGATTCACCCATATAGTTAAGCACCATTAGTTTATTCATTTTTATTGCTAAGTATTGGGTTGGCCAAAAAGTTCATTCAAGTTTTTCCATAACATCTTACAGAAAAGCCCACCAGTAATGGGTAGGAGATGCCATTTTATACTCCCACCAGTAATGCATGGGAGATCCGATTTCTACATATCTCACAGATAGTTGGTGTTTTAAGTCTTTTTTTAACAAAAGCCATTCTGGTCATTTTGAAAAGCTATCTTATTGTGATTTTAATTTGCATTTCCCTGATGGCAAATGATTCAGAGCCCATTTTCACGTGCTTATTGTCCATTTGCCTGCCTTCTCTTTGAAGTGCCTGATCTAATCATTTTCCATTTTCATAAATTTGCTTGTCTTCTTTTATTGATATGTAGGAGTTTTTTTACATCTTTTTGGTAAAATCATTTGACAGACATATCTTCTTAAATAATTTATTCCAGCCTATTGCATGACTTTTCTTAATAGTATCTTTTGATTATTAGAAGTTTTTAGTTTGGATGAAGTCTAATTTAATCATTTTAAAAAATGTGTGGTTTCATGCTTTTTGCATTCTAAGAAATCTTTGCCTGTCTCAATACTACAGTCTTATTCTAGGTTTTCTTCTAGAAGCTTTATACTTTTATCTTCAAATTTATACTTGATCTCAAATTAATTTGTATATAGTGTGAAGGGGTTGAGATTCATGTTTTATTTATATTTAAGTGTTTTATTTATATTTAATCCAGTGCCATTTGTTGAACACATTTTCCATTCCCCCATCGAACTGCAGTGGCATCTTGGTCAAAAATCAATGGACTGTATATATATTTGTATCTATTTCTAGACTCTCTATTCTGTACCACTGGTACACTTCTCTATCATCATGCCAATAACATGTTGCCTTGATCACTGTAGTTTTATACCGAGTCTTGAAATCAGGTAAATTCTTCCAACTTTTCTCTTTTCCAAAACTGACTCTTGTAGGCCTTTTTTATTTCTATTCAAATTATAGAATCAGTTGTTTTCTTCAAAAGGAGAGGGGGGCTATTGTAATTTTGATTGGAATTGTGTTGTCTACCTATAGACAAATTTGGGCAGAAGTGACATTTTAACAATATTGAGTCTTCCACCCATGAACAAGGTATAATTCTTCTTTATTGGGTTTTATTTAGTTATTATCAGTATTGCTTTGAAGATTTCAGTATAGAAATCTTGAGTAAATTTTGCCAAGTTTATTCCTATTTATTCTATGGATTTTGCTGCTAAATGTTATTGTTTTCTTAAATTTTATTTTCAAATTATTTCTTGCTGTAGTATAGAAATACACATAATTTTCTCTGTTGACCTTGTATCCTTGGACTTTATTAAATCACTTATTAGTTCTAGTAGTTTTTATGTAATTTTCTGAAATTTTCCTGCATACACTATTATCGCATCCCCAAATAAACACAATTTGACTTTTTTATTTTCATTCCTTATGTCTACTCCTTTTTATTTCTTTTCATTTTTGTTCCTTTTTTTAGCCTCATTGCACTAGCTAGAGCTTCCCATACAATGCTGAATAGAACTTGTGAAAGTAAACATCTATAAGAGTGGACATCCTTGCCTTGTTCTTCATCTTAGGGTAAACCTGTTCAGTTTTTTTATCATTAAATATGATATTAGCTGTTGAGTTTTTTTGAAGATGCTATTTATCACAGTGAGGAATTTTTCTTTTTCTTTTTTTCTTTTTTTTTTTTTTGCATTTTTTCTTGTTTGGATCTGTTGACAATGAAGTCTCTCAAGTTTCATTTATCTAAAAATATCTGATTATTTCATTTGCACTTCCCTGATGATCAGTGATGTTGACAACCTTTTCATGTACCTGTTGGCCATTTGTATATCTTCTATGGAAAAATAAAACACTTACATTGAGATATTATATATCTCAGGGTAATTTTCTTTGTATTTATCCTGCTTGAACTGGATCTAAAAATTGAAGTTTTCCTCCAGTTTAAAAATTTGGTGCCATTATATTTTCAAATAGTTTTTCTGTCCATATTCTCTTTCTCCTTTCCTTTAGAAACTCTAGTTCCATGTATCTTAGGCTACTTGATATTTTCCCACAAATCACTGAGTCTCTGTTCTCCCCTTGCCCATCCCTTTTTCTCTGTGTCCTTCAATTTGAGGAACTTCTATTGACTTTCCTAAAGTTTGCTCTTTCTTCTGCACTGTCCAATATGCTGTTAAGTCCACTCAGTGAAGTTTTTGTTTCATATATTTTATTTTGCAATTCTAGAAGTTCCATTTGTTTCATCTTCTTATTTTCCATTTCATGCTGAGATTCCTCATCTGTTCATTCATTTTGACCATCTTTTCCTTGCAATCCTTTAACACATTTACAATAACTGTTATAAAATGCTTGTGTGCTAATTTCAACATCTTGGCCAATCAGGGTTTATTTCAAATGACTGATTTTTCTTTTGCTCATGTTTTGTAGTTTATTGTTTCTTTGTATGTTTAATAATAACTTTTATATGTTGAGTATTATGAATAATACATTATAGGAAGTTTGGATTATATTACCTTCCTTTAAAGTATGTTGAATGTAATTCCAGCAGTCAGCTGTAATTCCATTCAGCCAGATTTGGTTTTAAGCTTTATTAGTGTGGCTCTATTTCAGTGTATTCTCTAACTGAGAATGTGGCCCTTAATCTAAGTTGTGGTCCTTACTCCTAAAATATGGCCTTTTGGAGTTCTCAACTAAATGTCAGCCCACTTTGGCTAGGCTAGAATTCCAGTGTCTTCCAGCACTGCATGATCTACGAGAGCTGCATTCTGCTTTCAGACCCCACTAGCCTCTCTCTGCTAGGCCTTACAGAGTCTTACCCTACCTATATGTAGCCCAACCCTTGGCAAAAGATCCGAAGGCAACCTATGCACAGACTTCTGGGCCTCAACCCTTCTAGCATCCCCCTCTCTGGGACCCTGACCTGTATATTCCAGCTGCCTTAGTAGAACTAAACTCTGATCTCTGCCTTCTCAGCCAAGCAAGACTGACATTCCTCATGGAGTGTCACCTCCCTGAACTATAGTCTGGAAAATGCCACTAATTAGAAAGCGAGAGTAAACATGAAGCTTACCGCTTATTTTTCCTTCCAAGAATAACAGGCTTGTACTGCCTATTTCCAAATGCCAGTTTTATAATTATTTAGAGCAGTGGGTTAACTATAATACCAGTTTTGCTAATATGTCCTGAAATAGTAGTCCAATCAGCTCATAATTCATCAGTTTATGATCTTGATCCATACTTCAATTCTTCAGCCTTAGTTTCCCCATCTTGTAAAACTATGGGTTGTCTCTAAGGAACCTACTTCTTCTAAGAGCCTAAGATTTAGTAATCTCTTGCCTCAGACATTAGAAAATATCTCCAGTCATAGCCTCATTCCTTATAAATGAATAAATGGATTTATTTAGTGCCCAAGTTTGAACTGCCGCCTTGACTTTTTCTAGTCAGCACAGGTGTGATATGATTTTCTGAAAGCTAAAAAATAAATGAATAAATAAATAAATAAATAAATCATGGTTTCCTTAAAGGTATTATAGTTAGCAACATTCTTACAAATCCACTACATCACTGTACTGGAGTAGGAATTTAAATGGTCCCATTTTTTCCTATTTAAAATGAAAAGTTGGCACCATTTTAATAGAGAATTGTGTAGGTTAATGTCTATAATACTGGGAATGTGCCTGGGGGTTCTTGAGTGAGAAGGTCTCATATATAAAAGAGAATTTTCCATACTCAAAAATTATAATACTTAGGGACTTCCCTGGTGGTCCAGTGGGTAAGGCTCTGTGCTCCCAATGCAGGGGGCCCAGGTTCGATCCCTGGTCAGGGAACTAAGATCCCACATGCCTGCTGTAACTAAGAGTCTGCATGCCACAACTAAAAGATCCTGCATGCCGCAACTAAGACCCGGTGCAGTCAAAATAAATAAATAAATAAATAAATAAATAAATAAATAAATAAATAAATAAATATTATAATACCCCATATGTGTGTTATGGGATAGAAAAAAAGAAAAAAATGATAGTTAATCATCTTGCATACTTTCAAACATTCCAAGCACATGCACACACACACACACACACACACACACACACACAAACACAAAATACCTAGTATATGCCTTTCATGAAATTATAAAACAAACTTACCAGTCTTGCAAAATACTAGAATTTGTAAGCTACTTAACACCCATTTCCCCAATTTCTTTTTTTGTATTTTCTTCCTTTTCTTAAAGTCACTGATATTTACACATAAAAGTATGTTGAAAGAGTTTCTAGGGAATGCTTTTTCACCTATTAAACACTTTATTTAAAAGTTTTAACCTTTCTTTTTTCTAAGAGCACTTGAAGGTTGCCTTGAGAAACATCATGTGTGGAAAACACAACTTTTTCTTGCATTAAGCATTTTTGGTGAAATACTTTTAAACTTCGTGTAGTCATTTCAGATGATCTAAAAGAACCCCAGAGACAATAAAAGAAGAGCACATCTGTTATCCTCTCTGTTAATATAAGTGTCTGATTGTTTCCTGTCCCACAAGGCATATTCCCACATAAAACATGACAGGGAGAATGAGTAGTAATGACTGGACTGCAATGACTGGGCTTGTGAACATCCCACACAATGACCATAGGTTCACTTATGAGATGATGTGCTAACACCACCAAAAATGAGCAATGACAACCACATAGGACTATTAAACAACAGAGAGGGACATTTGGACACCGAAGGCTTGTTGGAGAGAAGGCATTTACTAAGCTTGCTCCTAGAGGACTCCCAAGGCCTCGGAAAATAGTTCACAGCACATTTTTCTCTTCCTCTGTGTGCAGGGTGAGAACACCAATTTCAGGACAACTCTTGAGAGCAAGCATGAGAATTTTTAGGTGTACAGTTTTTTTGAGATGGAGGTATTTTGAGGCTGATTTTAAATATGTAGATAAAGGAACATTTCTGGATACTGATAGTCTTCACATCGCACAGTAGTGTGGGACCATAAAAATGACCATGCAAGCTAAAACCATGCAAGTCATGTTAATAATCAATGAGAAATTATGATTATTTTATGACCTCTAGAAGCTTTTGTCAAAATAATAAATCACCCCTTACTGTCAATTATCAATACATAGGGAAATTAAAATAGAAAAATTAATATTTATTTTGTACACTGTAATTTAAAGCATTAGAAACATTGAAAATTAATGTGTTTAAAATTTTTGTAAGAATCTCATCAAAAGTTGTTTAAACAGTGCTTGCCTTTTCATTGTATAACAGAATATGTAGCAAATATCTCTTCTGTGTTACTGAGTTATTATACTCTTTTCTAAGTTTGGGTCAGCTTCTAAACTTTTGTTCTTTGTTATTTGATTTAAACATCATATAATATCTCTAAGAGTTCTTTAATGTGGGGTTTTTTTTTTCAAGTTGCTTTTTCTCTTTTAACCAATGTCACATCCTCTGGGACATTTTCATCCTTTTTGTCACAACCACTTTCCAATTTTACTTCCAGAGTTATTTTTTGTTTCTTTGCTGCACTTTCATCTTTGTTGGCCAATTCCCTGTTTCAAGGATCTATTTTTGTAAAAAGTCATGTGAGCTTATCTCTGCAAGACAAAGACACAACACCACTATGCACCTTGCTGTCTGTGCATGAACTGAATAACAGATGCACAGTGACCAGTCAGTGACAGGCACTGAATAAAGTGATGTGATTTTCACCGATCATGATGTGCATCTGTTTCATACACATATATAAGACGTTATAATTTGACATTGTATATACTACAAACTGAACATCACCAGAAGTTCAGTTACCATCCATCACCATACACTTGACCCCCTCCATCCATTTTGCCCATCCCCCAATCCCCTTCTCCTCTGGTAACCAATAATCTGATCTCCATATCTAGGAGTTTGTTTGTTTTGTTTGTTTTGTTTTATGAGATTCCACATATGAGTGAAATTATATGGTATTTGTCTTTGTCTGACATATTTCACTTAGCATAATACATTCAAGGTCCATCTATGTTGCCGCAAATGGCAGGATTTCATTCTTTTTATGGCTAAGTAGTATTGCATTGTGTTTGTGCACCACATCCCTATCCATTCATCCATCGCAGGACACTTAGATGTATACATGGCCAACAAGCACATGAAAAGATGTTCAATATCACTAATTATTAGGGAAATGAAAATCAAAACCATGATAAGCTATTACCTCACAGCTATTAGAATGGCTATTAACAAAAAGACAAGAAATAACAAATATTGGAGAGAATTTGGAGAAAGGGGAACACTTGTACACTGTTGGTGGAACTGTAAATTGGTGCAGCCACTATGGAAAACAGGATGGAGATTACGCCAAAAAAAAAGATAATAGAATTTCCATATGACCCAGCTATTCCACTTCTGCGTATTTATCTAAAGAACATGAAAACACTAATTTGAAAAGATATATGTACCCCTATGTTCACTGCAGCATTATTTACAATAGCTAAGGTATGGAAACAATATAAGTGCCCATCGATGGATGAATGGATAAAGAAGATATGACATATATACACAATGGAATATTACACCTCTATAAAAAAGAGTGCATCTGTTTTTTATGTCATGATTTGTAGGCTGGAGAGCTAGGAGCAAAGTCTGTGATGTGGACAGTTACTTGAGATTAATAATGAAATTTGAACCACTTTGTTGGGGGACTGGTGTTATCAAACTAAACTGTGGTAAATGAAATTCATGCATATCTAAAACCTTGCAAAGTGAAGATTGTCACTATTCAAAATTTGGTTTTCCCACTGATTTGATTTGACTTCAGTTTAGCCATTAGGTATTTTCTTCCTGGTTTAATGAATTTTATAAAACTTCTAAGTAAAGGGATCGGTGGGCTTTTTGCAGCTTGGAGGGAATCTCAGGCAAAACCCAGACGTATAGGACTATAGGACTCTTCTACATTTTAGAGAGCTTAATTTCTATTTCAAACCCCTCTCTTATGAAGTGGCAAATCTGAGTATTCTATCAATGGCTCTCATCCCTGTATTAAGACTCAATCCAAAAATCCCCCTCTCAAGACCTACAAACATCCCTCCAGCTTCATTCAGCCTGATTTTCTTCTCTTTTATACATGATCCCTCCCTCACCAGCTAACATGACAAGAGTGGGAGGATCCTGGCTCTGATAATAAAGTATCTCTAGTACCATTCCACATCATCCCATCCTATGCCTGGATCTTTCTTAAACTCAAAAGGCAATAATTTGACTCATTTCTCATGGCTACCATGAGGGGTTCTACTATAATGACCGCTTTCCAAGCAGCAAATGTTACAAGATTTCACCTAGAATGGGAGAAGGACCATGGGATAAAAAGAAATGGAAAAAAAAAAAAAAGCTAATTGTTTTCTAAATTTTATCCCACAGTAAAACATAGTGTGGTATTTAAACAAAGTTCTGTCAGCTTCCTGAGTTTAAATCCAGGCTTCGCTGCTAAACATTACTTTATCTCATTGGGCCTCAGTTTCATCATCTGTAAAACTGAGACAGTAAAGGTTCAGACCTCTTAAGAGTTTTGTGGAAATTAACTTTTTCATGAAAAGCATTTAGCATAGTGCCTGGAGATAGCAACTGCTCAATAAATCTTGACCCTTGTTACTAAGGAAAACAGCCACCAGTGGATGATGGAAACCCAAATTTTTGAGGTTATATATCCCCCAAATACCCTGAGAATTATGCCACTTATTCACAGCTGGGTTGTGACTGCCAGCTTTTCAAAAATCAATTGGCCTACAATTTTGTTTTAAGCTAAAAACCTAAATCTTGCTTAGAATTTTCCTTACACAAAATTAAAAGAAGAGGATTTTCTGCTTTTTAAAAAGGACTCTATGTGATTACACACTATGCATCCTGTGGACTAGGATAGGGCAATGAAGTGTACGAATTCCTAAAAAAGCCGTTTTTTCTTTACCATCAACAACAGTCAAAACTGCCAGCAGGGCCAATCGTGCTAAATCCATATGAACTAATCCATTGAGAGTGAAGGGTCAAGAATCACAAAAATTCGAATTTTCCCCTCCTACTCTTTGATGATGAATATGCCCGTGGCACCTGGGGAACAGTCCTAACTATCATCACCATGTGTCTGGAACTACTTCCCAGAAACGTGTGTGGTGGTGGTGGTGGTAATGGTGTGTCTGTGCACGCGTGCACACGCAAACACACATGTAAGTGAGTACGAAGCTTGGGCAAGGAGAAAGAAATGGTTTTGAAATGACTAAATAGGGTATTATTTATTGAAGCATTAAGCAAGGTCATTGACAGCTTTCCTTAGTTTTCTTTACAAGGGTGGCATCTCCCAGATACAAAACAAAATCAAATTTAAAAAAATCAGCATCTCCTCAGCAATTGCACCCACTGAGAAATGTAACCCTTGTTAAAGCTGAACACATGAGTGACACAGATAGAGGCCAAGCCTCAGAGCCCAACAACTAAACTATCGACTCAAATCTATCCTTCAATGGAAGGAATTGAGGAAGAACTATCTTCTCAGCCCCTGCTTATTCTTTCCAGCTTTGCACATCTGTTTTTCTTGCCTACTTGACCTCTTTCCTCCTCCTATGCCTGCACCTCAATTTTGCCTTAGGGAACTATCACTCCCCCCAAGGCATAAAGTCTTTGGTTGAACAAAGTGTCTTCCACCGTCTTTGGCTAACAACATGCTCCCTTTTGCGGGAATTTAATCTTGAGCAGGAGGATGCAAGGAAGGAAGTCGGGTGGGCTCACTTGTTCCAGCAGTGATACCACCAGACTGCTGCCCAAACCCCTAGAGCTGCCCTGGGCCTATTCTTTTCTAAGCTTAGGATTTCCAGACTTCCTGTTGAGCCTGTGTATCCTCTCACATTTCTCCTATACATTCCTGTTGTTCAAATCACGTAGGGTCAGTTCTGTTGCTTGCAACTAAAGAACCCTAGCTCATAGGACACTCACCCTGCCTTCTGCCTAGACCCTGCTTAAAACTGTCTGGGGTAAAGAGAAAATCCTTCCATAATACTTCCTCTGAGTTCTATGCCTCATTTAGGGACAATGGTACCAAGAGAAGAAGGAGGTTAAGCTTCCATTTCAGAGGTCAGCCAAGCATGAAAGTTAGAAATAGGAAGTAAACCTATATGGTCATAAATACATATAAATGACAATGTATATTAAAGATACAACACATATGCTAACTCTTGTTTAATAAATTTAGATCATGATGTAATTGAAAATCAATTCTAAAAAGTTGTCTGTTATTTTCTAGTCTTTAAATATTACCTGCTATAGATTGAATGTTTGTGTCCTCCCAAAATTTACGTACCAAAACCTAATCTCAAATATGACAGTGGTTGGAGGTGGGGTCTTTGGGTGGTGATTAGGTCATGAGGTTGGAGCCCCCATGAATGGGATTAGTGCCCTGTAAAAGAGACTCCAGAGCACTCCCTCACCCCCTCTGTCATGTGAGGGCATAGCAAGAAGATAGCTATCTATCAACCAGGAAATGGGCCCTCATGAGGCACTAAATTCACTGGTGGCTTGATCTTGGACTTCCCAGCCTCCAAAACTGTGAGAAATAAATGCTGTTTACATCACCCAGTCTATGGTATTTTTGTTACACCAGACAAAACTGACATCACCAGTTACTAATCTAATATTATGCTTCCTTAAGAAAAATACTTAGGTTTTTATCCACGTTAAAACAAACACAAAAACTAATACCAACAACAGAAAACCCTACTTGTCTCGAGATTCATGATTTGTGGCAACTTGGTCAACCATCTTGGACTAAGGAACTGTAACAGCAGTTTTTTATTCACATGACAGTCCTGTGAAGAAACGGAAGGCCTTGAAGTCCCTGAGTCGGCTTAGCTTCCTGGATGGATGTCCCTTTGTGCCTCTCTTTGCACAGACACACTTCTTTCACATAACATGACTACCAGCAGCTCCCTTTCAATTGGCCGAAGACCATCGTGAGATAGTCTTCCACCAGCCCCCATGAGCAGCCCAGCACACTGTGGAAAACCAAAGCAGCCTCTCTTTCAAACAGCAAGAGGAGCCCTGGATAATAAGTTTTTAATCATTCATTCCAGGACCCTTTGAAGTTGTAAAAGTTACTATTATTCCCATAATAGTAAAGATTACTAACTAAATTCTCTAGAAACTTCTTTTAAGCCTTTTAAGGGGCTATACCTTGTTCCTAAACTTTCAACAAAATCGAACCAAGCAAAAATTGAGATTTTTTTTCTTTTTAAACAGAGCTATGCAGTAGTTTTCTCATGTTTTCCAGGGTTACTGCCTTTGGTAACTAATTCTGATATTTAATCCTGCTCAGCTTGGTTTCTCTCTTCAACATCAAGGACCGTGTGGGCCAGTATTTAACTAACTTTTTAAGCTACAACAATCCCTGAGCTTTGCTGGGTGAGAAGAAGTGAGGCACCATGCCAACCTACAGGCAGAATGCTAGCCCTCTTCAGAATCATTCAGAATCTGAACGATTCACATTCATTCATTCAGAATCCTGATTCAGAACCGTTCCCTAGTGCCAATGATCATTCTTACACCACTGCCGGATTCAGCAACCAAATTCCACATTAAACACCTCGTATGCATCTGACACTACTTTAGGCACTCTGGTAAATATAAAAATAGTAGAAGGTAATGTTTGCTTGTAAACATTGCTGTGACCCCACCAAATTTTAAGGCAGATATTTGTTTTCCTATGAAGACCACATCTTTCTCTGAGCTCAGAACCTCCTTGGATCTTGCAGATCTCCTCCTCTTGGATCTTGTATGGTCTTCCCAGCCTTTGTAAAAGAAACAAGACACAGAAATGAAAGGCAAAGTAATGGTAATAATAATAGTGAATGATGAGTCTTGGGACAAAGGAACCGCAACACAGAAAGACTGACTCAAACATGCTTGCTGTCCCAAGAGATCATAAATTACAGTGACTCCAGTGTTTATTGTGAGACTCACATTTACCTATGTGATTATTTGTTTTACCGTCCCTTCTAACTGACGTCTGTTACCCCCTACTTTTTGGATACAGACTACCCTGCAGAGTTTCTGAGATGGGTAGAAGTCACAAAAAGGAGCAGAAGTCCACACTCTTGCTACCCAAAGTGTGGCCCAGGAACAGCAGCACTAGCATCCCTTGTGACTTGTTAGAAATGCTGAATCCTAGGCTCCACCCCAGACCTACTAAATCAGAATCTGCATTCTAACAAGATCCACTGGATAATTCCTTCACACATTAAAACCTGAAAAGCTCTGGTCTATAGCATTTGATAATTTGAAAGAGCTTTCAAAACTACCTGGAGTTCCTGGTTGTAATTTCTAGGATGTGAAAGAGAATTTATAATGCATGTACACATCTTCCCTACAGTACAGCATGCAGCCTTTCTGATTTGTGACTGAAATAAGAAGACATCTTATAAGATCTGTCTCTACTGATATGAATTGTCCAACAGTGAAATTTTTCACACCATATATGCTTCCACTGAAAGAAAAGAATTTATGTGCTTATCAAATTTAAAATAGTAACATTTATTTTAATAACACTTAACATGAACATGAATTATGCAACCACATTAAGGCAAGAATAAGGAAAGTAAAACCAGTTCCTATAAAATAACTTTGTCACCTAATTATGCCCAAAACAAAATCTTGGGCCAACTTGACTTTTCTTTTTCTCTTTTCCAAAGTACTCCATTAAATAGATTTAACTTTGTCTTTCAAACTGCCCTTATCAAAGAATGATTTTTCCATATGCTTAAATCCATAGGGCTCTACCATTATAGAGTGGCCATGAAAAATGAAGGGGAAAAACACAGTTTTCTTCTGAAGAACTTATTTGAGGTGACAAAATAGATTAAAATGAGGCTATTGCAAGGGTTAAACTTACATTCTATGTCCTCCAAAAATCTAATGAAATTTGGGCCTTCTGGGAAGGATGGAGAAAATTTTATAGAAAATGAAGACTCTAAGGAAAACAATCTCCATGGGTAGTTCAAGAGGAATGAGAACCTATCTATAGCATTCAGGATTTAGGTTAAAAATGAGGAAAAGTTTCCTGACAATTAAGATTATTAAATGCATAAATTAGCATTATGTGGAAATTTAAGAGGACACGATGTTAAAAGCGTTTGCTTCCTTGAAGTCATGAAGTTGATTTATTCTTATTGGAGCTCTTGTTTTAAAAATAATAATTGTTGTTGTTGTTTTTAGCTTTATGATTATGACAACAATGACAAATGAGCGCTAACAATGTATTAGGCACTGTGCTTTGTATTTTACGTGCTTTGTTGGTGCTATTATTATACTTATCTTATAGTTGGAAAGAACTGATTCTATTAGAGGTTAAGTGACAGATCCAAGGTCACAGAGGCAGTTTGTGGTAGGACCAGGATTCGTTCAAGGCGGCTTCCCTCCAGAGTCAGTACACTGACCCTCTCTACTATACTATGCTATCTCCTGATACCCGCACATAGTGACAGGCCAGACTGGGACCCCAAAGTTGGATTCACTTGGTGCTGTGGCAAATAGCCTTTCAGGGAAACTATAGTCAATATTGGGAAAAGCATTAGGAGCATAAAGATAACATCTAGTTAACCAGGTGAGGTGGTTGAAACACCTAATTTTCTCCTTGTCTGTTCAATATGTCATCGGTCACGAGGCACAGCCCACCAAGCTGAGAGCTGATTTAGGCTGCCTCGGGGTTTCCATATGCCATCCACATGGCTGTCACCATATCAACACCCAGAAACAAAGCAGTTTTGGAGACATTCTGACCCTCACTCCACATTGCACTAACCAACCATAATCTGTCAACATGTAGCACAACTAGGACAACAAACAAATCCTCTCTCTCTCTCTCTCAATTATACACAAACCAAATGAAAAAAAATTTCAGCAGAAGGACCATCAGAGAGCCTGAACCTGAGCTGATGCTGTCATTATCATAATATAAATGCAGTGGATTTAATATCTCTAGTCTATCTAGATCAAACAAGATAACATATGTAAGGCTCAGCCAGTGTGCAGAACATCAGTACTCAGCAAATGTCAGTTCTTTCCTTTGCCCCCTCCTTAATTACATGGCTCTCACATATTTTATTTTACTTCTGAATTCAAAAGTAGAAGGCATGACCCCTTTAGAAAAAGCCAGGTGATATCCCATTGTGAAGCAAACAGATTGTAGTTAGAAGTAACAGGACAGTGATGGAGATATTTATAAGGTGCCTCCGCTTTACAAAAGGCAGCTCAATTTCATGAGAGAAAAGGAAGGTGAGTACACATGAAGACTTAACACAAAACAGCAGAAAAGATCTGAGAGCTAATGCAGAAATTTGACACCTGACCACTATAAACTGCCTTGTGCTATAGGAAACCATGAATTATTTGAAGACACAAAATGCCTGGGGTTTAGTGTACTGTTACCAGTAGCTTATGACAAATAGAAAATACCAAACTGCCCAAAAGCCATGAAAATCACCCAAGTGTTCACAGAAAGTTCCAAATAGACTAACGATTAAAGTGGGTTCAGATAACATTCTACCTTAGAAGATACCTTACTTGTACTTAGACGTTTAAAAATGGATTTCTTGGTTACAGGAGAAGTGATCAATTTATGTTTTAACTTTTTAAATTGCATTTTATATTATAAAAGTGTTACTATAATAAGTGAGATGCTTGTTTTTCTCAGTAATTCATCCTAGAAGCAAGTCTAACATATAAGCCTCTGTGCTCTAGTGAATCAGTAGAAGGCAAGCAATCTAAAAGGAATGAGAGGGCTTCCTAGGTGGCGCAGTGGTTAAGAGTCTGCCTGCCAATGCAGGGGACATGGGTTTGATTCCCTGCTCCAGGAAGATCCCACATGCCACAGAGCAACTAAGCCCGTGTGCCACAACTATTGAGCCTGTGCTTTAGAGCCCATGAGCCACAACTATTGAGCCCATGTGCTGCAACTACCGAAGCCCACGCGCCTAGAGCCCATGCTCCACAACAAGAGAAGCCACGGCCCGTGCACCACATTGAAGAGTAGCCCCCCCTCACCGCAACTAAAGAAAGCCCGCGCACAGCAAAAAAGACCCAACACAGCCAATAAAATAAATAAATTTATAAAAAATAAAATAAAAGGAATGAGAAGTTTCTTTAGCAAAGTGTTCTTCAGATTTTTGAAACTTATAGCCCCCTTTGATATGTACCAACATCTAATGCCTTCTTTTGATGTTCTATAAAATTCAAAGCAAAATGAACATTATTATTTGCATTGAATCAAAACAATGGACATAGTAATGCTTTGCTTTCAAACCATACAGTCCCATACCACCATTATGACACTAGAGCTGGCAGTATAAGGGAAAGTATGCTACTGCTCACCTCCTCTTGAAGAATCTTTGCTCTCGTACTCATCCCGAAATACCACTGGCTTCTATCTACATAAAAGAAATTCTCATTGATCAGATTTCAGAGTTCCAATCTGCTTCACTTTCATTGAATACTCATGGTCTTAAAAGAGGCCTAAGTAAATTGCAAAAAGAAATATGTAAACTCTTCTAGTTTAAAAATAATTAAATCTTAGAAATTGTATCTGCAAATTTTGCAAGGTATTTGTTAGTCATTCTAAGTTGTGAAGCTTTAATAACATCACCCATCTTTTACAAGTTGTTGGAACACTTTATAGGTTGTCATTTTCTGTCATTATCTGGATTTAGGGTTTTTTTTTTCCTGGAACAAACTCAACACATAATGCCTCTTGTGAGCTACCATCATTTATTTACATGAGTGAGAAGGCAGCATGGTATTTTGGAAGATTCCAAAGGCTCTGACAGTCAGATACACTCACGTTCAAATCCTGAATCTGCTGCTGACTATCTAGATGACCTTGAGCACATTCCTTAACCTGAGCCTTTATTTCCACATCTGTGAAATGAGCTTAACAATTCCCTCTCTCAGGACTGTTGTGAGAATTAGAATACATTTGAAGCCCCTTGCACAGTATCTTGGCATATAGTAGGTACTTAATGTAATTTTCTAGTAACTATCGAGCTTATGGAAAAGATTTTATTTACATTATGATTTTTAGTACATATGATATTGAGTATTCCTTTAAAAAAAAGAGAGAGATTTTCAGTTTTTTAAAATGAAAAGTAATGTGTCTAGATTTAATGAAATTTGATCTTTACTATCATAATAGTGATTGTTTTGAAAGAAATTGAAAAATAGTTACCTAGGCAATACCCAAAAGCTGATTCTGCAAGACAGAGTGAAAGGAGATGCAAAAATTACTTCAATAGTTACCAATATGTTTCCAAATACTAGTTATCTTATCACATTATATAAATTAACCACACTGCACCTGCCACTAGTGTATCAAATCTTTGTTTTTTCCCGATATATCAACAGCAGTTAATTTAGAACAGTTACCTAATATTATCAAGACACCACCAGATTCAGGAACTCTGATTTTCTTTATTTTAGCTCCTCCATTCACAGGGTTTGGACTCTCATTAGTCGTAGGGGAACTAATTCTTCTAGCATGAATCCTTCCCTTCTTACCCTGACCTGCAGGCAGCCATGCTCTGCTCAAGAGCAAGGCAGGAAATACCCCCTGAAGGAACAGGGCTCTGCAATTCCTGCTTACCACACTGTAAAGTACTAGAAACACACAAAGCATGACAAAGATAGAATCTAATTGTTTTAACCAGTGAGAAAATTTTCAGTGACAATGTTGAAAGATTTTTCCATCAACCCAGATAAACTATGATTACACTCATGTTTACATATTGCTAAATGTCCAGAAGAAAAATGACAAATTCAATCATCTTGATATTTTACCGTGGAAAATTAACCACTGTATGGCAAAAACAAAAACAAAGCAAAACAAAAAAACCTTCAATTCTACTCCATGCTAAAAGACAATACCATACAGGGGATGGGAAAATATGTTAACATTTGATTAAAACACAACAGGGAAATAAGTATCAATACAGATCAACTTAGAATTTAGAATTTGACATATGTGAAAGTTCCTGGCGTAGTATGTAATATAATTGCTGAACAGATAATATTTGAACATCAACCCAAATTTATCTTCAAACTGCTGTCCTATGTCTGATGTATTAATTTACATAATTAACCTTATAACCATCTAAATAGTTTTTTTTTTAATATTCTGGTAAGGACATATCCATATTCTTGTGCTCTGAAATGAACTCTCAGAACAGGAATACACTGAACTGTTCACATTTCAGTAAAAACCAATAATAGATACATAATTTCTTATGAATGTTCAAGGAACCAGAAATGCACTGGGTGCCTTGAAATTTATCTCAGTACAATGGTGCATCCAAAATAAAAATCTAAGTATATAAAACACTAAAAAATAACGGTAGTTTTTACTGTTGGTCCGGAGTTAGTAGCAAAGGGGAATTGCATTACATAATATGCAGCGAGACCTAATTCCTTGAAAATCTTCTTAACATATTCCAAACTAACTCTTAAAGGTAGCTGTCCTCTCCCCTCCTTTCTCTCCACAAATTCCCCTGAACTATTTCCTTATCTCTCCCTGTGCTAATTCTCTTCACCTCTTTACTTTTCTCTCTTCTCCTTTACCCTCTTTAGAAGAGAACAAAAGAAGGATTGCAAACACTGGTCTGAGCTCCATTGTCTGAAATCCTTGGGGCCAGATGTATTCAGAAACTCAGAACTTTTCAAATTTTAAGATTAATATAATGCATATACTGCATATTACATTCAGTGGCTGGAAAAGCACCCTGCAATCAAGTGTATTAATATTTAAGCTGTGAAATATATGAATAGTCATATTAAATGAGTTAAATAAATATTATACATAGACTATACAAGCTCAGGTCAGGTTTTGGGCAAATGAATTTGCCAGAAAAGAAGAGAACTTTTTGTTTTCAGAACTTTGGTGGTTTCAAAATCACAGAAGAGACCGTAAATCTGTATTTCTAAATTAACGTTTTTCCTTTTATTCCTGACACATTTAATTTTATTAATAGCCAACCAAGGTTATTAAGAATTATGGAATTGTGTTACAAAAGAGAAGGGTGATCCACTGAGCACCTATTACGTTCCAGGCACTTTTCTAAGTTCTGTACCTAGTGAAAAAAATACATAAAAATCCTGCTCTCATGGGATTGTTTATATTCTGAAATGGAGCCTGGGGGTAGGGGTAGGCGAGACAGAAAATAAACAAACAAGTAAATGAAAATATAATCTAATATCTGGTCGCTAAAGGTGCAATGAAAAAAATTTTAAAAAGCAGAGAAAAGGCATGAAGAGTCAGAAAGGGTAAGGGGTGAAAAAGGAAAGCCTCTCTGGAAAGTTAGAATTTGAATGGACAATTTAAAGGCATAAAAGACTTTCAGGAGGGGAGCATTCCAGGCTGAAGGGACAGCAACTGCAAAGTTAAGGCAGGGAGACGGTGGGGGTGCTGCTTGAGGAAGCAGTGGTAGAGCGCACTGAGGGATAGGGAGAAACAGGGGAAATGAGGTCAGAAGAAAAGAATGGATCTTGAAATGGCTCTTTTTTTCTTTTTTTTTTTATTATTATTATTTGGGGGGGGGTACACCAAGTTCAATCATCTGTTTTTATACACATATCCCCGTATTCCCTCCCTCCCTCAACTCCCCCCCACCCTCCCTCTTGAAATGGCTCTTAAAATGGGAGAATGATGGGCTGGGGCAGGTGACTGGAGCTGTTGTTGACTGCAAGTGATGGGAAGAAGACAGCCAGACAATGACCCAGGGCGAGAGGTGCTAGTCAAGCACAGAGAAGAACAAGGTCAGCAAGGGGCTGCCATGCTGTTGGGGAGGTCATGCTGAGTCTCTAAATGCAGGGCAATGCAGGAGGGCAGGAGCACAGGAGCTGAGACCAGAGCCCCTGTACTGCGAAAGATGTAGGACAGTGAGGGAGAGAAAGTGAACAGACACAGCTTATGGAGCTGTTGAACAAACTGAAGCCTTGGCAACAGATCAAGAAAGAATCCATTGCCCAAAGGTGGGCTCTCAGGAAGAACAGGTCTGGCAGCCTGGAGGAAGTGAGCACTGAGTTAGCCAAACACTTACTCCCCTCCTAAACAGAACCGGTATTAGTCCTGCTAGCTGGAGCAGGGCTCCGGCATGTGGGGAGTGCGATCATCACGAATCTCCTCTCCTGCTTCTGAGTCCAGGGACAGAGTTTCTTAATATTTTGTTCTTTCACATATCCAAACAATCTGAAAACAGTCATAGAGCCCTGGGAAGACAAGAAAAAGTGCTCTGCATCCACTAATGAAAAACATCATTTAATAACAAGGTAAGGAAACAGCTGTAGTAGTGATACAGCAGGAAGGATGGATCTTTGGAAAGAGCATGCTAGTCTATAATAATATAGGAAAGAAAAAAAAAAGTCACCAGGCCAATGATGCCCCCGTGACCATTGCTAGTAACAATAGTAAGAAAGCAACCATGACAATGATCATTATTATGAACTTCCATTTCTTTAATTACCACCATTTGCCAGGCACAGTGCTAGGCACTTCACATATGATTTCCAAACCTTAGAGCTATGGAGGGGTTAGAAGCACAGATAGATGGTATTATTGCTTGGTATTGTTTACTGGCTACGGTCACTCTGAGTGTGGACCCAATTAAGAAATAAGACCCAAGGACCACACCAATGTAGATTAAAATGTCAGTTTTAATCCTGAAAAATAGAACTAGAAAACGTGACTGTCAAATGGGGTTCTTATTGTATATTACCAAAAGGGGTGGCTTCCTCCACAAGTGTAAGACCTGTTCCTGTAAGTTTAGTTCATAGAAGAAGAAAAAAATTAAGATGATGCATTCTACAGAAGAGAGGGAGAGAGAAAGAGAGACAGATCAAGCAAAACTACCCAATCAATAAATGATTCCCTGTTCCAACTGGAAACATAAGAAAAGAAGACTCCTCCTTCACAATTTTTCTTAGGGAGGGCAAATTCCCTCTTCTGTACAGAAGAGTGGGGAATAATAACCATTTTGGTCTTATTATGCACATTTTATAGACAAGGCAACTGCAGCTCTAAAGTGTAATTAACTTTCCCAAGTCATAAAGCTGGGAAGTAAGAGAGAATTCAGGATTTGAATTCAGCTCAGTCAGACTCAGATGTCCTAACTCTTTCCACTATGTCACTTAAGAAATTACTGATAGAAAAAACAATCCTAAAAGTTGTATAGAACCACAAAAGACCCCAAATAGCCAAAGCAATCCTGAGAAAGAAGAACAAAGCCGGAGACATCACACTTCCTGATGTCACACTATATTACAAAGCTATAGTAATCAAAACAGAATGGTAATGGAATAAAAACAGACACATAGATCAATGGAACAGCATCAAGAGCCCACAAATAAACCCACACTTATACAGTCAACTAACATTTGACAAGGGAGCCAAGAATACTCAATGGAAAAAAAAAGAACGCCTCTTCAACAAATGGTGCTGGGGAAATTGGATATTTGCATGTAAAAGAATGAAACTAGACCATTTTTAGGCAACAATCACACAGCTTAACTCAAAATGGACTGAAAAACTTAACTGTAATACCTGAAACCATATAACTCCTAGAAGAAAACATAAGAAAAAATCTCCTTGACATTGGTCTTGGCAATGATTTTTTTGGATATGACACCTAAAGTACAAGCAACAAAATCAAAAATAAGTAAGTGGGATGATATGAAACTAAAAAGCTTCTGCACAGCAAAAGAACAATCAATAAAATGAAAAGGCAGGAGACTGGGATTTACATATATAAGTAATATGTATAAATAGATGACTAATAAGAAAAAATATCAAATTGTACACTTTAAATATATGCAGTTTATTGTATGTCAAATATATCTCAATAAAATGCTTAAAAAATGAAAAGGCAATGTATGAAATGGGAGAAAATGTTTGCAAACCACATATCTGATAAGGGGTTAATATCCAAAATACATTAAGAACTCTTTCTCTGTCTGACTTATTTCACTAAGCATAATACCATCCATGTTGTTGCAAATGGCAAAATTTTATTCTTTTACATTGCTGAATAGTATTCCACTGTGTATGTGTATGTGTGTGTATCACCTCTTCTTTATCCATTCATCTGTTGATGGACACTTAGACTATTTCTAGACCTTGGCTCTTGTAAATAATGCTGCTGTGAACAATGGGGTGCATGTATCTTTTTGAATTAGTGTTTTTCTTTTTGTCAGATCTATAGACTGGAGTGGAATTCCTGGATCATTTTTACTTTTTCGAGGAACCTCCATACTATTTTCCATAGTGGCTGCACCAATTTACATTCCCACCAACAGTGTATAAGGGTTCCTGCTTTTCCACATCCTCACCAGCATTGGTTATTTGTGGTCTTCTTGATGACAGCCATTCTGAGAGATGTGAAGCAATATCTCATTATGGTTTCACTTGCATTTCTCTGATGATTAGTGATGTTGGTCATCTTTTCATGTGCCATTGGCCATCTGTATGTCTTCTTTGGAAAAATGTCTATTCAGGTCTTCTGCTCACTTTTTAATCAGGTTGCTTGCTTTTTTTGATATTCAGTTGTATGAGCTGTTTGTATATTTTGGATATTAACCCCTTGGATATTAACTGATAAGTCAAATCATTTTCAAATATTTTCTCCCATTCAGTAGGTTGTCCTCTTGTTTTGTTGAAGGTTTCCTTTGCTGTGCATAAGCTTTTAAGCTTAATTAGGCCCCATTTGTTTATACTTATTTTTATTTCCTTTGCTTTAGGAGCAGATCCAAAAAAAATACTGCTTTGATTTATGCCAGAGTGTTCTACCTAAATTTTCTTCTAGGAATTTTTATGGTTTTTGGTCTTACATTTAGGTTTGTAATCCATTTTGAGTTTACTTTTGTATATTGTGTTAGAAAATGATCTAATTTCATTCTTAACACATGTAGCTGTCCAGTTTTCCCAGTACCACTTATTGAAGAGACTGTCTTTTCCCCATTGTGTATTCTTGCCTCATTTGTCATAGATTAATTGGCCACAGTGCATGGGTTTATTTCCATGCTCTCTATCTTGTTCCACTGATCTATGTGTCTTTGTTTCAGTACCATGCTGTTTTGATTACTGTAGTTTTGCAGTGTAGTCTGAGGTGAGGGGGCATGATTCCTCCAGCTCTGTTCTTATGTCTCAAGACTGTTTTGGCTTTTCAGGACTTTTTGTATTTCCACATAAACTTTAAAATGATTTGTTCTTAGTGAAATAAGTCATATAGAGAAAGATAAATATTGTATGTTATCACATATTTGGAATCTAAAAATTAAAACAAATTAATGAATATAACAAAACAGAAACATACGGATATAGAGAACAAACTAGCAGTTACCAGTGAGGAGAAGGAAGAAGGGAGGAGCAAGATAGGGGTAGGAGATTAAGAAGTATAAACTATTAGGTATAAAATAAATAAGTAGGACTTCCCTGGTGGCACAGTGATTAAGAATCCACCTGCCAATGCAGGGGACATGGGTTCGATCCCTGGCCCAGGAAGATCCCACATGCTGTGGAGCAACTAAGCCCATGTGCCACAAATATTAAGCCTGCACTTTAGAGCCTGTGAGCCACAACTACTGACCCTGCATGCTGCAACTGCTGAAGCCTGTGTGCCTAGAGCCTGTGCTCTGCAACAAGAGAGGCCACTGCAATGAGAAGCCCGTGCACCACAACAAAGAGTAGCTCCCATTCACCACAACTAGAGAAAGCCCACATGCAACAACGAAGACCCAACACAGCCAAAAATAGCAAATAAATAATAAAGTTATCTTTAAAAAATAAATAAATAAATAAAACAAAACAAATAAAATAAAATAAATAAGCTATAAGGATATATTGTACAGCCCAGGAAATATAGCTAATATTTTATAATAACTGTAAATGGAGCATAATATAGAAAAATTTTGAATCACTAATATAATATTGTAAGTCAACTATATCTCAATTAAAAAATAAATTTAAAAAAGAACTCATACAACTCAAGAGCAAAATCTCATCAACATCATCATCCAGTTTAAAAATGGGCAGAGGATCTGAATAGACATTTTTTCAAAGAATTCAAATGGCCAAGAGGTATATCAAAAGGTACACAACACTAATCAGGGAAATGCAAATCAAAACCACAATTGGATACCCCCTCACATCTGTTAGAATGGCTGTTATTAAAAAGAACAAGAGATAACAAGTATTGGTGAGGATGTCGGAGAAAGGGAAATTCTGTGCCCTCTTGGTGGAAATGTAAGTTGGTGCAACCACTATGAGAAACAAATGTCTTTGCTCCATTGTACGTTCTTGCCTCCTTCATCAAAGATTAATCAACCACAGGTTTGTGGGACTATTTCTGGGCTCTCTACTCTATTCCATTGATTCATATGTCTGTTTTTGTGCCAATACCACACTGTTTTGATTACTGTAGCTTTGTAGTATTGTCTGAAGTCTGGGTGGGTTATACCTCCAGCTTTGTTCTTTTTCCTCAGGATTGCTTTGGCAGTTCTGGGTCTTTTGTGGTTCCCTTTAAATTTTAGGATTATTTGTTCTCATTCTGTGAAAAATGTCATGGGTATTTGATAGGGATTGCATTAAATCTGTAGATTGCTTTGGATACTGTTGCCATTTTAACAATATTAATTCTTTCAGTCCATTTCTTTAAATACTCTTCAGTTTCCTTTATCATTGTTTTATAGTTCTCAGCATGTAAGTCTTTCACCTCCTAGGTCAGGTTTATTCTTAAGTTTTTTATACTTTTTGATGAGATTTTAAAACAGATTTTTTTTTTTTTACTTTTCCTTTCTGATATTTCTTTATTAGTATAAAGAAATGCAACAGACATTAATCTTGTACCTTTCTACCTTGCTGAATTCATTTATTAGTTCTAGTAATTTTTATGCAGATCCTTTAGGGTTTTCTATATATAGTATCATGTCATCTGCATATCTCTTTGGCAAGTGGTGTTGAGAAAGCTGGACAGCTGCATGCAAATCAATGAAGTCAGAACACTCTCTCACACCATATACAAAAATAAACTCAAAATGGCCTAAAGACTAAAATATAAGACAGGACATCATAAAACTCCTAGAAAGAGAGCATAGGCAAAACATTCTCTGACATAAATCATAGCAATGTTTTCTTAGGTCAGTCTCTCAAGGCAATAGAAATAAAAGCAAAAATAAACAAATGGGACGTAATCAAACATAAATTTTGCAAAGCAAAGGAAACCATAAACAAAATGAAAATACAACCTATGGACTGGAAGAAAAGATCTAAAAACAATATGACCAACATGGAGTTAATTTCCAAAATATACAAATAGCTCACACAACTCAATAACAAAAAAAGAACCCAATCAAAAAATAGGCAGAAGACCTAAATAGACATTTCTCCAAAGAAGACATATAGATGGCTAATAGACACATGAAAAGATGCTCAATATTGCTAATTACCAGAGAAATGCAAATTAAAACTATAATGAGGTATCACCTCACACTGATCAGAAAGGCCATCATTAAAAAGTCTACAAATAAAAAATTCTGGAGAAAAGGGAACCCTCCTACACTGTTGGTGGGAATATAAATTGGTGCAGTCATGATGGAAAACAGTATGGAGGTTCCTTAAAACACTAAAATTAGAGTTATCACAAGATTCAGCAATCCCAATCCTAAGCATATATCCAGAGAAAACTCTAATTTGAAAAAATACATGCATCCAAACGTTCATAGCAGCACTATTTACAGTAGCCAAGACATGGAAACAACCTAAGTGTCCATTGACAGATGAATGGATAAAAAAGATGTGGTACATATATACAATGGAATACTATGCAGCAATAGAAAAGAATGAAATAATGCCATTTGCAGCAACATGGATGCAACCAGAGATTATCAGACTAAGTGAAGTGTCAGACAGAAAAAGACAAATATCATATGGTATGACTTATATGCAGAATCTAAAATATGATACAAATAAACTTATTTGCAAAAGAGAAACAGACTACAGACATAGAAAACAAACATTGTTACCAAAGGGGAAATAGGAGGGGATAAATTAGGAGTTTGGGATTAGCAGATACAAACTACTATATATAAAACAGATTCACAACAAGGTCCTACTGTATAGCACAGTGAACTATATAAAATATCTTGTAATAACCTATAATGGAAAAGAATATGAAAAATATATATATATAAAACTGAATCATTTTGCTGTATGCCAGAAACTAACACAACACTGTAAATCAACTATACTTCATGAGAGAGTAGCATAGACGTATATACACTACCAACTGTTAAATAGATAGCTAGTGGGAAGTTGCTGTATAACAAAGGGAGATCAACTCGATGATGAGTGATGACTTAGAGAGCCAGGACAGGGAGGGTGGGAGAGAGTTGCGGGAGGGAGGGGATATGGGGATATATGTATAAATACAGCTGATTCACTTTGGTGTACCTCAAAAGCTTGTACAAGAGTGTAAAGCAATTATATTCCAATAAAGAGCTAAAAAAAAACTATACTTCAATTTTAAAAAAAGAAAATAGAATGGAGTTTCCTCAAAAAATTAAAAACAGAACTATCATATGATCTAACAATTCCACTATATATCCAAAGGAAATAAAATCACTGTCCCAAAGAGATATCTGCACCCTCATGTTCACTGTAGTTTTATTTACAATAACCAAGACATGCAAACAACTTAGGTGTCTATCAACAAATGAATGAAGAAAATATTATACACACACACACACACACACACACTGGCATATTATTCAGCCATAAAATATAAGGAAATCCTGCCATTTGTGACAACATGGATGGACTTTGAGGGCATTATGTTAAGTGAAATGAGTCAGATGAAGAAGATAAATACCATATAATCTCATTTATTTGTAGAATCTAAAAAACCCAAATTCATAGAAACAGAGAACAGGTTGGTGGTTGCCAGGGTTTGGGGGTGGGAAAATTGAGTAAAGACTGCCAAAATGTACAAATTTCTAATTATAAACAAGATTTGGGGATATATTGTACAGTATGGTGACTATTGTTAACAATATTATATATTAACATTTGAAAGTTGCTAAGAGAGTAGATCTTCAAAGTTCTCATCATAAGAGCAAAAATTATAACTAGTGAGGTGCTGGACATTAAACTCGTGCTAATCATTTCACAATATATACATATATCAAATAATTATGTTGTACATCTTAAATTTACAAAATGTTATATGTCAACTAACCTCAATAAGAATGAAAAAATAATTTTATAAAGAAATTAACTTGAATTTAATTTTTTAGATTCTTACAAAGGTAATACACGATCATCGTGCAGAATACAAATAACAAATGGAAAGAAAATTAAAAGCACCTACAATTGCCCATAGCTCTTGTGTATATTTTGGTGTAGAGCCTTCCTGCCTTTATATGAGGTAGCCTGTCTGAGAAAGGCTTAAATTAGGTTATTACTGGGAAATTTCTGAGGGAGTTGGAGGACAAGAACTGTCAGGGAGACAGGGCTCAGGGGCCGGAGGAAGAAGCTAGTAAGCAGTTTCTGCAGTCTCGGGCACATCAATCCTCAACATCTGCCTGCCAGAAGCCAGGTCTCACCTTGGCCAAGACAGCATCCAATTCCCCCACTCTTTGCTCCACCTGAGTATCTAACTGAGGTCCCTCCCTTTCTCTAGCAGCTGAAGTCAGAAAGCTGCATCATCCATCATAGTCCTTTCAATTTCCAAAGCCTTATACCTGTGCCCCTGCTTATTTGGTCATTCCTCTTCAGCTCTCTAGGCGCCAGGTTGCTCGCAATTGCCTGGTTTTGGACTTCTCCCTCATTTGGACATCTGGAATTAGAAGCTCCCTTTTTCTTAAATGTCTACCTAGCTTCCAGCTCACTGCTTGCTCTCATCCTCATTCTTATTTTGCTTCCACGGATAATTCTAACACCAGGCTTTCAGAACTAGGACATCCCATTCTAGCCTGCTGATCTCTCAAAACCAGCTTTTACCCAGGGTCCAACCACACCTACCATCTATCTGGACTCTTACCCAGACCTGGATTTCACAGTCCTAATGTTCATTGAATGTCCACAGTCAATAGCTATCAATATCCCCAGGTTGACACAGGTCTTTTCTATTTCTACCAATAGCCTGGTTAGAAACTAAGGATCAAAGACATTTCCAAACCCATATATCTTATATAGTAATTTGCTCTTTTTGAGAAGTGGTATCTATTGCCTATCACCAGCAGAAGTCAGAACACTGTCGCCCACTGCATCTTGGTATCTAAGTCACCAAGGAAAACGCATCTAAGTCGGCACTGGAAGGAATAACACTTTATTCACATAAAGAAGAGACAGAACATAATCATCTTCAGTAGTGGGCACTGGTCCTCATGGCCAATGGCCATTGGCCTGCATGAACGCCTCTTGTGCCGCAGAATGAAGGACCCCATCCTCTACGGGGACAGGTGTATACCACATGACACACATGCTTAAGCAGAACAAAGGAGCACACATTGGGTCTGAAACATGGAAAGATGTGCCCCCCCAAAGTGACCAGTCCAGCACAGGCTATGAGGACTCTTTCTCTCCTGGTAAAGAAGGTTCCAGGCCCAAGGCCCACTCTTATGAGGACGAATGAGGTCTGAAGGCAGTCAGTCTACTGCACACAGGAGACTGCCTTTCCCAATAGTTCTACTTTTCAGAGTTCTCTACTTAGAAATGTATTATCTGTATTGTCTTTAAATGTGTTATCCTTTGCCTTCCAATAGCGACATCAATGCAGCTCAGTGAGGGAAATATTTTCATAAGATGGATTTAAAGAATTTTTTTCTGGATTTGTTTTCAGCTCCAACTCTATATCATATAAATTCACTTAAACTTACCTGAGGCCATACCTTTCCCTCTTCCTGAAAATAAACCGTCAATTTGTCGTGAAACTGTAACCCAAATGGGCTGTCACAAGATTATAAACACTAAGTGAAAGAAATCTTATTGGACAAATTAGAATGATTCGAATCAGAACAATTACATTAGAATTAAATCAATCAAGTTAAAATTACTGATTAAAATGAAAAATTAGCTATCAAATCAGGGCCCGCATTTAGAATTTGACTAAAACATCTATGAGTTTTCTAGGAAGAACTTGAACAATCACACCATGACTGTGTTCAATGCCATTGCTATAGCGATGAGAATTCCTTGGTTGGGCATTTCTAGTTACAAGCAGATAGGAAGCCAATGCATATAAACTGCCCTCCCCTCTCTGAGACATGCTCTCGTCCAGACAGCAAGGGAGAATGGACCACAGATCTGTATCCAAGTGGAGGAAGGGGGACGAGTCTTGAACTCCTTCACTGTGCAAATGTTCAGATTCAGGTGGTTTGGGGATGTTTACCAAAGATCTTAAGGAACATGGGAAAGATCATCAAACCACCGGAATGCACTGTATTTTAAATTCAATTTTGAAATCACTTCTTGGAAATGCACTAGATAGGAGCACCTTCAAACCTGCAGTATGTGAGCACATATAATTAGGTTAGTACCAGATTTGTTCAGGCTGTAGCAGAATAAATGAATAATGTGATTTTACTGAGTTAGTACATGACTTATTAAAGTCTTGGTCCCCAGAAGATCACCACCTGGGTAACCATCTCCAAGATAGTTACAAGTTAGCGAGGAGATAAAAACACAAATTTCTGAAACTAGTGAAGAATCAGAGATCTTTGCAATCTAGCGGGAAGTTAATTTGTCCTCAGGCACTACTGAATCAAGTTGAAGAAGGACTTCAAGGGGTCTGTTTATCAATCCTGAAGTGTTCTTTTAGTGCAAAGCCCGTGACCCAAGAGACACGAGGAGTGGAGCTCTAGAAAATCATATGGTCTTTCTGGCCGGGAAAGTGGCCCTTGTCCCATGATCTAACAGCAACAGCACAATATTCATCCACGTAGTAGGGACTGATATACAAAAGAGGCTTTTCTTTGTGGCACACACACACACAAAAAAAGACCTGCTTTTCTTTCACCCTGCTCAAATGTGTGGGATTTCATAGCACAGTACTAGACCAGCTCAATACCTGATTGAAATAACTCAAGAGGAGGATACAGAGGGAAGACTGAATTCAGAATCCTCTGTGAAAGTACATCTGTTTCATATGAGACACACAATCTGTCTCATTCCAACCTGCATTTCTGGGTCACTTGAGACATTTAAACTGCACTTATAATTAACAGCTATTTTTAAACAGCGAAAAAATAGAGCACTGGTAAGGTACAAAAGCATTAAAATTGCCCCAGTTTTGCTTTTCAATAGGACACACCACCGCAATATGCTTCAAGATCAAAGAGAGCTCAGAAAAAGAGAGAGAGAGAAAGAGAGAGACAGGCCGATCAGTGGGGATAAATTGTTCCCATTATGATGGTGTAAGAATAGGGTTCTTTCAATTGAAACAATTTAATAACCACATTCATTACATTGGTGTCCACTTGGTTTTATCTGAGCAGTTTTTGCATAACTGGGGAACAAGTTCAATTGAGCTTATTCTCTAGAAATTAAGATGTGCAGGGTTTGACATTCAGAAATTAAGCACTAATAGTCGACCAAGCAGTTGTCTCGAGATTCCCCCTGGATGTAGTGAGATCTGTCTACCACTAATTATGGCAAATGCGAAAATACGTTCTCTAAAAGACCTACCCCAAATTTTCATTAGCTCATTTAAAGGCAGTTAAAGTTATATTAGGGTGATGATGGGATTTCAGAGTCTCCTCTTTGGAATATGTTTATAGGATCACTTTGCAAAGCATCACTTGCATAGCATAAGTAGAGCATTGCCATCTGTAAACTTGTTTTTCTCTCAGCTATCAACAGAGGAAACCTTTCAGAGCACTCTTCTAATATTCTGTGAGATCAAGACAACCAAATAGAATCACGACAAACACTGGAAGTGCCGATTTGACAAACAAGGGAATCATTGATTTAGGAGGGAAAAAAATCACTAATTTTCCAGGGTTGACTTCAGCTTTGAGTATCTGTATACTAGAAAAAGTGGTGGATTTTTTTGCCAACCAGCCTTCCTGAGAATGGTTACACTGCCAGGTCTCAACTGCACTATGGAGCATAATGTGTCATTTGAAGTGTAGTTCATCCTAAAGTGCTATGTAAAAAAAAAAAAGATATTAGGAATAGAGCTGTAGAAGTGCATACAGAAGAAAATTCCAGGTTTACACATGATGTATTAGACATACACAATCCATTCCTGTTTGCTCTCCTCACCAGGATCTAAATCATGCACAGGAAAATTTAAAAGACATTTCCCAGTGTACACTAAATCCTTCTGTGTTTTCCTATTGCTGCCAAACTAGTGGAGAGTAAAGAATTGTTGAAACATATATTGGGTGGCAACTTTGTAATAGCTGCACTTCTTCTTTCCTTCTTTTTTCCAGAGGACAAAGTGTAAAAACTGAGAAGTTACCCTTACCTCTACAAAAGCTTTTAAATAATGGCTTTTTCCAGGAGCAACTGCACTTCTCTCACTAGACCATTTCCCCAGATGGGATTTGCAATATAAAGCCACCATAGATTGGCTTATTGAGGAAAGAAGATAGACTTGTACAAATCACTGGGAAGATAAATAAGCTATAGAGATCAATATATAAAAGCCAGACGGAAAAAAAATCAAACTCCGGCATTCCAGACCAATTAAGATGTTATTTACTGCCCATGTGATTGTAACATCGATGTTCTCCTTACTCGTTTTCACACCATAGGCATTTGTTTTGCTGAGAGAAAGATATATAACTGATGTGTAAATAGAAAATGATATAGATAGGTTTTATGTCCCATAAAACTGTTAATCTGTGCTCCACATTAAATATAAAGTACATTTTTTATTTAGACACTGCACTGGTATAATTAAAATAAAGTATGCTAGCTTTATTTTTTCAGTAAGTCATTTCCAACCATAGAGATCAAATAACAGTGCAACAGCAGCATGAAATGTGGTTATAATAGCCTGAGACCACATTTCCTGAAACTAAAACATTGGAGATAATAGTGTGAAGGTACAAATTAAATGCAAATAAAACAGATTCCCTATTGTTGCTAATCCCTGGATTGGGTTTCAGTGGGGAAATTTAGCTGTAATGGTTAACTTCTTTGTACAGTAATCACTGACACGTTAGCAGTTACATTTTGAGATCACTGATGGAAACTATCAGTGAAGGATTTAAGAAGACTACCTGTCCATCTTTCAGGAAGAGAATGGAAGTGGCCTGGGGCAAATCAAATAAAAATATACTGCCCAGACTGCCTCCGGGACACTTATGGCACTTGGCAAACACTCATTGACTTGTTTCCTAACTGATGTACATTTTTCTGGCAACCTACTTTCATTCCCCAGCAGAAGCTCTTTTTGATTTCAGAGGTGTGTCAGCATGTCTTAGCAATATCCCATTTCCTAGGCTGACTGTTCTGAAAACATCTCAAAAAATAACACAAGGAGACTTACATAGTCGGCTTGTGTTACAATTTCTGGTTTTCCTACACTGTAATAAGGCTACATGCCATGGAGATCAAATGTGGTTAGTGTAACAGAGATGTTTTTTAAAGTTGAAAATATGATTTAAAGTAAACTTAACAGAATCACCTTTTCCCTCAGCCCAGTTTCGTTATGGACCTTGCTACTCGCGTTCAAAACAGTCGTTGAGCAATTGGTTTCTCAGGATTTTCAAGTACACTGACATGACTAGCTATTCTGATGAGATATGGCCTTATTCTAAACAAGCAACTAACTCATGTTTTGGAGATTTCTGGTAAACAACCTCTTTCTAGTCTTTCATAAAATGGCATTTGTCTCATAATTCTATAATTTGCATCTCTCAGCTTTCAGAACAGTTTGGGGCACATTCCATTCTATACAATTACCATCTGTAACCACAAACAGCAGTAATAGTGTAAGCAAAACAAATATCTTTCTTCCTCACTTCCAAACACTATAAGAGACTACCAAAAAGCTCTCTGCAGTCCCTTCCTTACCTTGAAGCCTTACATGTCTGAAAGAGTCAAGAACCACATTTATACAAGCTAATCCAAACTTAATCCTTTTCCCTTCTTCTCCAAAATTAGGTGCACATACTCCGGGGCACACAAGATGATGCACTGGGGTGCAAAGAAACCATTAGAAGATCTGCTTTTATTTATTTACATATTAAAAAGAAATGAAATTTACTACTAGTATATATACTATTAATATAGATAATATTATAGCTTAGAAGGAAATATACATATATTGAGGTGCATTCGCAAAAACTTTAAACTATTTTCACGTATGATTTTTAAAGTTTGGAGACTACTAGGCTGACAACTGGTATTAATCTTTCAAATATTAGTATGAGAAAGAATTCTGAAACTCCACATGGTAAGCAGATTAATGCCCTGCTCCCGCTCCAAGGATTTCCAGGTCCTCTTCTCCAGAACCTGTGAATATGATACCTTGTGTGGCACAAGAGACTTTGCAGATGTCACGTAGGGTATGGGCCCTTGAGATGGGAAGAGCATCCTGGATTACCCAGGTGGGCCCAATCTAATCACAAGAGTCCTCAAAGGTGGAGAACATTTTTATGGCTGCAGTGAGAAAGAGAGATGTGACAACAGAACAGGGTCAGATACGTGCAACGTGAGAAGCATCTGACTCACCATTGCTAGTCTTAAATACAGAGGAGGGGGCCACAAGCCAAGGAAGGCAGGCAGTTCCCAGAAGCTAGGAAAGGCAAAGAAGAAGATTCTCCCCAAGAGCCTCCTGCATGCAGCCCTGTCAACAAGGAATGCAGCCCTGTCAACAAGTTATTTTAGCCCAGTGAGATCTCTGACCTATAGAACTGCAAGATAATAAACTTGTGTTATTTTAAGTCACTACATTTGTGGTAATGTGTTATGGCAGCACTCAGAAATTTACACACTCCATCTGCCCTAATTCTGAATGCTGGAGTATTAAGACAGATGTAAGGACTACACCAAATGGATTCAAAGTTGCAATCACTTAAACATTTTTTGGTCAGTGTCTCCTGAGTGTACATCACTAGGGGAACAAAGAGCAGCAAAGTAGGATGTAAGTTGATGAAATATTATTTGCAAAAATGGAAACAGAACAAAAGCAGTTATTTGGCCAAGAAGAGGTAAGAGTTTTCACATATGATTTTTGCCCATCATCTGAACATTATCTGCAGTGCCACCAAATATCAAAAAAGAGTTAAAATAGCCGACCTCAGAAAAAGTTGCATTTCCCCCAAATCTAAGGCACTTAGAAAAATCTTAAACTCATTCCTCAATATTTGAACTTCAGAAGGTAAAATTTCCAGGAATGACAATATTAATGTGCCAGCATGAAATAACATCATTCTGTAGGAGGTAATAAGGGCATAAATTATGTCAAATTGTATTTGGTTCATGGATGTTACTATGCTTCTTATGGGCAGATACAGCTAACAGGCAAAGAACACCTTCCTGTCTCCCTCAGAAAATTAAAGTCGTGTACACAAACATCAGCCTAAGGAATTAGGGGACTGTTTGTGGCAAAATGAAAATGTGTCACGTTATAGATACACCTCCTAAAGATACGAAATATCTCTTGTTACAGCAGAACATAATTTTCCTCCTGGTCTTGGTCATCATAGAAAGAACCATTAAGCCATTTACATTACAAGTGGCGGCTCCTACTCCTGCTAGGTGATACAAGTGGCGGCTCCTACCCCTGCCAGGTGATATAATACACTAAATGAACTTGCTGCTAGGCTATATAGTGCTCCATTATGGACTCTAGCTATTAATTGGTTTGGGGTCATTGGCCATCTCAGTTAACGTGAGGAATCTATTCTTCTTTAAGTAAAATGTTCAATAGCATCTCCTATTGAAGTGGGCCAGATTCAAACGATATGTATCATTATGCACATGCCAATGTACACGTGTACGGGTTTCCCTGCATTTATTTATTTAGGATAAGAAAACAAGAGTCTACGTTCCAAAGTGTAAAGAAAGTAATAACAGATGCCATTGTGTACCAAAGTTGTTTAAAAGTCTGAAAAAAAATGTGGCAAGAGGAAAATGCAAAACTCTATAAGCCATATTGTTGACTTAACCCTTTTGGAGCTAAAGCACTAAGGGGTGAAAGCCCCTTTTATCTTTTTTGCCCCTGTCTGAAGATGCATATAGATGACACTGCAAACAGAACCACCTCTTTTGCTATAACCTGGGTAATAATGTGCTCAGTTAATCTATACAACATAGAGTCATCCTCTCAAAAAGTAATTTACTTCTTTAAAAACTGGAAGGAAAATAAATATGGTGCAGTAAAATTGTTGAGTAGCGGAATCTATCTGGACATTTCACAAAACATTTCATTATGCTGACAATTCCCAGAAGTGCTCTCAAGAGTGCTTTAAGCTGAGGATTATTGCACTGGAGCTGATGGACTTTTTTTGTAGCCCCTTTAAAAGGCAGTGAACCGTTTTTCTATTTTATTTAAATAATGCCCCTTAAAATGGATTTTTAGAGGTATAATAACTCCTTAAGAGTCAGTTATGCTAAACAGTTTCTCTTGATAGAAATGTTGTAAAACTCGTTAACTGCACAATTTCAGATGCCGGCTTGGTGAACACTAACTGACATGTGAATGACCAGAGTTTGTAAAATAAATTGCAATAGTTGTTGTATCATACAGCTAGCATTGCACAAGCTGGAGGCCACAAGGGGCTCCAACCTGACAGAAAATTACTTCAAGATGAATGAAAAGTGCTTGCTTCTCTTTATTAGTTTTTAGAGAACAATGAAAATGTTGAATTGTTTACAGAGGGCTGATTAAATGTGGTCAGTGGGGCCACGTCCCTACCGCTAACTGTTGGCCTCCCCCCTCCCACGCGCCCCAACTTACATACTCACACACCACACTGTTCTGAGCGCCCGCCCCCACCCTTTGCTCCCCGCCACATGCATCTCCTTATAGGCTATTACGGCTGCACATCTGTGTGTGAACTGTGCTCATTTTGACATTCCACTGCTGCTCGGTGCTGCAGAGGCCTTTGTTAGGTAAAACACTGTTGTCAAGCCTAACAAGCAAGTCATGCAATTTGCTGGACACTGCGGCAGAGAACAGCCCAGGATGAATTGCTTCAGCTTCGAACAATGACCAGTTCCATAGTGGAATACATATGTATTTCTTCCATTGTGCAGTACTACAAGAAGTCATGACATTTTGTTTTTTTAAGGCTTTGATTTAAAAAAAAAAATGTTTCTAGGGTTAGACTACCACAAAATAGCCTTTTTGTTGTATTTACTTAGGATAACTATTGTCTTATGGCTAAAGGAAAAGGCATGAAGTGCCTTAATTGGTCATTTGTGGTTTACATCCCATTTATGTTTTACCAGAAAGCACAATGAGAGGAAAGGCACTAGCTACTATTTCAGCTGACTGTTTGATGTACTTAAAGTGGTGGTCAAAACAGGGCATTTAGGAGGATGTTGTGGAGAAAGATTCTCACTTTGTATTTCCACAAAGTAAACAGCCCTTGATGGAAAGAAATATGAGAACTCATTAACAAGCATATGCCAAGCAGGAAGAAAAGTCTTTTTAACCAGACCGAGCTAAATGAATCGGATCCAAAAGAATTTTTGGTAAAGTAAAAAATTAAGGAAAAGCAAATCACTGCCATTTCAGCTCAACAAACAGCCTTCCATGGCCCATCCCCTTCCTTACTCCTATCTTCTCCCTCACACACACACAGACACACACACACACACACACGCACACATCAGGGAAATCAACAATAGGAAGCAGTTCAAATGCTATTTGTGGCATTCTGACACAATACACAGCGCACACCCCTAATGTGCAAGCAGGCTTCTCTCCCTCTGTGTGCAGAATGTGCATTCGGAGCCTATTATGTGTATAAACAATAGCATATGTAATTACCTTTCTAGGGTGGCAATTACTCCTCAGAATCAACAACCAGACTTAAAGCATGTTCCCCCAAAAGACATTTGGGGATCAATTCTGGGTCAGTTACGCAGGCTGTGATTTGATTTATCACATGGTATCAGGCTGTGTTAAAAAAAAAAAAAAGGAAGTTTACCCAAAAAAAAAGGATTATGAGGTAAAGGCTAAAAGTTTGGCTCACATTTGTTTGTTTCCAATTTTGCTTTCTCCCAATTGCTCAGCCCTCCCCCATTCTCAAAACAACTGTGATTTGCTGGGTTTTATCTGTTAAGACAGTTTGCTGTTCAGGAATACTAAATGCCATGAATCTAGACTATGTCCAGATTTGAACTGTCCCCCACCCCCAGGCAGTGGGAATTTCCCCTGGGATGCAGCAGAAGGTAGGGGTTAATAGTTCAGGCTTTGGAATCTAAGAGATCTGGACTTAGATCCCCATGACTTAAGATACATGTCTGTGCAATGGATAATACCCACTTCAAATAGTTGTGTGGTTTATATGAGATAATTAAGAGGATACGTGAAAAGCACTAAGCTCAGCACCTGGCACATCAAGAGTACCCAGTGAATAGAATGATTGCTCTTCTACTGATGGACAAGCCGGAGGAGGAGAATCACAGCAGCCCCACCCCTGTGCAGAGCCGGACAAGGGCCAGGGGAAGCAGAGTGGATGTTGGTACAAATGACAGGGCTGAACTGGTGAGTCCCAGACACCAATTACAAGGACCAGTGGACTAGACAATATACGAAGTATCCAGCTGATCTGGACTCACTCTAAGTACACTGACTGTAAACTACAAACCAATAGAGGCGCTACTCTCTTAGCAAGACCCCTCTGTCCTTTACGGAGCCTTAAGAGCCATAGATGAAAAAAGTTACTTTACATGCCTTGATAACCAAATATTTACTGAACACATATCTACTATGCACCAGGCTCTGTCCTACAAGGAATACAGAGATGGCCCCTCTAAAAAATCTCCCCAAATAGTAAATAAATATCTACAGTTTAGTCCACTACAGGTTCATAACTCAGACTTCCTGGAAGCTACTTCATGCAAACTGAAAGTGACATAAGAAATATCCGATATCACCAACAGGAGTTTGAGGGTGGGGCAATGCATCCTATTAAGGATGAATTGTGTAATTAAAGTCACTGGTCAAATTAGAGTTATTCCTTACTGAGGAGCAAAATAAAAGAAATTTTATTTTTAATTTAGAAATTAAATAAAAAGGAATGATTTAAGAATTCTCATCAAATTCTTTAGGGTGCAATATAATGCTCCACTCAAAGAAGACTTTATGCCCATTCTATAGGGAGCAACGTTGTTTGTTAAATAAAAGAGAAATAGCACTTAAACAATTCATTTCTCAAACGGCACACAGTGCTATTGGCAGTACGTATTGGCAGCTTAATTAAGAAGCCTGTTGATGATGTTAAAAAAAAAGCTGGCACATTTTCAATTCATATATGGACACTACTCAAGGCAAAGACACGTCTGTCATTGGCTCATACATACTAAGATGTGTCACAGACACCATGTCTACAGTCACATTAGCATCTTAACACTGGAAAAATCATGACTTAGTCCCATATCAGAAAAAAGTTTTTGGAAAAATGGTATAGTCATCCAACTTATGGAATACAGACAACAACGCAATGAATACTGAAATAGCCAAATTTTCAAACAGAGCGTTTGCTCAGGCCTGTTTTGGTCCTTCCCTGCCCTTTCTTGGGTCCATGAACAACACCCCAAGCTTGATCCAAACCTTTCCCTTCTCCATGCTAATAACTCACTCAGAATGGCAGGCCCCTAGGGCATAGAAGGCAGAGGCCTATAGAGACAACAGATATAATTCACCTTCCTACTCCCCTAGAAATGTACTAACACAATATATTTTTCTAATATATAATCTACACCTAAGGGAGAAAAAGGATTTATTCAAATTTACTCCAACGATAATGTATTAAAATCTCTAAAGTATATTGAATGTATATGGAATCAATAAAATGGGTCCTAACTACCAGAAGACCAAAAAACAAAACAAAACAAAAACATGGAATTAAGATGTCCTGAGTTGCCCACATTAGAACTTTTGCTTTGTTTTAAAGAGATTTAAAATACTTACAGATTTAAAATACTTACAGAATACTTACTTTTCCATTTGTTTCCTGTTTTAGGGACATACTTAAGAGTGGAAGACCAAAAAAAAAAAAAAAAAAAAAAGTGTGCCCTGAAACTAACTGTAAATCTATTGAATGCAGGGACCACATCTTATTTGTCTCCTCATTTTCCCTCCCTTATTTTGCACAGTGATTCACACATAGTAAGTACTCAATTAAGTTGAAAAGGCAATGCACGTTTCAATTCACTTTAATTTGGAAGGGTTGCATTGATTTAAGAAACAGCTGAGACAAAAAGGATAGGTTCAACCTTTCCTGATTTCTGGCTGGTGAAGCACACTGTCCTGAAAAATTCCTTTGGCGAAGCTTGCATAACACTGGCATCATTAACTGCTGGTCTCTGTGGCATTCTTAATGTCTTGATTTGTTTCCATTTTTGCTGACAGTTAACAAGATGATTCTCCAACAGTTGTCTTTCCAACAAGAAAACGCGAAAGGTGATTTGAAGCCGGTATTCAGTGCAACAGGTATTCAGTCTACCTCCATCCTACAGACAGTACACCTGAGAACAAAATGGAAACAAATTTTTAATCTAAGCCTTTCGAAGAACAACTTTTCAGAAGTACAATGGTTGGTCTTTTGTTGATTGCTAAAATTATTTAGTTCAACATTTCAAAAATACAACCAGGATCTTTTATGGTAATAATGCTGTTTAAAGTTTTCTTTCCTTACCTTACATAATGACTTTGAAATCCATGCCGCCCCCGGCGCAGATCCAAGCCTAGTAAAATCAGAAATACCACATATCTGTGAATTTTGAAAACAAAGGTTCCCTACCCAGGTAAAGATCCTGTGTGTTTTTCTTTGCCTTGATAGACAGGAATAAAACCCCACCTGAGGTTCTGAGCCCTACACTTTCATGAACAGTAAAGTTCCTGCCTGCATGCCACCAGGTAGCACCAAAGTGTCTGGCTGGGAATCAACAGCTACAGATAGAGAAGCCCATTGTGAAGCAATTTGGTGAGGCAAGAGCACACTTTCTTCAGCAAAGGCTCTGAACTAACCAGGTGGGTAAAAGAAGAATGCACGAACACTTCAAAATCAGCTCCATGGCAAAGGCCCCATGAGGGCAGCCTGGAAGGATCCAGGTAGGTCCCACCTTGGGCTTTTCAGTCATACCCATGCACGTGTGTATCAGTAACACAATCTTAGGAAAGAAAGACATCTTTGCAAGAAACATTTTTACTCCATTTACGTACTCACGGGCTACTGTCTCTCTGAGATGTCCCACTGCAGTGGAATACAAAGCCAACCAATACACAAGTAAGCTTAGCCTTAACACACTTAATTTATTAACTAATTTATTTGAATTTTCAAAAATTGGCCAAAAGTAATTGCATATATTCTTAAAATATCCTTCAGCTCATGAGCAAAAATGTCATACTACATGAGCATTTAAAATCCACCTAGAATCATTTTAGGTTCTTCCTTCTCTATCCATTACATCAAACTTGTCACTGAAGGCTGTTAATTCTTAATTTGAAATGTCTTTTGCAGAGACCCCTTTTCTTCTGAATTGCTACTAGAAGTTCCTCATTGTCAGGCCCTATTCTCCTCAGCCTGGACTATGACAGCCTCCTAGCTATGCCTAGGTCTCCTCTGCTGCTGTCTCAACTCCTTCCAAGTGATGCTACTAATATGGGCCTCCACTTCAGCCATTCATTCCACGATCCCTCTGAGCTAGGGCCCCTGAAATCTCCACTTTAGCGGTTTAGTGTAGCTGTCGCCTTCAGCCCATCATCAGGCAGGCAAAAGAGAAGCAATCTCAGCCCTTTTTGGGCCACAAATGCACTGAATTACACTGAGTTTAAACTGCTTCATCATCATTTTCCCCTTTGTTTCCCTACCAACCCCAGACATGCTGGCCCAATCTTCAGAACTGCTTCTGCGTGGACTAGGTTTCCCATTTCTGACAAGGCTTTGTGCCTTGCCCAGAACCCAAATCTACTTGACAAGGACCCTGATACAACCTTTCCTCAAGTTCGATTCTGGGACTCCAGCTACTGGCTGGGATCCAGCTATGAACAGATTGCACAATGCCATGATCCCACCATTCCTGACTCTGAATCTCACTTGCTATCTACATTCTAGTTGCCCAAATCTACTGCTGAATTGGATTTCCTCAGGTTCAACACCTTCTCTGAACCAGTCCCGAGATCATCACATCCTCTTAGTCTCTGAGGACTGGACTGCTGGCTAACCCTATACAGCCAGGCTCCCAGACCCTGATATACCTAGTCTTCACTTTCTCCTGTTTCCTGGTAACCTATGTTGCTGAGGTCCTGCATAGAAACCCCCTTTACCCAGCCTAGACAAATTCTAACACTATAATGTTTTTATAACACCTATCTTTTATTTATTCATTCATTCAATTAGTCATTTATTAATTTATCCTAACTTCATTCCATAAGAAAATAAGGAGGTTAACACTAACTTAGTTAAAACAAACAAACCAAAAAACCTTTCATGATTACCTATAGCCTAACCCCTGCCTGATCTTTGAAGTATTCCACTTTCCTATTCCACATCATTTCCTAGTCTCCAACATGAAGTCTCTGCTTCAGGCATACAAGTCTACTGACCTCTAAACTCATTCTGAATCTTTGTTCACCCCCTCTTTTCTTCCTTCTTAATTAGCTCCTTTTATCCTTTGGCATCTCACCTGTGACATGATCTAAGGAGCCTTCTCCAAGAAACAAATCCACATTGACTTGTCCCTTACCTGGATTCCTCTGGAATAATCAATATCACACAGTTTAAGTGCTTGGTTTTCACTAAATGTTTCATATACATTAGGTCCCCAGACAGACTGTCAGTCTTTGAGAACTGGGATGAAGGCCATGTCTTGTAGTTGCTATGGTGCCTCCAAAGTACTTGATGTTAACCTCTAACAGGAGGGCATAGCTCCACTTCCATCTTCTCCTTACTCCTACTCTACTCCCCAGCCCCACAGCCATGAAGGAAAAGAGACAAGGTAACTGAATCAAGTTACTGGATTCAACTAAACTTCTTAAAAGGAGGTGGAGCTTTTGGTGTATTGAGTGGAAATTTTAAAGTTTTAAACTGTCGGCTTCTGTGTTTTCTTTGGAGTTGTCTCTCAGGGTTCTCACTCTCTCTGGACTGCTTCTCTCTACTTCCAGGTGGCCAGTGAGACAAAACAGGTCTGGAACTACCTCCCACTTCAGACATGCTCCCCAACTACCACCTCCCCGCCCCCTCTCACCCCCCCCCCCCAAGATAAAGCCTAGGGCAGAATAATTAGACAACTGTAACTTAAACTTCTCCTTTCTTATTTTTCCTCTGCCTCGTCTAGCCACTAGTGAAATACGATCTAAAGAGCAGGACCCAGGAGAGGGGGACCAAGGAGGCCTATCTGTGTACAAGACACAATATTTCTAAGCAGCTCCACATGGATAGCTGAGCTCATCAGAAACTGCGTTAGGTTTGAAGGAGAGGTGAGGGCAGGGGGTGGGGCAGCACCCAGGAAATAAATAAGAATATATGTGTAGGTACTTGAGGTCTAACCTACAGTTATCTCCTCCCACTACCCGTTAGCCCCAGGAGGTACCTGGATAAAAACCTGTGGGTCCATCTCAACGTAACTACTAACCTAAGTATATGCTGAATAAATACTTGTTAATTGCTTTTTCTATAGTAAATGTCTAAACTTTATCAGAATAGACCGAGAATTTTAGGAAACTTTGAAGTTCTGGGTCAGAGTTGTTTATGATTTATGTATTAAATACCTGTCTCACTCAAAAGCTTAAAGTAATTTTTTTTTTCTAAAGCCATTTCTCTACAAACACACTTCTTACAACATAGATCTCTGAGTCTGAGATCTTTTTGAGAGTAAGGATGCAAGCAAGACAAATCCCGGGGGTTTTGAAAGGCTTTCTGCCAAAGATTAAAGCAAGTAGGCTTCTTCTATTGTGAAATTTTGAATTACTACTTACAGATGACCAAAGTCCACTGTAGAATCATGTAATATTCATGATATCTAACATATTTTGAATATTTAAATATATCATACACACACTATACATATGCATATATACATAACCTTGATATACTACTTGGAAAGAAATGGAAAATGGATGCAGGAATATTCCAAAGTCATTAGATCATTTGTCACTTTTCCAAGTCTGAAACAATGCTCTTAATTAGCATATGATACAGAGACTGCCAATTGTCCCCTAATACTCATTCTCCCCTTTTTCCTTTATTAATAGAACCCCTGAATTTTGAGAGGTATATGACCATAAAGATTATACTTTCAAGGCTTCTTGGCAGCAACGTATGGTCAGTAGGATGTGAGCAGAAGTTAGGAGGTGCAACATCTAAGGAATGCCTTTAAGGAAAATGCTTATAAATCTTCAGACATATGAATGACGCTAACACCCAGGGATAGCAGAACAGTAAGATAAAACTTTAGTTCTTCCTTACTCAACTATCTACGCATAAGCAGTCCAAAGCTGATATGGCTGACACGGCACTTCCACTGTGTCAGGGAGCTCCTTCCAGCTTGTTTAAGCCACTACCTTTTGGAATATAGGTTATGCCACTGTAACAAATACAGCACTATATAATTCTAGCTCTGTCACTTACTAGCTATCTACCCTTGGACAAATTATTTAAACTCTATGAACTTGTTTCTTTATCGATACCTATTTCACAGGTTGTTGTTAACAACATGAGGCTGGTTTTTTTTTTTTTTGGCTTCCCATTATATCCCCAGCTTCTAGCAGTGTCTGCATACAGTAAGCATTCAATAAAAATTAGTTATTACTGCTGTTCCTGTTGTTATGCCAAATCTAGACAAATAATGCCATACCTTAACAACTAACCATTAGATACCTCTAGTAAAGAAAAAAAAAAAAAGATCTGAAATAGAAATAATACAGCTAATCAACATGGCATACACTACAGTGATCACATTTTCTGACCCAAACTTAGAAAACATGGTCTGACAAAAGGTTTTTTTCTGACTTGTGAACTTAGTATTATAAAAATTTTTATATGTTAAACCATTGGTTGTCAACTGAATGAACTGACTTTACTTTTCTGCAGTTACCTGCTGAAATTGGTCCGCCCTGGAAAGTCAAGCCATATAGCCCCAAGAGCTGGGGTTGGTTCTGTCCCCTCTAGTTTTTATTACAAAGTTCCACTGTGCGTGCATACGACGCACCAAAGAAAAGAAAAAGAAAAAAAAAACCTGAATTACTCATTTATGGCTGTGAATTTGTACTGTAATGGTTCAGAATCTCCAAAACATAATTCTTATATTTTCCCCAAGGAAGATGGACACTTCTTGCTTCTACAAAAATAGCATGGATGAGAGTTTTCAGTAAAATATGTTTCTCCTATTGATGATCACTTAACACACACACACACGCACGCACACACCTGGCTGCTTGCATTTCACCACAAGTGGTACCATTTGCCAGTCATTGAAGTAATTCAGTCTGATCTGTTGAGGTAATGGATTCTGACAAACTGTGTAAGCCTGTCACTAAGGGGAGGATAGATTATAGTCTCCATGCAGGACATTATAGTGCTTACGTTTCTCACCCATACAGGCTATGAAACATAAGGGGAAAGCAAGAAGATGGAAATAAAGTTGAACAAGGACTTACTGCTTCTCTCCCCAATGAATGACATCAGCTGATCACCAGTCCACACTTTCTACTACGTATATATAAGGATCTATTTCTTTCTAGTTAATATAAAGACCCTTTACAAAGAACAAAGATTATGCACAAAAGTGACTATTCAGTCATTTAAATCTACCTTGAGACCTTGTGCTTCCACTTTTAAAATCTTATTTTTTCCTTTTTCATCCTACGTATTTAGCCATTTTGCTTCTCTATAATTTTTTACTTACACACTTAAAATTTTCATCTAAAATGGATATCACATCGTGAATGAAATTCATTAATTAGGTGAACTGAAAAAGACAAGTCTGAATTAATGAAAAGTCTACACTATGGACTATGGTCAAAAAGATCATAACAGCAACAGCTAATGTTTGAGAGTTTACACCATGAAAATCACCAGGCTGAACACTTTATAAGCATTATCTCTTTGAGTCCTTACAAAAAGTCCTGGAGCAGGTATTACCATCCCATTTTTACAAATTAGAAAACAAAACCTGAGAGATATTAAGTAACCTGCCTAAGGCCACATAGCTAATGAGTGATAGAACTACTTTCAAACCTGAGTTTGTCTGACTCCAAAGCTCATGTTCTCTACCACCACACCAAAATGCTGGGGTTTTCCTTTAATCAATTATAATAATAAAGCAATATCTCAGATTAGGTTAACAAAACTCTAAAGTGCCAAGGAACCCTGCCTTACTTTAAAAAATAACAAGTATGTGAAGTTAGCTCGCCAATTATTTTAGATTGGTAATAATTATCTGCCATTTATGAAGTACATACTGTACACCAGGCACTTTACATTAAATCTAACCCTCACAGCAACCTCATAAATTAGATAACTATCTGCATTTTATAGATGAGGGAAAAGATACTCAGAGACGCTAACGTAATTTGTCCAAGGTCACATAGCTAGTAAGTGGCACAGTCTCTGCACTCTGCCATCTCCACGCTACCTTATCCCCTTTCTCTAGAGTGCTAGAAAAGGCTGCTTCTAAAATTTAGAGTGCCATTCCTCTCTGGTTATATGTATACTATTTATTAGCTCAGCAAAGCTTTAGTTCAGAGGCAATGCAAGAGTAAACTTTAACCCAGGCACTGCCCTCATTACCATAAATTCCAAGTTTAGTGAGGTCCACGTTAATGGGTTTTACTGTATATAGAAAAGAGTTTAATAGTCACTTAGCCCTGCTCTATCTCCATTAACAAATCTAAAAACCACACAAAGGTGAAGGAAGGAAGAACAATGACCTCAGAACTAAAACAGATAAGAAGTGCCTGTAATTTGTACTCCAGCAAAAAGTCATAAGACACAGCATATGCCGACACAATACAGTACACACACCAATACGTAACAACAAATGCAACCCTACAAGTATAAGTGCTCTATTCATCAATTAAAGAAAATTAATCCTCATCAGATGTTCATATTAAGGAATATAGCCATAGCAAATCGGCAATAATAATTAAAAGTCCATTTCAAATCTCTTTGGTGAGCAGTGAAATGATCTAACATAGCCAGGCTGCCTGATCCTTTTTGCAGTGTTGTATAAATGTGCAATTAGGTGAAAATTTCTAGCTGTTTAACATGGTCGTCTTTACTTCTCATGCTGCACTTGTTTCTAATGAAGACATGCTTCCATGTGTACCCTGAGTAGAAAAAGTGTACAAGCTGTGACAGTCAAAAGCATGTCCACTCTGAGAGCCAAGTCCATAAATCACAGAGTTTTGCCACAGAGGTCATCACAGTGTTGCAAAGATTTTAAACAAATCCTACCTGCTTTGGAGGGGGCTACCTGAAACAGTCAGGATCCCACAACTCTGTCATGTTACATCATTTTGTTGTTGTTGTTATTTCTTTTCTTTAGATCAGTTTGTAAATGAGCTGCCAATGTTAATTGATCCAACTATCTGAAACTGCCATAACTCTGAAAATCCTGTATCTTGTGTTGCTTGATTGGCTTGCACACCAAGCTCACCAAAATATTTACTACCTTAGGATTCAGTCTTTCACTTTCACTTCCAACTCACTCAGCCAGAGCATCATAACTATTACTGTTTCTTTTACAGTCGATTTCAAGTCACCGTAAGGCATTCCTGAAAAAGAGCATGGAGTCTCATTCTCTGAACTTTTCAAAGTCAGAGTGAGAAGAAAACATCCTTCCTAGGAGTGTGGGATAAACTCTGAGTTCTCTCAGAATCCTTCCCAACCTATGAGTCTCTGATTGTTATTAATCAATTAAATCTTATGATATACCCAGCAAGTCTACTTCTAGGAATCTTTCCTACAGAAATACTAGCACAAGTCTATAAAAATAAAAACACTACCATTTTCACTACAGCACTGTTTGTAATCACAAAACCTGAAATGATCTAAATGGCCAGGAGTTGAAGAATGGTTTATTAAGGACCATCCAAACCACAGAACACTATGCAGCCATTAAAAATAATAAGATATGTCTCTACTGACATGAAAATGTGTTCAGTGAAAAAAGGAAGATGCAGAACAAAAAAACACTGTGTTACTATTTGGGGGGAAAATAAACTGCATATGTATACAAATATATATATGGAGAATATGGACATATATGAGACAAAAAGATCTGTTTTAGAGAGATATAAATATATAGCCACGTATATTTCTGTTATGTGATATTTAGGTAACAATATTTCTATAATATGCTTATATATATACACGTTTGCACGTGCATAGAAAAATCAGGAAGAATAAGTCAGCTCAGGCTGCTATAACAAAATACCACGAACTGGGTGACTGAAACAACATTTATTTCTCATAGTTTTAGAGACTTGGAAGTCCAAGATCAAAGTACTAGCATATTTGGTTCCTGACGAGGACCTGACTCCTGGCTTATAGACAGCCACCTTTTTGCTATATTCTTACAAAGTGGGGAAAGAGAAAGCAAGCAACCAAGCCTCTGGAAAGTGAGATAGGGAAAGGAGAATTTTAACTTTTTACTTGTATACATTATCGTATTTATTTAGATTTCCAAGCAATTCCCCAAAATTGAGACACCCTTCCTTTCCCGCACTCCAAACAAGTTTAGAAGTAATACAAAAAAACAAACAAACAAACAGATGAGAGGTTAGAATATAACCTTTATTACTGATTGAGACCAGGGTGAAGGAAGTAGCTTAGTGTGAAAGCCAAAACAAGCCCAGCTGTCTAAACTACAGAACTAGACCATCTCCACAAGCCAACCCAGTACTGGGCTGGGCTGGGCTCCCAGCCTCAGAGAGAATGTGGTTCTCAGTATGCAGGCCCTTCTATAGCTAGGAGGGTGGCAGTAAGCTGAGCTGGCCCACTTATTTACTCGAAATTTACCAATTAGGTAAGCTGCTCTCCTTCTAGAGCAGAGTGAGAAAAGTGGTCTGTCAAGAAGGAGTATAATCTTTGTCTGAAAAAGTAGTAGTGGTGGTGGCTCAGTCTACCTTGCAATAGGTTAAAGAGTAAATGGTGGGAAGGCAGAAGCAAGAAAGTAGACAAGTCAGGAAGAATTGAAAGAAAAGAAACAGAGTAGGGAATTTAGGAATGGTTTTTTTTTTTGCGGGGGGTTTTCTGTTTGTTTTGGGAGGTTTCGTTTGTTTTTTTAAGGACAAAGCCAACAAAATGTGAAATATGGAAAGTAGAAGAGTCAAAATAATTTACAGCAAGAATCTAAGCACAGTGATGGAATCATGGAGACAAGTGAAGTTGGATGCCTCTTACCGAGACACAAATAAAAGGGAAGAAAGAGGAAAGGCCACAGTGATTTGAGGCAGAGTTGAAAGAAAATTGAGTTCATATCATGGGATCAGTTTCATAAAAAGGTGGACAGATTCTAGCGCTAAAGCCAGACAACAAAATTAAACTTGCAAACTGCCACAGGACTGGCTGTACTAAAGTCATGACAAAACTCAGAAGAACCAAGACCTACTTGTAAATGTTTTATCATACTGTGAAACTTTTGAGAAATTATGTGATCTATTATTTATAAGACATTGCTTAGATTACTATTGATGTATATATACTCCATATCATTCAACATCATGCATCATAATATTAGTGATTCACGTGCTCCTTTGTCCCTGGGAACACTAAGGAATAAAGGTTTTCATAAATAACAATGGTTTAAGCTTGACTGGCCCTGTGCAATTTTTCACTGCAATTCTGGCTACCATTACACCATATTCCCCAAATCACAGTGCAGTATGAAGTAAAATGAAACAGACCAAATAAACTGGTGGAAAGATTCACAGTCTAAAAGTCTGGCTCCATACTTTTAACTGATAGAGACTAAAATTTCTGCCCTGGAAAAGTTTCTGTATTTTCACTGGTCTATTTTCATACCATGGTTTCAATGGCCACAGAAGTCCTCCTGGTAAACAGAGTCTTCTGGCAAACAGTTTTCTGTGAGTTAAAAAAATATGGAAAAGCTTCACATCTTTCAGCTGTCCCCAAAGTCATATTCTTTATCAGGTTTTTAAGTTATGTTCCTAGTCTCCATGCCTCAATGTGGTTTAGTTTTACAACCAGCTGCCCCCTCTTAACTAGCAGTTTTTGACGTCATTCAGGTTTTGTAAACTGTGTGCTATAGCCCTTACTTGGGCTTCTCAGCTGCAATTAAAGTTACATGGCATTTGGTTAAGTGTGGAGGCTGGCACCAGAGAGGATCCATAATGGTGATTATCATGCAAATCAGCCTCCTGCAAGTCCAGCTCCTCCGGAGGACTTCCAGCTCAGCTTCCCCCAGTCGCTTCATTGTCTCCAGGATAAAGCGAGCCATCTTAGCTGCTGACACTGGACGCGGCTGAGATTGGTTCTCCTGACAGAGATTAGTGGGCAGCAATGAATCTTTCACTTGGGGTAGAAATATGATTTTATTTAAGAAAATAACCATACATAATTGGGCTGCTGTCATTTTAAATTTTAATGGTGAGAGTACTATGGAGGCTTCTGGAACTTTAAATTATGACTTTCAGAAGCTTCACACTGAATCTTTCAATTATTCTCTGTAAGTACTTTCTCAAAGCATGTGCCACCATGACATTGCTATCACAATTCAAATCTAAATTCAAAACTGACTGCAAGGCTATGAGCTATGTGCTGGCGTGCTGGCTGCCTCATTTTATCTTTGAACATCTGACGAGGCGAATCAAGAGGCACTCTCCCAGAGCCCAGCCAGCTGTTTGCCAAATATTCAAATACCCTGGCATGCAGAAGAACCTTTCAGATTTCCCCACATCAAAATTAGCAGAGACCCCCTATTTTTCCCATTAGTTTCTGGCTCACCTACACCCTTCCACACAGGCCCCGCCTGACTCACTCAGCTAAGTGGTCGCTCTTGTTCGCTCACTCACCTCTCAGGTCCCCCACTCCAGTGCGTGCTGCAGAATGGAGCGAGTTCAGACAAAACCATGGGGGAGAGTTTTGCAAGTGTGTATTTCCTTGAAGTGGATCTGAAAGAGGGGCTGAGCTGATATTTGTAGTAGTAGGAAGACAGAGAGCAAAGAGAGTGTGTGGATTTTATTTAAAATGCATTCATTAGACTGGAGCAAAAATGGAATTGGGAAGACAGTAGCAAGGGAATGTGAAAAGGATTTTTCCTTTTCCTTTGGTGTCTTAACTTACTTGTTATATACCTATTTTCTTTAATCATTTTAATATTTTTTATCTTCATATTAAAACAAGTGGAAATGAATAATTATTTACAGGTTTAGCTTTAGACTGCTTCGATTATTTTAAAAGTCCCCTACTTCTGTAAAAACTGTGCCAAATTTACAATTGTAAATAACTAAATCCAGCTGCACTAATGAATCTACAGTAAAAGACAACCCTTATTTCACATTTTAAAGGTCCTGAAGCAATTTTCCTCAGCTGGATGACTTCGAACAGAGGCTATGGACAGCATGTGGGAAGCTTAGAAGGAGAAAGGGACCACAGACAAGGTGCCACAGACAACAGCCTCTACCCAAACGGCCGGTCAAATTTCCTGGACACCAAAACCCAGGTTTCCAGCTGGGTGAGGGGTTCTCAATTCCTTCCTGAAAAGTTGAATCTTTACTTGTTCATTTCCTGTGATGTGTTTACACTTGGACAGAAGGGGCACAGCAGGGATGCTTTCAGGGCACATCTAGAGGGAAGCCAATCTCACAGGAGTCATGGATGCCAGATGTCAAACCAGTGTGTGCTGCTGCGCGTGCTCTGAGCATCCTGCATGGGCATCAGATCACGGTCTGAGGAAACTCTGCTGTCTTGATATGGTAGAAATTTGTGTCATTTTAAAAATTGGAACAGTAATAAACAAAGCTGCTATTATGAATGTAAAAATTACCTCAGAGCCAGATAGGCTGATGGTGTTCCTGTTCTGCCAGTCAAGTATATTCACTCCATCAACCTAAACCATCATAAGACAAACAATTTACTCCTGGGAGCCTTAGGTGGTAAAGGTTAGGAGGCCCACATGTGGAGTGGCCATAACAAGGATGCTGACTGACACTGTTTCTTGAAAATAGCCTCAAACGTTGCTCTGCACTGAGATCAAGACTATGGTGCCCTAGTGGGCATATTTCTAAGTCACCGATTATGGACAGAGAAACAAAATTTTTAAAAGCCACACTGATTCTGGAGCCCAAAGCAGTACAATTACACACTCTGTCTGACTTGAATATTTAAGGCTTGTGAAGTGTTTCAAATAAGACAGTTCTACATAAATCATTCACCCAAACATTCACTATGCTCCTAATACATGGCAAGTACTATACCATGATAAACTAGTTTTGCTTAAAGAATTATATTCAAACTACTGAATTTCTCTGCAGAATTTAGTACCATGGCTTGTCCCTTCAACTTAAAGTTCCTTCACATATGTAAAAGTTCTCTCCCTCTTAGAGGAGTCTACTTCTTAGCCCACTCTGTCCCTTTTCACTAATTCCTTTTCCACAGCCCTGTTCTCATATCACTCTGAATCAAGGAGGAGTGAAGGGTAGTATATCAAAATCGTATGGGGGATATTTTTTTAAACTATACAGGTACTTTTCACCTCCATTTGAGAATCATTACCTATGTGACTCACTCACTGTTTCTAGCTGGAGTAAATCATATTCCATAAAATTTTGGGAATGAATAAAACAAACAGAAATAAACTGAAGATCTCTGCACTAAACACTTCCTCTTGATGATACTATCACCTATATGTTGATGATTTCAAAAATAACATTTTAAGGGAATTCCCTGGAGGTCCAGTGGTTAGGACTCGGAACTTTCACTGCAGTGGCCCAGGCTCAAGCCCTGGTCAGGGAACTAAGATCCCACAAGACACGTGGCACAAAAATAAAAAACAACAACAACAAAATATTTTAAGCCCAGACCCACATGTGCAAATGCCTAGTGGCTCTCTGTTTTCAAATGACCTATCAAACTCAATAAGTGCAACATCAGATTATCTTTATTTTTTTTCTTCTCTCCCCTTTCTTAATAGTACCCACGAAGTGGATACTTCTCACTTCCCATTCCCACCCCACACACAGCAAATCTGTTTCTAGATATTTCCTCTTCTTCCTCAAGAATACATCTTAGTCTGTCAACCATGTGCCATATCCCACCTGGACCTCTGCAGTAGCCTCCTCACTCCTCCCTAGCAGCAGCCTCTCCATTCCAAATCATTCTCCTCATGATCCTGATTCCTATTGATTATAGGAGGGAATCCTAGAATGCAGCACTCAAAATATACAAGATGACTTTCGATACCAAATAGACCAACTTTTTATATATTTATATATATATTTTTTTGATCTTTATTGGAGTATAAAAGCTTTACACTGGTGTGCCAGTTTTTGCTGTACAACAAAGCGAATCAGCTGTACTTATACATATATCTCCATATCCCCTCCCTCTTGAGCCTCCCTCCAGAGCATTCCTCCCACCCTCCCTAACCCACCCCTCTAGGTCATCAGCAATCATCGGGTTGATCTCCCTGTGTTAGGCAGTTGCTTCCCACTAGCTATCTATTTTACATTTGGTAGTGTATATATGTCAATACTACTCTTTCACTTTGTTTCAGCTTCTGCTTTCCTACCTCCCCATGTCATCAAGTCTGTTCTCTACCTCTGCATCTTTATTCTTCCTCTACCACTGAGTTCATCAATACCTTTCTTTTAGATTCCATATATATGTGTTAGCATACGGTATTTGTTCTCTTTCTGACTTTCACTCTGTATGACAGACTCTGAATGTAAATTGATACACCCACTATGGAAAACAGTATGGAGGTTCCTTAAAAAACTAAAAATAGAACTACCATATGACCCAGCAATACCACTACTGGGCATATACCTGGAAAAAAAAATAATTCAAAAAGATACACGTACCACAATGTTCACTGCAGCATTATTTACAATAGCCAGTACATTGAAGCAACCTAAATGTCCACCAACAGATGAATGGATAATGAAGATGTGGCACATATACACAATGGAATATTATTCAGCAATAATATTATATATAATATTATATAAAGGAATGAAATTGAGATCACAATATGATCTCAGGGTTCCAAGCACAGAAGCCCCAGTGCATAAGCATTTCTCAAGTCTCTGCTGGTTTCATATTTGCTAACGGCCATTGGCCAAAGTCAGTCACGTGATCAACCCAAATTCAGTGATGGGCAAACAGACTCCACTTCTTAATGGAAGGATTTTCAATATTACATTTCCAGGAGTTGGATGCAGGAAAGGGAAGAATTTGTGACCATTTCTACAATCTACCACTCTTAGCACATTCCACACATGCCAGACTTATTCATACATGTGCTAAAGCTGTTCTCATCACCTAAAATGAATTATCAACCTCCTTCTGTCCTTCTGGCAAATTTGAACTTCTTGTCCTTCAAGGTTCTGCTCAAATATAACATTCCCTGACATCTTCCCTCAAATTAATTATACCCTCATGTTTATGTGATCCCTTGCATATGCATCTATTATAGCATTCAGTGAATTGTATTATAGTTACTTATAATGTCTCCCTAAATAGACTGTCTTTGTACCATCAGCGTAGTACCTGGCAAAGAACAGGCATTCAATAAATATTCACTAAATTGAATTCAATTGAAAAAATTCAAAACAAAGATTAAAGTCTTCCTCAAAGAAGACTACATTTAAAGACTTAAGGTGTAACTATACAAAACTGACCTTATGAGTTAGGAGAACTAATTAGACCCACCTCATCTAATTTGAAGGGCACTTAGGGCAATGCTCCCAGTCAAAAGCATTTTTCCTGTGGGACTGGCACAAAGCCTGAACTTCCAGCATAGATTATTCTAGGCCCTAAAATGTTTTGATGTAGTGCAAAGAGCATAGGCTTTGGAGTCTGAAACACTAGGACTCAAAACATAGCTATTTTTGTGATCCTAACAACTTACTTAATATGCTTCTCTGCACCACTTCTTTACATCCATACAGAGTTATCTGTGTTGCAATTACATATGTAAAGCACCCTAGCACAGTGCTTGCCATATACCTAATACACATCAAATCCCAGAGTCTCCTATTAGAAAAGCAAATGACCTGGGATGGAGTAATCTCAAGCCTTTATCATTAACATCTGAGGAGAGCTGGGGGGGGGGAGGGGGCGGCGAAAGAAGAGAAGAAGAGTAGTGTGGAAGTAAAGGAAGAGGTAATAGTTCAAAAATTTCACAATTTAACTGCAAGCCAGGCCTGCGGCTAGTAATTACACAGTTACATCAGTTTTCAGGGACCTATGAAGGAATAAAAGTTTCCCCCACCCCCACAGTATACAGTGTCTATATGTGGTCATACAGGACTTAGGAATTTCTGCAGATTTTGCTGGGCATCAGTATAGAATCGACATTTATACATATACTTAGCCAAGATGACTGGGGAGAGAGTTAAGGAAGAAAAGAGTTGTTTAAAATGATGTTACGCTAATCTTTTTAATCCCCTTACTTTTTTCTTTTTACATTTAAAAGAGGTAGTTGCGGTAAATAAGTTTTCTTCTCCCTATCTAAGGAAACAACTTTTAAGTGAAGCAAATGAAAAGCACATTACAAATATACAATTTTAAACTTCAAATTACATCACTTCTAAAGAAAATGTTACCATTGAAATCAACATAAAGTGAGTTTACACACACTGAAGTCCTATTTCAAAGTTAACCCAAATTTAATACATTTTAATAGAATCTAAACTTCCAAAGTCTAAGTTGGAACTTGTCTCTTACAAGAAGTCTCTATAGTTGCTCTTCCTAAAGCTGTTCTCACATCTCAGCGGCACCTCTGGAACAGTTCTGCACTTAATGTGCACTAGATCAATCTACATTTGTTGATGTCTACCCCTGTAAATGAATCTCCACCATTTTCCTGCTGTCTTTCACCCCAGCTTCACTGTAAACTTCCTGGTACTAGGATTCTTCTAATCCACCTTTCCCCACTCCCAGCACCCAGACTGTACTAAATAAATCTTAATTTATGGCTGACAAGGAAATGTATAAGTAGCATTTGCTGGTGACAAATTCACTGGTCTATTCAAGTTCAGATCAAGACCTCTAAAGACCCTAAGAAATGAAAAATTATGGTGCTCCCCCCCCACAGATCAAAATAAAAATAATTTCACCATAAAAGCAGAAAGCACTAAACTTACACATATGTTCAAGTTAAAATAACTTATGGTGGCAAAATTTTAGGTAAGCTCATCAAAGGCTGAACTACTCTCTCATTCTTTCCCCTGTGAGGTGAGATGACGTGAGGTGAGTGAGGAGAGTGAGAGAGAGAGAGAGAGAAAGCAGGCATTGTTGTTTCTGATTTCCTAGTTCTTGGTCTGTCTTAGAATACTCCAATTCTTGGTCCACTTCATAAAACTATGTCAGAATATTAATTACAGATATATATGGCTACAGAGTTAGAAAAAGGAATCAGATAATTGCCTAAATCCATACTTATATTAGCTGTTCCCTTGCAAGTGTCCAATTCAATTACAGATATGTAGCAGGACATCTTAACATATGAATAGAAACAACATAACACATTGTTTTGCCTGCTGTTATAATTGTATTGTAGTTGTGTACAGGAAAGGAGGTGTAATAATTGATTGTCAGCAAGGACTCAGAAGCACAAGTACCTTGCATTTTATTTCACTAGACTCCAATATTTGATAAAAGCAAAAATCACCAAATTATATTTGAATAAATCTTCCATAAATAATGTTTTCACAGCCATCACAAAGTCTAGAATACAGATGCTAGTTACAAGCCAAAGTAAAAACCACCATAGTTTTCTAAATCTATGCAGTTAAAACTATTTTCACTTATACTGTGATTCTCATATTCATAGTAACAGATATTGGTTAATATTTCCATTAAATTTGAACACTTTATGCTTAAATATAATTGCTTCAGCTAAACTTTTTCCACTTGTATATTGTAAAATCTGAACGTGTTCCATATGAGTTGAATACTTCATTTCATATAACCAAGCAGACCTTTTCTAATGTTTGGATACCTAGGAAAACAGCATAGAGAAATCAGAAAATTCCTGTGAGTCAGTATAAAGGTACTTTACTTCTGATTATATAGGCACCTTAGAAATGTAAGCTTTTTAAACCCTATACTGACAATAAAATGCAACAAGAATGCAAATTTAGGAATGAAATTGAATAACTGAACAGATTGTTATGTGATCAAATACGATTCGTGTTCTCTGTGGCCAATTAAAAAAAAGGAAAAAAATATTTCCCTTGGTGGCTTTGGCCTAGGAATGGATGGTGTATTATGTTCATTAAATAGGAAGCCAAGGATTACATGAACAAATAATATCACAGCTCTGTAGAATGACTAATGGCCTTTGCAAAGACCTAGACTGGTTTCATCTTTCTTGAGATTTTATCACAGATTTGGTTTTAGTCATGTGAAGTCCCTAAGGCCAGCAGAGGTAACAAGTGTTTGATATATGATACTTGAGCCACTTTTGTCAGACTGCATTTATTTTAAGCTATAATCATACTTGGAACTCTTATATGTATATGTTCTTGGGCTTTAGTTTTTTTCTTGTTTCCAGTGAGGGGTCGAACAGATATGACAATTATAATAACACTATTCACTAAAGCTCTACAAAAATAACATATATCTGTTTCCACGCAAGGGATGCCTTTTCATTAAACAAATGAGTATAGAGCAAGCACTTTAATGTAAGGACTTACCCTTTGTTCATTGCCTTATTTGCACAGCTTACAACATATCCCTTACCTTTTAACATATATTATCCATTTCAATTCAATCCATTCTTTACAATCTGCAGCAAGCCACAGAAGTTCTCTTTTAGCTGAAAGGAAATTTCAAGAAGGAGGGGTGTGGAAAAACACATTTAATTTATCCTATTGAAAAGGGACCATTCTAGATGATGTCTGAGCACTTTTGCATTTTCTTACACACTGCAAATCAGCTCAGATATCTTAATCAGTGGCTAGAAACATATCCTTATCAGTAACATATTCATGAAAGATGGTATGTGTATGAGCTGCAAAATGTTTGGCAGAGACCCAGGAATAAAAAAGAAAGAAAGAATATGGTAAAGAGTTGATGGAATAGCTTTGTGTTTCAACCCCATTCATTTGGGGAATTTTCTATCATCTCTGTTTGTTCTGTATGGAAGGATAATAGACAAACCCACAAAATGTCAGATTTCTACTACTGATTTCATCTATATTTAGATATATTCACTGTACAGTAATCCAGGATGGAAGCATATCTATACACAGTTGTGTATATAGGAACATACATACATTCTCATGTCTCTTTCTAAATTTTCCTATTCATGATACTATCTTATACAAAGTTCATCACTTTTCTGTTTTGACAATATAAGCACTGCCTAAATATTATTTCACAAAATCAAGAGTAGTTCCTGACAATTAATTTCTGCAGTCAATGGTCTACTCAAACTGGGCAACTCCCCTTGGAACTTAGAAGCCACAACAGCACACTGTGTGCGTGAAAGAGCAAGACAATTCATTAGCTGATTCTGCAGCAACTCAAAGTGGCGGGGGATGTCAGCCCCTGTTCTGGTGCTTCAATACTAATGAGAGTCATTGCATATTCATAACCTCAAATACAGTCAGCTTCTTGTAAAAACTTTTGTCACCCAGGCTTCATGGCAAGAGCAAAGCACTGCACAATTCGAGTCGTGGCACTTCCGCCAAGTGAGTGCAAGAGCAAGATTGATTGTTTTACAATGCAGCCTGACGCAGAACTGAAAGATGCTGCCCCAAGGTCCTAAAATTCTGCTTAGTTTGATTGCAAAACCCTGAATAATCAAAGAAACAAAAAAGAGGCAGTGGTGGTGAATGTATTTGTCTATATATACATATACCCACATATACACCATACATAAAAAATACAGAAAAGAATACTTCAGGAAACTTGGCTTACTGAGTGCTCAGAGTAATTATCTGTTAGGAATGTAACACCACTCACATCAGTTCTTACCATGTCGAAAGAAGAATGGTGCCCCAGCAAACTTGTTCTCAAGTTGCAGAAACACCACAGCATAGCTTAATAGATTTCTAAAACTGTCTGAAGTTTCCCATCATTAGCAATACCAAAGCTTAGTGAACTGAACCGTCAGCTCCACCAAATCTAGAGCTACCTGTAATCTAGCTCCTCAGGTGGCTTTTTATGTTGTTATCACTGCCTCCCTTGCTTTCTCATCATCATCATTATGATTCGTTTCCCAAAGTGAGCTGTTCAGTGTGCTTGCCAGGAAATCCTAAGGGCCTGGCACTACACCATTTGACCCCAAAATACCTGTCTGCTTGGGGTAGCTACCAGCATCCCCTGGAATCAGAGAAAGGAAATGTGTGTTTCAGCACCCACTCTGGAAAAGCCTTGAGCATTTTTTCACTCATAATGATGTCTTCAGCGGGAATGCCAGCACACTTCCACATTTTTCTGACAAGCATACAATCTATAAACTACCGGTAAAAATTAAATAAAACAGGACCGTGAAAGAAAAGTTTCTAAATTTGATCACACTTGAGTTGTTAAAAGTTATTTCCAGATGCATAATGTGTATAAATATCTGCATAGTTAAAGAGAAATCAGGAATTTTAGGAGGTTGGTGGCGATAGATGATGAGGTGTTGTGGGGGAAGGGGCCCACCAAACTGTCTTATATCTCAGTCACAGACACACGAGCTTTGAAAATAGAAGGATTTGTGTTTATGATTGATTGAGGTAACTGATTATCCACAGATATTTTAAGTGTTGAGACATTAAATTGTCAGCTCTATCAGTTTGATTGCAGTAAAACATGAAAACATTGACTTTTGTCTAGTTAGAGAAATTTATTTTTCCCAGAATGACAATCCTTTAAGTAGAAACCAGGCAGCTTGCCAGCTTTCCATGTCATACACTGAAGTTTGCAAATGCAACCCATATTTTCAAGTGTTTTTCAAGGTTCAACGAATAGTGCATAGGTTTTTTGCAAATGGTCTTGTAATAAACAGATTCCTGCAGTACTCTTCATTCTTTAAACCTGAGAAAAGTATTTACTCTTTTAGAAGAAAACAAAAAAATACTGTAGCTTTGTATTCATGGAAAATATGTTACCAGTGCTCTTAAGTATCTCTCAAAAATAATATAACCCTCTTTTGACCACCATACTGTGAACAAGTTTGATTAATATGTTTTATAAGTCTGAAATAAATGCTCATCATAATTGCCAATAACCTGTTAAAAGTCTTTGTTCCCAGAATGAGTAATTTGTCTGATCCTCTTTAAGAAACCACATTTCAACCTAAAAGGAAATTGTTACAATCGAGTAAATTCTACTAAAATTTGATTGTCATTAAAACAGCCTTATATTCTAGATCCTTTGTGTACTATTTAGTATTTGTGTACTAATTAATGTGTCCACACTATTTTACAAAATAAAAATACCACATCTTATTTGTTATTAGTGCTTGTCAGAACATCTGTGCTTTTTACTGGGCAGAACGGTAGTTCTAGTGTTTAAAACCTAGTCCATTATAATAATCAAAAATGTCAGACATTATATATAGTCAATTACTAAATAAAATCTGTGACTGGGAAATCATTTAAATGATGATTAAAATGAAAACACCAATCAAAAGACAGATTTGGTCATTAATTCCACTGAAACACCAACATTTCTATATTCTCCAAGCATTTATCCATGATCATCAAAATACAGGATGTTCTAAAGACCAGCAAACCATTGAGCCCTCCATGTCTGAGTTCTACAAACAGCAGTAGATAATACCTGGAGAAAAAAGGGTCCCTGAATAGCCAAGCAAAGGTACACCAACTAGAACAACTTCTTCCCAACTCCCTCCCAACTCCTTAAGCCAATCATCTTGTGTCCTGGACTGCTGGATTTGGTTGCCCTTATCATATCTTAGAGGGTAACAACTATTATAAGTGGTCATTAAATTATCCATTCTCCTACTCCTTTATTCCAACTACCACTGATGCTGAATTGCATAGAACCATTGCATTGGTGGTTCTATGGCAGAGCTTTACAGGGCACCCTTTCTATACACTGCCAACAATTACAGCTCCTTTTGTCAACACGCTTTCCTCCTTGGTTTAGTTCTACCTACTTTAATACCATGACCATAAAGATTAAAATTACAGGTCATTTTCCATTTAACATCCCTTTTTTTATTTATATTTTTCCTAAAATCTAAGAAAAAGTCATTTTTATACCAATTGTTGTTTTTACTTCTATATCACCTTTGTCCATAAGAAGCTATTTTTCATTTTATTATTTTCCAAATTGCCAAGAAACCACAGATTCTGTATATACAATCATTTGTATATTGTAAGCATTACTGCTCTTCTTCATTTTGATGTATGCATAATTTAACTTTTAACAAAGTTTATTTTCCTTTTTTTCCTTTTTTCCTCTCTTTATTGGAATATAACTGCTTTACACTGTTGTGCCAGTTTTTGCTGTACAACAAAGTGAATCAGCTGTATTTATACATATATCCCCATATCCCCTCCCTCCCGCGACTCCTTCCCACCCTTCCTATCTCAGCCCTCTAAGTCATCACCCATCATTGAGTTGATCTCCCTGTGTTACGCAGCAGTTTCCCACTGGCTATCTATTTTACAACAAAGTTTATTTTCATTCTTTCTTTTTCTGCTCTCTATGCCATAACTACCCCCGAATAATTTCAATATATTGTGGCAGTTCTGAAAACAATGTTCTTTCATGTCTTACACACTAATTTTCCTGCTTTCGTCATTCCTCATCTCTTACAAGGTTTTGGTATTTAGCTCACAAATTAGGTCAAAAGTAGATAACTTATTTTGTTCCCCTTTGTTGGGTTTTTTTTCCTTTAAGAAAACTAGAATTCCCTTGCAGCCAAACTAAAATGATCTACCTGCTATTCACCTCTTATAACAATTCCATAATTTCTGTAGTTCTACAATGTTTTCTAGACCTTCAAATTCTGTTCTCCTTGAAGTACCATCTAGCATAGAGATTATGTTGTTAACTTTAGTAAACACAGGAAAATAATACCTCGCTCAGGTAGGGTTTCTCTGTGACGGACGTTACGGATGCTGTTTCCAAGAAGTACCTAGATGGTACTAACTCAGTATCACTGCTAAAGTGGCCGCAAGTATGATAATTTTAACACTCTTTTATTTATCCTGAATGATTATTTTCATCATCTGCCCTCGAATTTACAAAGTTCACTATGAGCTTGTCATTTTAGTGATAGCACCCACCCTTACCATGCATATAAACATAAGCTAGAATTTCCACTCTTTGAGCCTTCCTAAGCCTCATTTCAGCTGCATATATAAATCTAAAGAAAAACTAGAGAGAAAAAGATGGCGGCGAAGTAGAGGGACGTGGAATGCATCCCTCTCCACAGATGCACTGGGAATGTACTGAAGGACGCAATAATTCCCACAGAGAACCGACTGAACACCAGCAGACGGCCTTGGACACCAGAAAGGACTGCAAGGATCCTGACATAACTGGTAGGGAGGCATCTGCGACGGTTCAAAGAGGGTAAAGCGGCGGAGCTGTGGCAGACGGGAGGGAGTGAGAAACACACGGAAGGTCCGCATCGCAGCTCAGCCTTCCCGGACCGAGAGGTGGATTCACAGCTGAACAGAGGGTCTGGGAGCAGGAGCGTGGGAACCAGAGAGCTGGTTCAGGGTGAGAAAAATTGTTGCCAGTAAGGTGACGGACTGAGAGGACAGGAGGGAAGAGGTACGTGGCGAGGAGTGCCTGCCCCTGAGAGCTGCCCGGCCATGATGGCAGCTGGAGGCTGCAGGCTCATGGGCAGGGGGGAGGGGCCGCGGGCATAGCCTCTCTCTCTCTTTTGGCGCCTCTGCAACAGGCAGTGGAGAGACGCCCTGTGGGCCACCTAAGGCACTCAGGGATAAGAAGTAACCTCAGGCACTCGGGCGGGGCTAGATTCAAACCCCTTGGAATGCAGGCAGCAGGGAGGCAGCAGAGAAAAAAAAACCAAGAGAGGCCCAACTCTGAGACTTTCTGTTTACACCTGAGCCACCAGCATCCCTCTGCAACAGGCATCTCCAAGCCCAACTAAAACAACAGTGAGCCACTGCTCACTCACTCCCAGGGGAAGGAGCCACTATTGTACCCTCTCCCTCCCCACACACCGACGCTTACAGAAGAACAATAAAGGAACCTCTGCTGGTCACAGAATAATGCAAAAAAACCCAAGGCGGGGAGAAGGACACTTAAAGCTGAGACTCTAAGGAAACAGAAATATTAGTATCAATCCTATTGAACTGGTCCATTCTGGGATCAGTTCTGGATTTTTTTTTTCCTTTATTAATTACGATCTTAGTCCTAAGGGATCTACAAGTTTTATAACATAATTTTTTAATGATATTTTTTATTCTATTTTTATTTTTTTGCCTTTTTGTATACTTCTATTTCTAGCTAAGTTTTTGGTAGTACAGACAATATATCTCTCATACTTTCCTTTCATCCCTATTTTTTATACATTTCTATTCCTTTCTTTTTATTTGCATATTTCCAATCACACTATGCTCTTCTGTTCCCCTTTCTTCCATCCATTTTTAGTTTATTTTATCTTAACATACTTATAAGCAACACTATCGATCTGTTCAGACTCCTTGCTCTATTCTCCAGATGACACACCACCTTGGTATTTAATATTAGGTTTTTGTCTTTATCTTAGTTCTTAGTACAATTGTCTAATTTCATTCTGAGAATCTCCATTCTGTCTGGTGGTACCCTAGCTCTTTTCTATATTTGATTCTAGCTTACAAAATCTCCCTGCATTAGTGTTTGTATGTGTAAGGTGTTATTTGTTTGTTTGTTTGTTTTTGCTTTTGTCTCTGATTTGTTCTGTTTCAGTTGTCAATTTCTGTTGGGTTTCTCTTTGAATCTCTGATAGCATACTGGGGTTCTGTCAGGTCTTTCCAGAGCTTTATGTCCTAATGGATTCAGTAATTGTGTGTCTTATACATGTATGTGTTTCCTAGACTTAGTATCTGTTTAACCAAACACTTGGACATTAGCCTGAGGCTTCGACAGTCTTCTATAAAGACCTCTATCACCAGGACAAGCAATCCCAAAAGTTTGGACAACCATGAGGAAACAAAGAAACACCATGCAGGCAAAGGAGCAGGAAAAAAACCCACAAGACCAAATAAATGAGGAGGAAATAGGAAAAATGCCTGAAAAAGAATTCAGAGTAATGATAGTAAAAATGATACAAAATCTTGATAACAAAATAGAGAAAGTACAAAAAACAGTTCATAAGAATTCAGAAAAACAAACAGCAATGGATAACAAAATAACTGAAATTAAAAATACTCTAGATGCTATAACCAGCAGAATGACTGAGGCAAAAGAATGAATAAGTGAATTGGAAGATAGAATGGGGGAAATAAATGCCACAGAGCAGGAAAAAGAAAAAAGAATAAAAAGAAGAGAAGACAGTCTCAGAGACCTCAGCGATAACATTAAGCGTACCAACATTCGAATTATAGGCATCCCAGAAGAAGAAGAAAAAAAGAAAGGGCCTGAGAAAATATGTGAAGAGGTTATAGTGGAAAACTTCCCCAACATGGGAAAGGAAATAATTAACCAAGTCCAAGAAGCGCAGAGAGTCCCATACAGAATAAACCCAAGGAGAAATACACCAAGACACATATTAATCAAACTAACGACAATTAAACACAAAGAAAAACTATTAAAAGCAGCAAGAGAAAAGCAACAAATAACATATAAGGGAAAACCCATAAGGATAACAGCTGACCTTTCTACAGAAACTCTGCAGGCCAGAAGAGAATGGCAGGATATACTGAAAGCCCTGAAAGAGAGAAACCTACAGCCAAGAATATTCTACCCAGCAAGAATCTCATTCAGATTTGAGGGAGAAATCAAAAGCTTTCCAGACAAGCAAAAGTTAAGAGAATTCAGCACCACCAAACCAGCCTTACAACAAGTGCTAAAGGAACTTCTCTAAGTAGGAAACACAAGAAAAGGAAAACACCTACAAATACAAACCCAAAACAATTCAGAAAATGGTCATTGGAACACACATGTCAATAATCACTTTAAATGTCAATGGATTAAATGCTCCAACCAAAAGACACAGACTGGCTGAATGAATGGATACAAAAACAAGACCCTTCTATATGCTGCCTACAAGAAACCCACTTCAGATCAAGGGATACATATAGACTGAAAGTAAAGGGATGGAAAAAGATATTCCATGCAAATGGAAGTCAAAAGAAAGCTGGAGGAGCAATACTCATATCAGACACATTAGACTTGAAAGTAAAGACTATTACAAGAGACAAGGAAGGACACTACATAATGATCAAGGGATCCATTCAAGAAGAACATATCACAATGGTAAATATCTACACACCCAACATAGGAGCACCTCAATACATAAGGCAAATGCTAACAGCTATAAAAGGGGACATCGACAATAACACAATAATACTGGGAGACTTGAACACCCCACTTACATCAATGGACAGATCATCCAAACAGAAAATAAAGACACATAAGCTTTAAATGACACATTAGACCATCTCGACTTAATTGATATTTATAGGACATTCCATCCAAAAATGACAGAATACACTTTCTTCTCAAGTGCACATGGAACATTTTCCAGGATAGATCACATCTTGGGTCACAAATCAAACCTTGGCAATTTCAAGAAAATTGAAATCATATCAAGCATCTTCTCAGATCACAACGCCATGAGACTAGATATCAATGACAGGAAAAAAACTGCAAAAAATACAAACACATGGAGGCTAAACAAGTCACTATTAAACAACCAAGAAATCACTAAAGAAATCAAAGAGGAAAACAAAAAATATCTAGAAACAAATGACAACGAAAACACAACAACCCCAAACCTATGGGATGCAGCAAAAGCAGTTCTAAGAGGGAAGTTTATAGCAATACAGTCCTACCTGAAGAAACAAGAAAATTATCGAATAAACAACCTAACCTTACACCTAAAACAACTAGAGAAAGAAGAACAAAGAAACCCCAAAGTGAGCAGAAGGAAAGAAATCATAAAGATCAGAGCAGAAGTAAATGAAAAAGAAAGGTAGGAAGCAATAGCAAAAATTAATAAAACTAAAAGCTGGTTCTTTGAGAAGATTAACAAAATTGATAAACCATTAGCCAGACTCATCAAGAAAAAAAGGGAGAAGATGAAAATCAACAGAATTAGAAATGAAAAAGGAGAAGTAACAACAGACACCTCAGAAATACAAAACATCATAAGAGACTACCACAAGCCACTATATGCCAATAAATTGGATAATCTGGAAGAAATGGATACATTCTTAGAAAAATACAATCTTCCAAGACTGAATCAGGAAAGAAATAGAAACTATGAACAGACCAATCAAAAGTACGGAAATTGAGGCAGTGATTAAAAATCTCCCAACACACAAAAGCCCAGGACCAGATGGATTTATGGGCGAATTCTATCAAACAGTTAGAGAAGAGCTAACACCTATCCTTCTCAAACTCTTCCAAAATATTGCAGAAGGCGGAACACTCCCAAACTCATTCTACGAAGCCACCATCACCCTGATACCAAAACCAGGCAAAGATGTCACAAAAAAAGAAAACTACAGACCAATATCACTGATGAATATAGATGCAAAAATCCTCAACAAAATACTAGCTAACAGACTGCAACAGCACATTAAAAAAATCATACACCATGATCAAGTGGGGTTTATCTCTGGGATGCAAGGATTCTTCAATATACGCAAATCAATCAATGTGATACATTATATCAACAAATTGAAGGATAAAAACCATATGATCATCTCAATAGATGCAGAAAAAGCTTTTGACAAAGTTCAACATCCATTTATGATAAAAGCTCTCCAGAAAATGGGCATAGAAGGAAATTACCTCAACATAATAAAAGCCATATATGCAAAACCAAAAGCCAACATCATTCGAAATAGGGAAAAACTGAAAGAATTCCCTCTCAGAACAGGAACAAGACAAGGGTGTCCACTCTCACCACTATTATTCAACATAGTTTTGGAAGTTTTAGCCACAGCCATCAGAGAAGAAAAAGAAATCAAAGGAATCCAAATTGGAAAAGAAGAAGGAAAATTGTCACTCTTTGCAGATGACATGATATTATATATAGAAAACCCTAAAGACTCTACCAGAAAACTGCTAGCACTAATTGATGAGTTTATTAAAGTAGCAGGATTCAAAATTAATGCACAGAAATCTCTTGCATTCCTACACACTAACAACAGAAGAGCAGAAAGAGAAATTAAGGAAACTCTCCCATTCACCATTGCAACAAAAAGAATAAAATACCTAGGAATAAACCTGCCTAAGGAGGCAAAAGATCTGTATGCAGAAAACTTTAAGACATTGATGAAAGAAATCAAAGACGACACAGATGGAGGGACATACCATGTTCCTGGATTGGAAGATCAACATAGTGAAAATGACTGTACTACCCAAAGCAATTTACAGATTCAAGGCAATCCTGATCAAATTACCAATGGCATTTTTCACAGAACTAGAGCAAGAAATCTTACGATTTGTATGGAAACGCAAAAGACCCTGAATAGCCAAAGCAATCTTGAGAAGGAAAAATGGAGTTGGTGGAATCAGGCTTCCTGACTTCAAACTATACTACAAGGCCATAATGATCAAGACAGTATGGTACTGGCACAAAAACAGAAAGGAAGATCAATGGAATAGAATAGAGAACTCAGAAGTAAGCCCAAACACATATGGGCACCTTATCTTTGACAAAGGAGGCACGAGTATACAATGGAAAAAAGACAGCCTCTTCAATAAGTGGTGCTGGGAAAATTGGACAGCAACATGTAAAAGAATGAAATTAGAACACTTCCTAACACCATACACAAAAATAAACTCCAAATGGATGAAAGACCTACATGTAAGGCCAGACACTATAAAACTCCTAGAGGAAAACATAGGCAGAACACCCTATGACATCCATCAAAGCAAGATCCTTTTGGACCCACCTCCTAGAATCAGGGAAATAAAATCAAGAATAAACAAATGGGACCTCATGAAACTTAAATGCTTTTGCACAGTGAAAGAAACCATAAACAAGACTAGAAGGCAACCCTCAGAATGGGAAAAAATAGTTGCCTATGAAACTATGGACAAAGGATTAACCTCCAAAATATATAAGCAGCTCATGAGACTTAATACCAAAAAAGCAAATAACCCAATCCACAAATGGGCGGAAGACCTAATAGACATTTCTCCAAAGAAGACATACAGATGGCCAACAAACACATGACAAGATGCTCAACATCACTAATCATCAGAGAAATGCAAGTCAAAGCCACAATGAGGTATCACCTCACACCGATCAGAATGGCCATCATCACAAAATCTGGAAACAACAAACGTTGGAGAGGGTGTGGAGAAAAGGGAACTCTCCTGCACTGTTGGTGGGAATGTAAGTTGGTACAGCCACTATGGAAAACAATTTGGAGGTTCCTTCAAAAACTACAAATAGATCTACCATATTATCCAGTAATCCCACTACTGGGCATATACCCAAAGAAAACCATAATCCCAAAAGAAACATGTACCATAATGTTTATTGCAGCACTATTTACAATAGCCAGGACATGGAAGCAACCTAAATGCCCATCAACAAATGAATGGATAAAGAAGATGTGGCATATATATATACAATGGAATATTACTCAGCTATAAAAAGGGATGAGATGGAGCTATATGTAATGAGGTGGATAGACCTAGAGTCTGTCATACAGAGTGAAGTAAGTCAGAAAGAGAAAGACAAATATTGTATGCTAATTCACATATACGGAATCTAAAAATGGTACTGATGAACTCAGTGACAAGACAAGAACAAGGACACAGATGCAGAGAATGGAATGGAGAACTCGAGGTTTGGGAGGGGGCAGGGGGGCAAGGGGAAGCTGAGACGAAGCGAGAGAGTAGCACAGACATATATATACTACCAACTGTAAATTAGATAGCCAGTGGGAAGTTGTTGTATAACAAAGGGAGTTCAACTCGAGGATGGAAGATGCCTTAGAGGACTGGGATGGGGAGGGTGGGAGGGACTCGAGGGAGGGTGTGGGGGGAGTCGAGGGAGGGAGGGAATATGGGGATATGTGTATAAAAACAGATGATTGAACTTGGTGTACCCCCAAAAAAATAATAAATAAATAAATAAATAAATAAATAGATAGATAAATAAATAATAAAAAAAAATAAAGAAAACTAAATTTTATTGCATCTACATTAAAAATTTCTTTGTTACTACCTACAGGCGGTCTCTCTTAGAATTCCTTGAACCCTTGGGTCAAATACAAACTTGCTCCATTGCTTGAAGTTTTTCCATATGCTCTTTTTTTTTAAGTGTCCCTCAATATTTAGCAACAATCTCTGCAGACTGAAAGAACAAGTAGTCTCTTCCTAGAGCTAGTGAAATATTAGATATCCCCTTCCATATATAAAATCATTATTACATGTAAAACTTTCTGCCCTCTCTGTTTACATAGCTGGAAGGAATGATCATTTTAAGAGCAGTGATTTTCAGATTGTATTCAGAGGTGCCTCAGAGGTTCTCTCTCTCTTTTTTTTTTTTTTTTTTTTTAAACTGCATATAGAGATTCTTTTTAGGAGAAAATAAGTGAAGGAGCAACACCAAATAGAAAGTGTTCTAGACCTAATTCATCCAGCACACCATCACCTTTTCTTTACAACTTTTTGTTTTGAAATAATTTTAAATATACAGAAAAGTTACAAGCATAGTACAAAGAACTATTGTATGTGCTTAACCCAGATTTTAACATTTAGCCGCAATTGCTTTATCATTCTTTCCAACCTTCCCCAGCCTCTCTTTTCCTCTTCTTCTTTCTCTCTTAATAAGTATACATCTTTTATTTTCTGAATTGTTTGAAAGTTACAAAACCTTGTTCCATTACCTCTAAATACTACAGAGTAGATTTCCCAAGAACAAGGATATTCACTTACATTATCACAGTATGATAATCAAAATCAGGAAATTTAATATTGACATAATGCTGTTATATAATCTATAGAATTTATTTAAAGTTTGCCAATTGTCTCAAAAATACCCTTTATAGCAATTTTTTTTTCTGGTCCAGAATCAGCCTTTGTTTTTCACAACACTGACATTTATAAATAGTATAAACAATTTCCTTTGTAAAAGTCCCTCAATTGGGGTTTGTCTAATGTTTCCTCACAATTAGATTAGGTTATATATTTTTGGCAGAAATATTATATAAATGATATTGTGTTTTTTTCAGTGTATCACATCAGGAAGCAAATAATATTGGTTTGTCTAGCTATTGGTGATATTAACTTTGATTAATTACTTAAGTAGTTAAAGTAGTATCTGCCAGGTTACTCCACTGTAAAATATCTGTTTTCCCTTAGTAATTAAAGAATAATTCATGGAAAGATACTTTTAAGACTTTGTAAATATCTTAGCCTTCATCCAATGCTCATTCACTGGTTTTTATCAGCCACTGATGATCCTTGCCTGGTGGTTAAAATGGTGGCAAAATGGTGATTTTCCAACATCACTTTTATTTATTTTATATTTTGGGATTTGTTTCCAAACAATATTTTTAAAACTTTGAAACCCATTGTTCTGATGTAGCATTTTTTTTCTCCAATTTTCCTTATTTCAAGTCAGGTTTGTATAAACAGTATCTAGAATACAGAGAAGATTGAGCATAAATGATGGCAACCCTTTTGTTTCTGTGGCCACGCTGTCCACTATGTTGTCCCTCCAACCTGCCAGGTATGCTCCTGAATTAAGTGAGTGCCATCCCTTGTGTCCTTGGCCTGGAAGCTTCCTCCCCATGCAGCTCTGTAGTTGTTCCCACATCTCCTTTAAGCCATAGCTCAAACATTCCTTTCTCAAGGAGGCCTCCCCTGGCCATTTTTATTATAACTAAACAATGGTTCTCAAACTTTTTAAAGCCCCCTTTGAAAACCCCTTTGATGGTAACCCCTTAATTCCCAAAGCTTCATTTCACAGCAAGATATAAAATAACAATAGGTTTAACCCATGAATGGTTAAGTCAGAAACATGATCTTAACCCTTACTGTTTTATTTCACCATAGCAGGTTGACAAACTTTCTAAAGTGTTTGCTGGTATACACACAGTCCTTCTGGGTCATGGACTGTGAAAAAAAATAGATGTTACTTACTCTGCTGCTTCTGACTTATTGATTCCTTATTCAATTCACTTCCTTATTACATACAGCATATCCACTTCTCTATCACTTTGCTATGAATGTCTAATTTTTAAAACTGTTTGCTCCTAAATAAAAGTATCAATAAACAAGAATAATGTAGAACCACTTGTCTTTTCTTATGGAACACTCTCTAAAAGAATATCTTTTTAACTATGTAACACTTAACATTTGCTTATCCCAAATAACTCTTTAAAAAACAAAACACCCTCAACAAAGAATCACAGATAATAATCACCATCAAAGAGATAGCCAAGACTTTACAAGTAATCAAGTGCTTTCACTAACATTCAATAGAGAAACTCACTTTTCCCTGAACACGTTGCTTCAATATATAATTCAGTGTGACTGCATTGTATAGATCAGGATTAAAAGTGTCCTTAAAATACACAGTAAGTTCCATGACTTACAGGGCTTTCCCAAAGCCAACTTGGTAAGTCATTATTGGTATGCATCATCAATTTCTTAGAAAATCTTAAGTGTTTCTAACTATTTAACTAGTCTTTTTCCAAAACTGCAACATATTTCAGACTTTCCAAAGTATATTACTTCCAGTTCTTGTATTGAGGGCATATTCAGTGACTAACTTCTCCCCTCAACATCTATTTTTCATTAAATTACATAACAGACATCTTCTAGGTTTTCAAAATGCTTCTGTACAGTGGAATCAATATATTTGTCAACATGGTAAATAAGTAAATGTTTACAGGCCATAAGGTGATGAGGCATCTCACTATATAACAGAAGAAATTCTCCCAATATGTAACTTATTCTCCAAGGGCAACTCATATACACTGAACTATACTTTAAATCTCCTGGCTATCTAGTCCATCTAGTGAAATCCTTGAGTGATTTGCCAATGATACATCTGAAGACCTAACTCACTTTCAAAGATGCCTATTTTAGGCACTGCAAGAATTACCTGATTTTAAGTGAAACTCATGATCTCAAAAAAATACACCATATAAATTCAGTGGCCATTTGTTTTTTGTTTGTTTGTTTGTCTTTGGGGATTTTTTGTTTTTTTTCATTATAATGTTAGTTACCCTGTAGTATTCAATTATCTAAGATAAAAGGCATACCACAGTCTTTAGTCTTCTAACATACAAAAGAAAAACTATATTCATCACATATGAAGAAATACAACTTCTTGTTCTTGAGGTCTAGACCTGAGCCATCCAATATGGTAGCCAGTAGCCACATATGCCTACTGAGCACTTGTAATACATCTAGTCCAAATTGAGACACACATAAGTGTGATATACATTAGATTTCAAAGATTTAGTATGAAAAAATGTAAAATATCTCACTAATAATTTTATGTTGATTATATGTTGAAATAATATTTTAACATATTCAATTAAATAAAATATTATTAAATTCATCAGTTTCTTTTTTTTTAAATGTAGCTACTAGAAAATTTTAAATTACATAAGTGGCTCACATTTTATTCCTACTGGAGAGGACTTGTTTAGACTAAAGTGGCCAAAAGTCATAATCAGAGGCCAGTTCCATAGTGTGTCATAAATATCCTGCAGCCACACTACTTTCTACATTTTTGAGATTATTAGCACATCATCAAATCCCACGAGCAACAGATGACTAAGTTAGGTGAACTCAGTCTGTAATGAATACAATAATAAATCTTACACGTGTTAATGATATCATAGTGGTTAATTAGGCAACTTGGTACCCACCTGCTGTAACTGTCTTAAAAATGACTATCAATACTATTACTTTGATATAGCCGAAGTTTACAGATTTTATTTTTTATTACCTCATTTCTATAAATACTATACTGAATATTCTTATAAACAGTTTACTGTCTACTGAATACCTTTATTTAGATATAATGTGCATTTTAAATTCATCATATCAAAAATGAAGTCATTACCTTACTGTTAGGAGTCAATTCTCCAAGGAATTTCTCTGTGTGTGTCTCAGACTAGAAATGGTGTATCCCTCCAGGTTAGAGGGCATACTGTTCCCTGACAAGGATAATAAAGACAGTGTCATCCTCTGAGACAAAGGTTGGGCAGGACACAGATCCACTGTGTGCACAGCATCTACCTGGACCTCACTGTGTACTATGGGACTTGGGGAACCTATATGAACATGAAGATCATGCTGCCTACTGTGTTTTGAGCAATAAACTACCTAAACCTATCTCACTGGGCTCACTGTTTTCTTATCACAGAAATCTACAAAAGTGTGGTGAGCCAGCCTAGCAGCTGACTGCTGCTTAGGAACTGTTTAATACTCCTCCTCCTTTTATGTCCTCAGTCTTCATACAAGCACTGCTATCTACTCCACAGCCCAAGTCAGAAGCCTGACCATCAATCTTGACTCCTGTTCCTCATTCACTGGCCCCACCATATCCAGTCAAGTCACCATGTCCTATCATCTAAATTTCTCTTAAATCATCACTTCTCTATTTCCTCTGACTTCACCCTAGTTCATGTCACTAACCTCTCTCATCCAGATGCCTAATTTATGTCACTATCTCTAGTGTTGCCCTACTTCACCCATTCTTCACACTGCAGCTGTAATGATCATTGTCATTTCATTGCCCTCAGGATAAAGTCCAAACTTCTTAGGATTACAAGGTATTTTAAGGTCAGGACTTATATTGAATGTTTCTTGAAATTCTATTTGTGATTATATCACAGGGGGTGGAGAGGGAGGGGAGGAGAAAATTAGAGATTAGCCCACTTCTAACATAAAACACTGTGGAGCAAAACGTAAGTTGGGTGGCGTAGACCTGAGTGGATTCATCATAGTTCCTTTCTTCCTTATTCACGAAGAGTTGAGTGAAGCTGAACTGTATGACTTCCCTCTGTTAGAACTAGTAATGAAAAAAGGGCTCAACACAATCAAGAAGGGCCCTTATTACTTTATGTATTGCCAGCCACATTTATTCTGATGAAGAGAATGCTCAGCCTGTAAGCAAATATGGCCTTGCTGTTACTAGATGTGGAATAGGTGATTGGTGTCACATTTGTCTTTTCTTTTTGGTTCATGGCACTCAAAAAAGAGGCCTCCTTTGTTTTTAAATGACAGATACTAAGCATGTTTAATTCAGATTGTATCATGTTGATTGGGATGGGGAAAATTCAGATAAGCTTTATCCTGCTTTTTGTCTGGTTTAGTTCCTCTTCTTCATGACTTAGCTCAGATTTTCACTCTTTCAGGAAACCTTCTCTGACTTCCAAAGTAGGGTTAGGTGTCTTTTCTATGTACTTACTCATGTTTTAGCATTTAATACACAGAATTAATCTCTGCAACTACATGGTAACCTCCTTGAAGACAGTGTGTTTAACTCATTATCTATATCCTCAATGCTAGTATCATGCCTGGCACATAGTAGGGACCCAATAAGTAATTGTTTAGTTTAAATAAATAAATAATGAGATTACACTTTTAAAAATCAGGAAGATAACTGTAATATTGAAGGGAAATAAGGAGGAGAGGGATTTAGGTTGCAGCACTTTTCTGAGCTTCTAACACATACTCAAACACACATACATATATACTGACATGCCGTATCACTGAAGTTTTCCCTAATTTCAATAGCCCTCCCACTCCTAGGTTTGAAGCTTCAGAGCTATTAGAAGCTTTCATGAGAAAAGAGAAAAAAATGCATTTTTTTCAAAGACTTATTCATGTAAGGCAGACTTTAATATAATCTATACATAAATCAAGTCTGCTTCCAGGCCAGAAGCACAGAGATGGTGAAGGTAAGACGACAGTTTAACTGGACAATTACTTCATCCAACTTTTTAGGATGAAAGATCATCTTTGCTTACTATCCTCTCCAAAGAGCCAAGGTATTTTTGGCCCCTGGTTTGAATTTTGAGAAAAGAAGCTTAGAATGTTGCTAAGCTTTCTTCCAAGACCTTATCCAGAGCAGCCAACATAGCCCGTCAACAAAGGAAAACAAAGAGAGATCTTTAAGGAAACTGGTGCAGCATGGCAGGTTTCAAGAATGCCTATGATCCCAGGTGTGTGAACAGCTTAGGGAGACACTGCTGTCCTGGTAGTCACTAGCTGGTTACCCTTATTTAAATTTCAGAGTTTTCTTTGGCCAATAGCTGAATGATCAATTTGGTTTGTTTTTTTTGTTTGTTTTTAATTTATTTATTTATTTTATTGGCTGTGTTGGGTCTTTTTTGCTGTGCGCAGGCTTTCTTTTAGTTGCAGTGAGTGGGGGTTACTCTTCATTGTGGTGCACGGGCTCCTCTTTGCTGTGGCTTCTCTTGTTGCAGAGCACAGGCTCTAGGCGCATGGGCTTCAGTAGTTGCAGCACATGGGCTCAACAGTTGTGGCTCACGGGCTCTAAAGCACAGGCTCAGTAGTTGTGGCTCATGGGCTTAGCTGCTCCATGGCATGTGGGATCTTCCTGGAGCAGGGATCGAACCTGTGTCCCCTGCATTGCCAAGCAGATTCTTAACCACTGCGCCACCTAGGAAGCCCAATGATCAGTTTTAAAATGATTTCCAGTAAAACCAATGTAGCTCAACTTTATATTTTATGACCTGATTCTTCTAGATTATTGAAAGCTAAGTTCTTAAACTCACAGAGCACTGTCCTTCATGTAAAGAATAAGTATATAATCACATTTGGAGACAAATCTGGGTTCTAGTAATGACCCTGAAACTCACTATATGAACTTGGAGTAATAATTTTAAAACTTCAGAGCCTCAGCTTCCTCTTTGTAGTGAGGATTAATTAAATAACAATACAATGTGCCTATAACATTACCCACTACTGCACTGATGCTCAATAAGTGATAATCATAATTTTCATAAGATTCTTTAGAACACAGGTTAGCAGGCCAAACCTGTCCACCAGTTTCATAAATAAAGTTTTATTGGAACACAGCTACAATCATTTGTTTATGTATTGTTTATTGTCTATGACTACTTCTGCACTACAATGACAAAGTTGTGCAGACAGAGTAATGACAGAGTTACAACAGAGATTAATGACCCACAAAACCTAAAATATTTACTATTTGGCCCTGTATGGGAAAAGTCTGCTGACTCCTACTTACAATAGATTTCACTAAAACTTCTAAAATATTATTATCACCTTTTAGACCATCAATATATCAAATAAGCTTTCCTGGCTTTAATATACTCAAAGCTTTGTAATTAAATTCAGTATATTCAGTCTCACAAAGATAATGGCAGATATAACAGGTCTTTCTCTTCATCTATCCTCAACAGTAACTGGATGTGGCTAGAAAAAAGTCTGATAGGGATGGCTATACAAAATAATAGGCAAAATCTAACTCTTTGTAACAACCTGATAGCTTAAGTATGCTACTTACACTACTATAGTCTAGGCTTAATGAAAAAGACAGGAAGGCAGGGTATTAGTCAGGGTTCTCCAGATGGTAACTGATGGTTATAGATCTAGCTTGAGTCTAAAGGCCTGAGAACCAGGAAAGCCAATGGTGTAAGCTCTAGTCTGAAAGCCAGCAGGTTTGAGACCCAAGAAGAGCCAATTTCTCAGTTCTAGTCTAAAAAGTAGAAGAGCTATTGCCAACTCAACAGGTCCTTCTTGTGCATCCTTTCTGTCCTATTCATATCTTCAACTCATTGGATAAGGCCCATCCACATTAGGGAGGGCAGTCTTCTTTACTCATTCTACCAATTCAAATGTTAATCTCATCCAAAAAAACTTTCACAGACACTCCCAGCACAACGTTTGACCAAATATTTGGGTACCTCATGGCCCAGTCAAGTTGACACATAAAGTTAACTGTCACAGCAGGCAGGCAGCCAAAAACCAAGTATCCCTATTAGGTAGAAAATACAGAATTCTCACATACACAAGTAATATCCTGTAAGACTTTTTTTTATTGCTGCTATATAAACAGATACAAAAAGCAGGGTTTTAAAAACTACTTACACAAAATATCTAAGAGAGCAATTCTATATACTAGATAACTAGGATTCAATGTTGGAATTAGTACTTCCTGAGGCTACAAAAAAGTCTCATTAGATTTGAATAGAGGCTATATTTACCAAAATATTATTCTTCTTTCAACATTCCAAACACTTTGTACAATTGTTACAGCCTAGATATAGCTACAATGTAGATCATCTTACTCTTCCCCTTCTTTTCAAAACTCAGTAAAAAAAAAATGTGCTTTAACCTTATAAAATACCAACATCAGACCATTCATTGACTATATTTTCCCAATATTCACCTTCTAATCTGTTTATTAATCCTAATATTTCTTCATCTGTGAATATTTTAAAGATAATAGCAGGGTACCATGATTATAGAAATTAATCAATTATATGCAGTTTATTGTAAATCTTACCACTTTATTGAAAAATTCTATTGTAAATCTTACTACTTTATAAAAAGCAAGAGCAAGTGTTTTTACAGAGTGATTGATAACAATAGTTTCTGTTCTACTGCTTTGAAACAAGCAGAGTAAGCACGGGCTAAGAAATCCTATTTCCAGAGGCCTGATGACATCACTGATTATTGTTTCACATAAACAAGGAAATACCTATTAGAGCTGAGTAGTAAAACCAAATATCAAATAGTTGAAGTAGAAGGCACTTAATGGAAACAACAACTTTTTATAGACCCTTTACCTTATCTATGTCCATCACCAAAAATGAATAAAAGACAAAATATCACGTCTATATTTCTGGGAAGGTAGTGGTACAACCTGGAATTTCTGTAGATATTTCTGATAGACTATTGGGAAGGGCTGTGAGTAGACTTTAGTAACCTTAAAAAACCTACTTACAGCATGTCAACATCTCTTAAGTACCTTCTAAATACAAATGTTCATGTTATAACTCTTCTCTGGAATTTTAAGTTAGGAATGGGTTACTCTTCATGAGGATCACGCACACCGTAAACTTTTTTTAGGTCTGGATTTAGCAAAGCTCCAAGCACATTTTGTCAAAGTTCATTTTAAGCCATTTCTCAAATTTAATACACATGTACATTTCAAAAACAATTTATTTCATGTATTTCTGATTCATTTATACTTTGCTCATCAAAAGTTTATTTTTTATAAGAGTTAGTTGTTCTTTATGATTCCTAATAAGGTTTGCTTTTATAACACTCTTAAACACTCTCGATTTGAAGAGAGAAAGTTGCTCTAAAAACTTTTACCTCAGAATAACTAATTTGGTTTGAATAGAATCTACACTTAGCAAAATATTCCTATACTCTCAATTAATTTTTCTTTAACATTTCTTATAACTCTATAAGCCCATATATAGCTACAGTATAACTAAGTCATATATATCACCATCACCTAGGCAGCATTTCCAAATCTGTATTCTGCAGAATGCTAGTGTCTCAAGAGATGTCAAGAGGTGTTCATGGGTAGAAAGTGGTTAGGAGTGGTAGTCTATTAAGTGTTGGAAATGCTGAATTAAACAAAACCAAACAGGTTTCTTCACTATGAGGTTTGCCAGAACCTTTATGTGCATAATGAATATTCAAGAAAAAGATATAAGAAGCAACATTTCCCAAACTTAACAATGGAACTCTCTTATCAAACCTCCTAACATATTGTAGAATATTTATGCTCTGTAAAACAATTTGGAAAGCTGATTTGCATGGTCTCAAACACTAAGGAAGTAACTGCGTTTATGATATCCCACCTGTATCTGTCACTGTCAATGTGATAATCTACCAAACAGTGAAAGATTAACCAGCTATTTTAAAAATACTCCTAGATGAGGCAGAATTACTAATAATTCTGTTTTAACAAGATAAGAACAAACTGGAAATCTGAGTTTTGAAAAGATTCACAGATATAGACAGCAGACTTGTGGCTGCCAATGAGGAGGGGAGGCGGGGGGAGGGATGGACTGGAATTTGGGATTAGCAGATGCAAACTACTGGGTTGGCCAAAAAGTGCCTCCGATTTTTTAGCAAAAAATAAAAGACACATTTTTCATCTTCATCAAGAATTTTATTGAACAACATATTCACCCTTTTGTTCTACTACCTTCTGCCATTTTTCAGGCAACTACATAGTTCCACCTTCCCAAAACTTTTTATCTTTTTGAGCAAAGAACTGTTCCAGGTGCTTTTCACAGTCTTCCAGAGAATTGAAATTTTTTCCATTAAGAGAATTTTGTGAAGACCTAAATCAACAGAAATTCGAAAGTGCAATGTCTGGTGAATACAGCGGATGAATCAGAACTTCCCAGCCAGGGGCTTCCCTGGTAGCACTGTGGTTAAGAATTCACCTGTCAATGCAGGGAACACAGTTTCGATCCCTGCGTGGAGAAGATCCCACATGCCATGGAGCAACTAAGCCCATGTGCCACAACTACTGAGCCTGAGCTCTAGAGCCTGCGATCCACAATTACTGAGTCCACAGGCCACAACTACTGAAGCCCACACGCCTAGAGCCGGAGCTCCACAACAAGAGAAGCCACCGCAATGAGAAACCAGCACACCACAACGAAGAGAAGCCCCTGCTTGCCACAACTAGAGAAAGCCCGTGCACAGCAATGAAGACACAACACAGCCAAAAATTAAATAAATAAATAAATAAATAAATGAACTTCCCAGCCAAACTGTAACAGTTTTTACCTGCCCATCAGAGAACATGCAGCCTGACATCACCCTGATGGAAGACTCTGTATTTTCTGTTGACTAATTCTGGATGCTTTTTGTCAAGTGCCACTTTTAGTTGGTCTAATTGGGAGCAATACTTGTTGGAATAAATCATTTGGTTTTCCAGAAGGAGCTTATAATAGAGGACTCCCTTCCAATCCCACCATATACACAACATCGCCTTCTTTGTATGAAGACCAGGCTTTGGTGTGGTTGGTGGTGGTTCATTTTGCTTGCCCCACAATCTCTTCCATTCCACATTATTGTACAGTATCCACTTTTCATCACCCATCACAATTTGTTTTAAAAATGGAACAATTTCATTACATTTAAGCAGAGAATGACGTGGAAGTGAAGTCAAGAAGGTTTTTTTCCTCTTATGTGGAACCCAAGCATCACATACACTGCACAAATTTTTTTGTTGTGTTTCAGTTGCATTTTTACCTTTCTTAAAATAATAAAGCACAGTATGATGAAAATGTTACTTTTTTTCTTCTATCTTCAATATTAAAATGGCTACACAAAAATTCACCAATTTTTATGTCTTTTTTTAATGCATGCTGATATAACAGCTGTCACATACAATCTAAAAAAATTGTTTTGAATAAAGTTAAGTTAAAGACAACTAAGTGCTACTAGAGCCATTTTACAAAAAAAAAAAAAAAAATGAACGAACCTTTTGGCCAACCCAATATAAAATGGATAAACAACAAGGTCCTACTGTGTAGCACAGGGAACTATATCCAATATCCTGTGATAAACCATAATGGCAAAGAATATGAAAAAATGTATACATTTACATGTGTATAATCGAATCACTTTGCTGTACAGCAGAAATTAACACAACATTGTAAATCAACTTCAATAAAATATTTTTTTTTAAAAAGATTCTAAAGGCAGCAAGAGAAAAACAAAGTGTCAGTTACAACGGAATCCCCATAAGGCTATCAGCAAATGAGCCCTAACCAAACTTATAAGCTTTTGCACAGCAAAGGAACCATAAACCAAAAGAAAAGACAACCTACAGAATGGGAGAAAATATTTGCAAATAATGCAACCGACAAGGGCTTCATCTGTAAAATATACAAACAGCTCATAGAACTCAATATCAAAAAAAGCAAACAACCCTATCAAAATATGGGCAGTAGACCTGAACAGACATATTTCCAATGAAGACATCATACAGATAGCCAAGAGGCACATGAAAAGATGCTCAACATCACTAATCATCAGAGAAATGCAAATCAAATCCACAATGAGATATTACCTCACATCAATCAGAATGGCTATCATCAAAAAGACCACAAATAATAAATGTTGGCAAGGATGTGGGGAAAAGGGAACCCTTGTACACTACTGGTGGAAATGTAAATTGGTACAGTCACTGTGGGAAAACAGTAAGGAGATTCCTCAAAAAACTAAAAATAGAACTAACATATGATCCAGCAATTCCACTCCTCGGTATATACCCAATGAAAACGAAAACACTCATTCGAAAATATACACGCACACCAATGCTCATAGCAGCATTATTTACAATAGTCAAGATATGGAAGCAACTTGTATCCCCTGACAGATGAATGGATAAAGAAGATGTGGTATATATATATACAATGGAATACCACTCATATAAAGAATGAAATTTTACCATTCGCAACAACATGGATGGACTTGGAAGGTATTATGCTTAGTGAAATAAGTCAGACAGAGAAAGACAAATACTGTATGATATCACTTATAAATGAAATCTTAAAAACAATAATAAAACAAGTGAACATAACAAAAAAGAAACAGGCCCATGATATAGAGAACAAACTAGTGGTTACCACAGGGACAGGAAAGTGGGGAGGTACAAGATACAGATAGGGGTGGGACCTAATGAAACTTAAAAGCTTTTGCAGAGCAAAGGAAACTATAAACAAGACGAAAAGACAACACTCAGAATGGGAGAAAATATTTGCAAACGAACCAACAGACAAAGGATTAATCTCCAAAATATATAAACAGTTTATCCAGCTCAATATCAAAAAAACAAACAACCCAATCAAAAAATGGGCAGAAGACCTACAGAGGCATTTCTCTAAAGAAGACATACAAATGGCCAAGAGGCACATGAAAAGCTGCTCAACATCACTAATTACTAGAGAAATGCAAATCAAAACGACAATGAGCTATCACCTTACACTAGTTAGAATGAGCATCATCAGAAAATCTACAAACAGTAAATGCTGGAGAGGGTGTGGAGAAAAGGGAACCCTCTTGCACTGTTGGTGGGAATGTAAATTGATACAGCCACTATGGAGAACAGTATGGCGTTTCCCTGGAAAACTAAAAATAGAATTACCACATGATCCAGCAATCCCACTACTGGGCATATACCCAGAGAAAACCATCATTCAAAAAGACACATGCACCCCAATGTTCACTGCAGTACTATTTACAATAGCCAGGTCATGGAAGCAACTTAAATGTTCATCAACAGATGAATGGATAAAGAAATGTGGTACATATATACAATGGAATATTACTCAGCTGTAAAAAGGAACAAAATTGGGACATTTGTAGAGACATGGATGGACCTAGAGACTGTCATACAGAGTAAGGTAAGTCAGAAAGAGAAAAATATCGTATATTAATGCATATTGCAGAATATAGAAAAATGGTACAGATCAAGTGGTTTGCAAGGCAGAAACAGAGACACATGTAGAGAACAAACATATGGACACCAAGGGGGGAAAGTGGGGGGGCTTGGGGGGGTTGGGTGGGATGAACTGGGAGATTGGGATTTCCATATATACATTGCTAATATGAAAAAAATATCAAATTGTACACTTTAAATATATGCATTTTATGTCAATTATATCTCAATAAAAGTTCTTTAAAAAGATACAGACAGGGAATTAAGAGATGCAAACTACTATGTATAAAATAAATAAGCTACAAGGATATACTGTACAATACAGGGAATATAGCCAATATTTTATAATAACTATAAATGGAGTATAACCTTTACAATTTGTGACTCATGTTGTACACCTGAAACTTATATAATATTGTAACTATACCTCAATTTAAAAAATGTACAATGAGATATGACTAGATAGAATGTACCCACTAGAGTGATTAAAATTAAAACATTAATAACAATGATAACAGGACTGTGGAGCAACTTCACTTTCATACATGTAAAATGTAAAATGATACAATCACTTTGGAAAATAGTTTGAATTATATATGTAAAATAGGTAAACTTTATGTTCTATAATTTATACCCCAACAAAGCTGAATTTTAAAAATCAACTCAACAAAACATTTTTAAATTAGTAAAATAAAAATTCTGATAATATCTTGTAGTGGTTTAACATTTTTTAAATACTAGCCAATTTTTCCCCCTATTATTCTTAGAGTCTTCCTTCATTCAAGCAGTAGATAGGCTCTCAACTTACCTCAGGGAAAGTAGTGACAGCAGAAAGCAGAAATAAGGAGTCTTTTTTCTGACCTATGAATTTCAAAACCATGGACCTTGAGCATAATGGAAAGGACTTGGAGCATATGCTTACCAAAGCTAGGCAGATAAATAATACAAAACAAAAGGGAATGTGGAGACTAGAGTGAGTAAATCCTGTAAGGAGCCTCTATGCAACTCCAGCTGATTTTTACCATATGAAAATGTGGGTCCAATGTTGCGAGATCATTTTCCTCAAATGAAATCTGGAAATTCAGATTTTTATATGAATTTTCCAAAATTTTGAAATAATTCCCAAAGTCACCTCTGTGAGTCAAGTTCAGCCCATGGATTTGCAACATCTGGCACAGAAGACAGATTTAGAACACCTTAAAAACAAAAAACCACAAGACTTCCTCACCTTCCAGACTTGAAAGAAATTCTCTGGAATGGGGAAAAGAAGAGTCAAAGCAACAATGAATACAGACGTTGTTTTTACAGAACAGAGGCAATGTGCATGCCATTTCTCAGGTACACACTCAAGAAGGCAAGAAGGTCCCACAGAACTGGATAGATAATGTGATGGGCAAAAAAGGTATTAGCCTCATAGAATTTCCCAGGCCCTATACAGCCCCAGAGAGACTTAGACAAGTGGCAGTCTCAGAGAATTCTCCAAATTTTAGTGGAGTTTGGGGACCAAAGAAAGATTGCAACGTTATCAATAGCATAGAAGTTGCAGAAAGAGTTGCTTTACCAGCTAAAAACTTGTGGATGGGAATGAGGAATAAGTCAGCAGTAACTTGTGATGAATGACTAACTTCAGAAACAAAATGAAGGATACTATCACTGTGGAATGGTAAAGGTATCTAGTAGGACCCACCATCCCAACCCAAGAATTAGCAGAGCAGAAAAAGGTAGGAGACCCCTAATTAACGTTAAAATTTCACCCACCTAGGTAGAATAGGGGCTCAAAACAGAAACTGAACTACAAAATAATTACAGAAAGTATATTCCTTGAATATCTGACATTGTAAAGTGAGATATACATCTACAGTCAGCTATAAGTAAGAAAATTATCAAGAGAAGAGGGGAGCATTTTATTTTGTTTACTTTCTTTAGATGAGTTATGCCAAACAAACACTGGATTTGGTATTATGCCCTGCAGATAGGCCACCAGAGCATAAGATTTTGAATCACTCCTACTCAATATACTATAGAACTTAGCTCTTCAGATGACCTTTCTAATAACTTTACTAGACATACAGAGTTATCAAACAAATTTATCAGGTTTCCAAAACACATTTATAAGTAATAAACTGTCCTAGGGAAAGTCTAAATAATTGGTTACACTGGACCAAGTGAGTAAAACTTACTCATTCAGCAACTATTTAAATAAATACAATATGATGAGAATCCATTGGTTTACACTGGTCAAAGTGTTCGTCTGAGGCATTAACAAGGAGGAAGCAGCAAGGTTGTCACAATGTGTGTGTGTGTGTGTGTGCGTGTGCGTGTAAACACTGTATCTTACAATTTTTCTAAAATGACCACACAGTCCTTTAATTTCCAGAAAATAGAGTATGTATTTAAAAAGAGAAGACAAGTCTTTTAATTATCCCTTTGATACAGTCTTAGAAATTTAACAGCACACTGCCTGATTAAACATGATTAATACTCAGATCTACACTGTTGCAATTGCCCAAGTAATTCAGGCAAAGAGACTATTGAGATAATTAACCAAGTATTTACAGCAGTTGTGACACAAGACAACCTCTGAGCTTCAGTTTTCTTCTCTGTAAAATGGGGACAAATACCTACACAGCCTAATATTTGCAAAAGCATCTAGAATGGTGTCTGATATACAAGCCCACAAAAATATTTACTGAATTGGCCAGCATGGACTTCACTTCCACTGGCCTCTGAAAGTACTAATCAATAAAATCTTTCTAGGAAAACAGTCCCTTACTCCCTCATGGTACTGCAGCACTCTTCCAAAGGTAAAACAGACCTTGAGTAGTGTTATCCAGTGCAGGCTATCCCTGAACAACCACTGTATTAATATATACAACTGGGTAAGTGCCTAAGAATTCTCCTGATACCTTGCATCTCTACTTTCATCTGAGAAAATATTCCTCAAGTGAAGTGAGTCCACATTGCCTCCCTGCTCTCAACCCTCTAAGAGTAATGACTTGCCATCACACTTAGAATAAAATCCAAGGACTTTACCGTGGCCTACCAGCCTTCCCATGATCTGCCTCTGCCTAACTCTTCACCTCATTTCCTACCACACTCCCCCTCCACCCACTGTGCTTCTTACTGATCCGTGAACACATCAAGCCTTTGCACTTGACTCATCCCACTTCCAGTTACACACTCCCCTGAAACTCATATCGTTTGTTCTCTCACTTCAGATTTCTGCTCAAATATCACCTCTACAGAGAAAACTTCCTTGACTGCCCTTTCTAAAGTGGGATACTCTGTTATTCTCTATCCCCTTAACCTGTTTTTTTTCCCATAGCAAATCAAATATATATTTATTCATCTGCTGTAATGGGTGCTCCATGAGGATCGAGACTTCATCTCATTAACTATTTTATCTCCAGAGCCTAGGACCCTGCCTGGTATAAAGAGACAGTGAATTATCATTGACAATGAATCTGCTCAATTAAGTGGGAGGATTTGAATATTCAAGGAAAGCTTTCAGCAAATGCTACTGACAGTGCAATAAGAAGTAAGAAGATATCGAATCAAACTCAGCATCCCCTCTACCCCCAGCTAATATCTGATCACCCTGGCCGGCCTTCAGCCAGAATTCCCCAGACTTGATGTCTCCTCTTAGTACTTCTCCATCCACCAATGCAGCACCCTGCCCCCCACTTGCTCCTTGGCTATAAATCCCCACTTGTTCTGGGTGTATTTGGAATGGAGCCCAGTTCTATACTGGAGTCTCTCTCCCCCATTGCAATAGTCTTTTTGAATAAAATTTATGTTTACCATTTAAAAAAAAAGAAGAAGTAAGAAGATCCGTAATAGTTATGGTAGCCATGTAAACCTAGAATACCTATAGATGGGAAAAGGTAAAAGGCTGAAGGAACTGGATTAGCACCAGAATTAGAGTAAGATTTTTAATAGCTGGAGGACAGTAGGCAGGATGGAAGTAAAAAGAATAAGGTCAGGCCTCAGATGGTTGAAGCCTGAGCAGAATGGAGAAAATTTTCTCTTTTTTATCCCATTCACTCTCCCTCATTTTCCTTCCTCTCACGTTTCCTCTGGCAGTATCTACCCACTTTTGCCATCTCTCTTCCTCCTCCTTTTTTGCTTCCTCTGTCATAAATTGTTTTTCACTTGTATATTGCCTTCACAGTTTTCTTCCTGTGAATTAGTAGCCTCAGTAGAAGAAAAGATCTCTAATGAGAAACTCTTAAGAATATATTTTATATCCCTTAGATGCCAAGAACACCAACATCATCATCATCATCATCATTGTCAGCACGGAGTTCTCAAATGCAACAGGCTGAAAAAAAGAAGCATGAAGCCATTCCCTTCACCTCCTACATCAAGAATTCTGAGTGCTTTGGGACTTCATCTGTTTAATTTTCTTCTTATCCTTCTCCAGAATATATCTTTAAAATATAATCACCTTTTTTTTTAGCTTTACTGAGATATAATTTATATATAATTGCACATATGTAATATATATATTTTGATGAGTTTGGACATATGCACACACATCACCACAATTAAGGTACTATAAACATATCTATAATCTAAAATTTTCTTGTATTCCTTTGTGTTTTTGTTCTGTTATAAAAGCATGTAACATGAGATTTATCCTCAACATTTTAAAGTACACAATAACACATTTTTAACTATAGGCACTGTGTTGTACAACCAATCAACATCTTTGACGTCTATCTTCATGAATTCCTTTTAAAAAATCATGACACATCCACTAAAGTATGTTTGCTAAAATCCTAAGCCTAGCATTACCTTTTTTATTAAATTGACCCTGGTGCTTATTCAAGTTAAAATAAATGAAAACTGACAAGCAGTCTCATCAGACTCATAAATGATTGTGTATATATGCCTCTCCCCAGCCTCACCAAATGCCACTGGGCTTGGTATTCAACTCAACTCTTTGAAGAATAACTTCTAATACATTAGCAGCAGCCAACATAATAATATATATTAATTTCAAATACCTCTTAAAATATTATATCCCAGAATGTCAACTTACTCATTTTAAATTCTTCCATAGGAGTTTACAAGTAGAACATGATCTCTGTAATCCAAAATGAGTCTTGAGAATGTAAACTGTAAATAAAAATTTTAGGAGAAATTCATGACAAAGTTCATGTTTTTCCCATTTTGACCAAAGAAAAATCAAAGCAAGGAGAAATTTTTCTTTAATATCAAGCATATTTATAAGTGACAAGGCATTTATAAACTACATGATGACCTATTAGAGCTAATCAATATACTCAATAACAAACAAGATATTTCATCTTAAATGATTTATTCCATTATTTTGCTAACTATGCTTAAATTAATTCCAATTATAATCATAAATTCAAGACTATAGAGAGAAAAAAAGTTAATTCTACAAATTAAAAATCAAAATCCTAGAGTATTAATATATTACTCCTCTACATATTTCCCTGTTTCATCGCTCCAACTCCTCATATCCACACTCCCTGTCTCTGTCATTGTACATTCAAGTCCAGAGTACTATCAAGTCTAATACGGTTAGTGTAAAGTATGTATAGTTAGCAGTGTGACTTTATTATTTGTTTTGCTTAGTTCCAGGACTGAAGAATGCTAATTCCAATGCAAAAGTGTGATTCATTGTGCATATAAGTCTCTTCCCACCCCTCACCAAATCTGTGCCTTCACTGACATTCAAGAGTGCATAATTCAACTGTTGGTATTTGTCCACATTAGTCCCACAACATATTTACCAATAGTGAAAGGATGGGTCCAAATTTATATTAAGCCTAATCTGGCTTAAGACAAAATACATCTTCCTAAGGCATTCCCATTCTGAAATAACTCATAATCATAAAAGTTATATATTTACAGGATAAAAATCTGAAACGACAGTAAGGGCAGCAAAATATTCTGCTTTTCATTTTCACTATCTTGGTGTTTACTTAATGAAATGTGACACTGCTATCAGCGTAGTAAAATAAACATGAAAAGGTGCCCAATGTACAAAGAAAATATGAAAATCTCTAATGACAACAGGAAAAACAAAAATTGTTCTCTTTTCCTTTCATATGCCCTTTGTGTTAACCTGAGAGCATATGACCTTGTTATCTACATACTATAATAAAGATAAAATTGGTTGCCAGTGTGCCTAGATGGAGGCTGCAAAAATAACTAAGTAAAATTTTATTTCCCTGTGCCCGATAAAAGATCCATCATACAGGAATCAGTTCTCATTTCTCTATGTTAGAAGCTGTATACTAAATGCAGCTAAACGAGAGAAAAATACCTAAGTAACTCTCAGAAGTGGCATACACAGATATTACATCTTTGTTGAAATCTCAAAACTTACATTATCCAAAGGTTTAATTCACCTTTAAAACAGAATTTATTAAAATTCTAAACTCATATTGTGTTTATCTTTTTCGTAAGTGGATATATATACCTAGCAACATGTTTGTATCTGATGTTACTCATATAAATAAAAGCATATAGTAATTTTAGGCATTAATAGAAAAACAGACATCTGCATAGAACATTTCCCTCATTAGATATCATGTTAGCATATTTTTCCCATTTCTGATTTTACTACAAAACAAAATGAGCTGATTTTACCCTTAACTTTCTCTACGATATATATTGCCAATAATGCAAATACTTTAATTGCACATTAGAACAATCTCATTTTCCTCTAAAAATTGCTATAGAAATTAGCTCTGAAGAGACCTCATAACACATACAAAAAAAATTAAAATATGACTGTCAAACTGGCACACCAGTTACCACTTAACAACAAATATTACTTTAAAAATTACTTTTAAATTAAAAGCTATCTTTTTGAAAATCCCAGGCAAGATCACGTGGGTCATTAGAATGTTACTTGGCCTCTTCCTAAATTAGTGTTGAACTGAATCAATTAGATAAGAATCAATTAGCAAAAAACTATGTACTAATCAACTATCTTAACTACTAGCCAAACTGTATATTCAAAAAGTAACTCACTCTATTGCCATATATACATTACTAATAACAAAAAATATCAAATTGTACACTTCAAATATATGCAGTTTATTGTATGTCAATTATATCTCAAAGTTCTTTAAAAAAGGTAACTCACTCTTCAGATAGGATCAAGATGGCAGAATAGGAGGATGTGCGCTCACTCCCTCTGGCAAGAGCACCGGAATTACAACTAACTGCTGAACAATCATTGACAGAAAGACACTGAAACTCACCAAAAAAGACACCCCACATCCAGAGACAAAGGAGAAGCCGCAATGAGATGGTAGGAGGGGCACAATCGCATTAAAATCAAATCCCATAAATGCTGGGTGGGTAACTCACAAACTGGAGAACAGTTTTACAACAGAAGTCCACCCACTAAAGTGAGGGTTCTGAGTCCCACGTGAGGCTTCCCAACCTGGGAGTCCAGCAACAGGAGGAGGAATCCCCAGAGAATCAGACTTTGAAAGCCAGCAGGATTTGATTGCAGGACCTCCACAGGACTGGGGGAAACAGAGACTCCACTCTTGGAGGGCACACAAAAATGTGTGCTCACCAGGACCCAGGGGGAAGGAGCAGTGACCCCACAGGAGACTGAACCAGACCTGCCTGCTGGTGTTGGGGGGTTGCCTGCAGAGGTGGGGGGCAGCTGTGGCTCACCAAGGAGATAGGGGCACTGGCTGTGGCTCACCAAGGAGACAGGGACACTGGCGGCAGGGGTTCTGGGAAGTGGTCATTGGCGTGAGCCTTCCCAGAGTCCGTCATTAGCCCCACCAAAGAGCCTGTGGGCTCCAGTGCTAGGTGGCCTCAGGCCAAACGACCAACAGGGTGGGAACACAGCCCCACCCATTGGCAGAAAGCAGATTAAAGTCTTACTGAGTTCCACCCACCCAGCCCTACCCACCATCAGCCCCTCCTATCAGGAAGCATGCATGAGCCTCCTAGATAGCTTCCTCCACAAGAGGGCAGACAGCAGTATCAAGCAGTATCAGCAGTATTTCGTCTTGTGGAACTGAAAACCACAGCCACAGAAAGACAGAGAAAACGAAAAAGCAGAGGACTTTGTACCAGATGAAGGGACAGGATAAAAACCCAGAAAAACAACTAAATGAAGAGGAGACAGGCACCCTTCCAGAAAAAGAATTCAGAATAATGATGATGATGATGATCCGGGACTTTGAAAAAAGACTGGATGCAAAGATTGAAAAGTTTACCAAAGACCTAGAAGAATTAAAGAGCAAACAAACAGAGATATGCAACACAATAACTGAAATGAAAAATACACTAGAAGGAACCAATAGCAGATTAACTGAGACAGAAAGGCGAATAAGTGACCTGAAAGACAGAATGGTGAAAATCACTGATGCAGAAAAGAATAAGGAAAAAAGAATGAAAAGAACTGAAGACAGCCTAAGAGACCTCTGGGACAATGTTAAACTCACCAACATTCGCATTATAGGGGTCCCAGAAGGAGAAGAGGGAGAGAAAGAACCCGAGGAAATATTGGAAGAGATTATAATTGAAAACTTCCCTAACGTGGGAAAGGAAACAACTACCCAAGTCCAGGAAACACAGAGAGTCCCAGGCAGGATAAACCCAAGGAGAAACACGTCAAGACATATACTAGTCAAACTGACAAAAATTAAAGACAGAGAAAAGTTATTAAAGCAACAAGAGGAAAACGACAAATAACATACAAGGGAACTCCCATAAGGTTAACAGCTGATTTCTCAGCAGAAACTCTGCAAGCCAGAAGGGAGTGGCATGACATATTTCAAGTGATGAAAGGGAAGAACCTACAACCAAGAATACTCTACCCAGCAAGCATCTCATTCAGATTCGATGGAGAAATCAAAAGCTTTACAGACAAGCAACAGCTAAGAGAATTCAGCATCACCAAACCAGCCCTGCAACAAATGCTAAAGGAACTTCTCCAAGCAGGAAGCATAAGAGAAGAAAAGGACCTACAAAAACAAACACAAAACAATTAAGAAAATGGTAATAGGAACATACATATCGATAATCACCCCGAAAGGAAATGGACTAAATGCACCAACCGAAAGACACAGACTGGCTGAATGGATACAAAAGCAAGACCCATATATATGCTGTCTACAAGAGACCCACTTCAGACCTAGGCACACATACAGATGGAAAGTGAGGGGATGGAAAAAGATAGTCCATGCAAATGAAAATCAAAAGAAAGCTGGAGTAGCGATACTCATATCAGATAAAATAGACTTTAAAATAAAAAACGTTACAAGAGACAAGAAAGGACACTACATAAATATCAAGGGATCCATCCAAGAAGAGGAGATAACAATTATAAATATATATGCGCCCAACACAGGAGCACCTCAATACATAAGGCAAATGCTAACAACTATGAAAGAGGAAATCGACAGTAACACAACAATAGTGGGGGATTTTAACACCCCACTTACACAAATGGACAGATCATCCACACAGAAAATTAATCAGGAATCACAATCTTTAAATGACACAGTAAGTCAGCTGGATTTAATAGATATCTATAGGGTATTATATCCAAAAACAGCAGATTACACGTTCTTCTCAAGTGCACATGGAACATTCTCCAGGATAGATCACATTTTGGGTCATGAATCAAGCCTTGGTAAATTCAAGAAAATTGAAATCGTATCAAGCATCTTTTCCAACCACAACGCTATGAGATTAGAAATCAATTACAGGAAAAAAACTGTAAAAAACACAAACACATGGAGGCTAAACAATACGCTACTAAATAATCAAGAGATCACTGAAGAAATCAAAGAGGAAGTCAAAAAATACATAGAGACAAATGACAATGAAAACACAACGATCCAAAACCTATGGGATGCAGCAAAGGCAGTTCTAAGAAAGTTTATAGCAATACAATCCTACCTCAAGAAACAAGAAAAATCCCAAACAAACAATCTAACCTTACACTAAAGAAACTAGAGAAAGAAGAGCAAACAAAACCCAAAGTTAGTAGACAAACTGGGACATTTGTGGAGACATGGATGGACCTAGAGACTGTCATACAGAGTGAAATGAGTCAGAAAGAGAAAAACAAATATCGTATATTAACACATATATGTGGACTATAGAAAAATGGTACAAATCAACCAGTTTGCAAGGCAGAAACAGAGACACAGATGTAGAGAACAAACATATGGACACCAAGTGGGGAAAGCGGGAAGGGTTGGGGGGGAATGAATTGGGAGATTGGGATACCAAATTGTACACTCTAAATATATGCTGTTTATTGTCTGTTAACTGTATCTCAATAAAAGTTCTTAAAAAAAAAACAACTCACTCTTTTGTCAGAAAGTCACATTTGGGGCTAGTGGGGAAATAAACTGACACTTTTCTGGAAAAAAATTTGGGGATGACATTTATAAAGTATTAATGTTTATTCTCTTTTCACCAGTAACTCTACTCCTAAGAATTAACCTAAGGAGATAATCAGAATTACAAATAAAGTTTTTATATGTAAAGATGTGCATTCCAACATTACTTACTGGAGCAGAAGGAAAAAATGCAAACCTCAAAAAAAACAAAGATTTAGAAATGAATACCATGCAGCCATTTAAATCACAATTATGAATAAAATGTAATGGCCTAATAAAATTCTCAGCATATATACATCAAAAACACCAAAATACTTACAGTGATTACCTATGGTTGCTATAATTACAGGTTATTTTTATATATCTATTTTTTTGTAATTTTAGGAGCTAATATTGCTATACAAGAATATTTTAATATTCTGCATTGAACTATTATAAACTAAGGGGTTTGTTAGAAGCCATTTCACTGAGTGATAGTCATAAAATACTTCACGTGCACAGTGAAGAAATTGCTGGTCAAGAGTAGATGACTGTCATCAGCTAGCTTCTCCTCAAGCACCAAGAACAGTGGTACAGTTCCCCTGTTAATATCCATCAATAATCAAATTAGTAGAGCATTCACGTTAACAATTTGTATTTCCATCTAAGGGTGAATTTATTTGACAAATAGCTGCATTTCCCAGTAAGGACAGTTAGCACAGCAAAACTGCTTGAAAAAAGGAACAGGAACCAATATTTACTAAGTATGTTAACAGACATGATGCTAAACGCTTCACATATTTCATTTAATCCTTACAATACTATATAAGGCAGGTATTATTATTTTTCAGAGGAGAGAACTGAAGCTTAGAGAGGTTAGGTAACTTATCTAAGTACGCAAAGCTAGTAAATAGTGATACTGGAATCTGAACCAAGCTTTTCCACACCAGTGAAGGAAATTAAGCTAATAACTGTAATCATGGGATTATTCATCCTGCATAAGAAAATGGTCTTGAAAATATTTCAATTGTAAAGCACTAAATAACTTTGAAAAAAATGATCATTAATCTACTGATCATTAATAGTTAACAGATTCCACATACTCAAGAGAAAAGCAAATAAATCTTTTAACTAATGTTCAACAAGATAATGCCCAATACTAACTGTTTCTGGAAATAACAGGTGTTTAACAAATACCTATGGTACTGAACCAAACTAACCTGAGATTGACCAATGAAAATAAAAATAGAAAGAAATAAATATCTCCATATCACTTTCCAAAAGCTATATGAACACTCTCTCACTCCAGTTACAAATACTTAAATTTACTAAATTATAACATAATATATAATTAAGTATGTTAGACAACTGGTTATCATTAGGTAGAACATGGGGGAGGAGGTAACATATATACAGAATAGACATAAATCCCACACACAGAGTGGTGCATTTAGTCCCTAATAAAATCAATATAACTTGATTAAGGATCTAGAAAGAGGATGAAGTAATTAAGAAGGTTTCCATTTTAACTCTTAAAAATCCAATGACTAAAAATTTTATTTTTTATTTTTTTATAAATTTATTTATTTATTTATTGGCTGCATTGGGTCTTCATTGCTGAGCATGGGCTTTCTCTAGTTGCAGCGAGCAGGGGCTACTCTTCATTGCAGTGTGTGGGCTTCTCAGTGCGGTGGCTTCTCTTATTGCAGAGCACGAGCTCTAGGCGCACAGGCTTGAGTAGTTGTGGCACATGGGCTCAATAGCTGTGGTTCATGGGCTCTAGAGCACAGGTTCAATAGTTGTGGCCCATGGGCTCAGTTGCTCTGCAGCATGTGGGATTTTCCTGAGCAGGGATCAAACCCGGATCCCCCGCATTGGCGATTCCTAACCACTGTGCCACCTAGGAAGTCCCTAACTACTAAAAATTTTAATCTGAAAGTTACTTCCCTTTAAATGAAGCATTCTAGGGACTTCTAGAATGTTCCTGTTTAGATAAAACTATTTGAAATCATAGCTTCTACTAATTTAAATAATCGGTTAAAATTCTGATAACGAAGTCAGTGTTAAATAGCTATGGTTTTGATTCACAAACACATGATGTGAATAATTTTTGCCTATTTTTAACAATATATAAAACCTCTGCCATCTATACCATTAAGATGATTGAACTAAGTTAAGGCCCATGTGTCCTATAAATTTTCTAAGGTCAAAATGTTTGTTGCTGGCAAATGCACCAAGGGTCAACTTGTCATAAGCTAAAATAGACAAAGGAATTTAAATTGCTACAGACAATCAAGGAGCAAATTGGGACTACAACAACACATACTAAATATGTAAGTAAACTTAAGTATGTGTATATATATTATATTTATATACTTATTTATATTTATATACTTATATATTTATGTATCTATAAATAAATATCCATTTATATATTTATATTTTTATATATATTTATTTATCTAACAATGCTATAGTACACTCTTAAAGACCAAACACACACACACATAAACACACACACAGATAAACACACACAAACCAAAAAATATCCCTTTTAAGATACAAAGGAATTAAGACTGGCTGTGTTGATATTTCTGGAAAGTAGACCTAGCTCAGCCACTGTTCAAATTTAAACCCTGGCACAGCATGGATAACCTATCATGGATAATCAAGAAATTAATCGGCATCCCCCCCAAGATCATTAGCAACAGTTTATTTTGAGTTTAAATGAGACATTTATAAAATTATATTAGTATGCTTTGTCTTCTTTGTAAATAATTATAAATTATATAATTTAAATGAATAAACAGAATTAAAAGGTGGATCAAAATTATAATAATACTACCTGAGATTATTAACCAAAATAGAATTATAAATAAGATTAAAAGAATTAATAAAAATCTGTTGAGTTAAACTCATAAAATTAATCTCCTTTAATGTTCTAGTAATTATATTTTCAGGCAATATTTTGTAAAATTTCAACTGTATCAGATTGATAACTTGTACAGGATTTGTAAATACAGATCAAATTTTAAATAGTTCAGAGGGCAAAAAAGGTTAAAAGAAGAAACACATAGTATTTTTGAAAATGTGCTAATAATTTGTCACAGTGACTCAGATGCTAAGGTTTTATATCTTACTCAATGTTATACTCCCAGAATCAAGTATACTGCCTGCAACACTATAAGCAGTTAACTATATCAAACTGAGGTTACATCTTTCAGCAAGTCGGCCAAATTATTTTTTAAGAAGTTAAGATTTCCCATCCTGAACATTTTAGTGCATGTATGCCTATGTGGATTTTTCTGGGAAGAGAATTAATGTCTTTTACCACAGATTCAAATAATGATATGACACCAAAAAATTAAAAGCTACAGATCTAAACAAATTATGGACATCGTGAATGTAGGCTGTCACTCTCAAACACATAGAGCTAAGGCAGCTCTAGAAATAGTTCCGAAAAGAAAGGTCACCTCTGGAAGAAAAAGAATAGGGTTTTTTGGTAGCATTTTTTCAACTGCTTGTTTATTACCCTTGTTGTTTTGCCTATGTTAACCAAAATTAGAAGATTACTACAATTCATTTAATTCAACTGGCACTAATGCAGCCACTGATACAGTTATAGAATAGCACACTTTAGAAACGTACACTATTGTTATGAAGTTAAATGTACCTACAATAAGATGAACAAGTTGAGGTTACATAAAATACCTTACTGGATAATTCTCTTTGGAACCTTAAGTTTTGTTTATTAAATATTATTTTTATTAATTTCTGTAACCCTTGCTTGCTATAACTCAGTAAAATAGTGACTAAATTTCACATGATAAAGTAAGCTAGATTTCATATTAATTCTCTCTTTACATATAACTTAAAATCTTCTTTTAAAATTTTGAGCATACCTATTCTGTAGGTGAACACCACACAGCCCTGCTCCACCAAGCTCACTGTATGTGCCAATCCTCATTCCAACTGTAACTAAAATGCTATAATTCCACATCATTACATTAAGCAAGAGCCAAGTTGCAGATTTTACACTGTCTGATTACTAAGATCACATTAGCTCACTACCAGTGGTTTAGTCACTGTATCAACTATTGGTATTAAATCTTTGGATGCAATGAAAGTTAACAATGCTATTTTTATGTTGTGCAAAAAAAATTCATTCAGTCTGTTTTCCCTTTTTGATTACAGTTCATTTAAGGGAAAAATGTTGCTGTATGGCTTGACAATGTTTTATGTGTCTTCGGCTGATAGAACACACAAAACGTTTGAATAGGCCCATTTATTTGAGCAGACGTATTAAATAATACTTTAAATGTGAACATGCGTGTCATAAATTTTGTAGTCTCTTTAAAGTAGGATAAATCTGGTATTTAAAATAGTCTTTGTTCAAAGCCATTTTTTTTTCTAACAGTCATAAAGGGACTCTGATTTGTGCTGCATGAACAATGCCAGCATCATCATTTTAATGTTATCCATATGGGCTTCTAATAATAGATAAGAGTCTACATTTGTATTATATGTCTTAGAGACATTTAAAATCTAGATAAGGAAAGGCTGATTTCATTGGCCCCATAGTTAAAGGAAAGCAGACCCTAATTAAAAGAATTCTGTTCTGAATTAACTAGTTTGACATGTGCTAATTGACAGTTCCTGTGAAATGGTTCTAATTAAAGTCAATATGTCTTTTTCAATTAAAAGGAAATTAAGAATATACTAATATACATTAACAACTTAATCTGCTTTCAATATCCCATACATCAGCTGCTTTTTTCCCTCCTAACGTTATTGAAGAACCATCTGACATGAATCATCTACTGTTTGCTTATGGTATCTCATTATTACTTCACATGAGCACAGCAGTAGTATATGTCCCCTTGAGGAAGAGGATAACCTGCACGTGCTTTAATTTTCAGGTCTCCCAACTCTTAGTTCATTAAAAGTAAACCCACCTTCTGAAATTTAAAAAATGGACATTCTTAATAAGAATCTTTGCTATTTGAAAACAAAGACAAGTGTTCTCAATTAGTTGGTCTTTTACTATGGCCTTAGAGGTAATTGCATTCTGCTGGAAAGAAGGCTGGACTATGTTTTCATCGTTTGGCTTGATTCAATGCAAAGCTTGATTTGAGCAACATACAACAGAAAACATCTTTCAAATCATATTCTGTTTCTCAAGTGAAACTTTGGGGAAATCTCAGGTGGGAATACTTTGCATTGTATATATAAGAGGAAAATAGAAAGCAAGATTGCTCAAATGCCAACAATAACAGAAGGCCCATCATATTCACTGAAAATGTAGCATTAGAGAAGCTGTTTATAGAAACATAATTAAATATTCAAATGTGCATTACCAAAGCTATGGTGTTGGCAATGTTAATACTAGAGAAAGTAATATTAAACTCAAGCATCAACACAAATGTACACAGCATTAACAACACATGGAGAACTATGGAGACGATTAAAACTGTTTCTTAATAGGTGATTATAATTTAGATATTTTAATTATAATAAAAATATTTTTAAAGAAAGTTTTATACTATCAAGATAGTATATGCAGTCCTTTCATATGATATAGCTGATACTTTGATAGGTATTTTATGACAGCCCTCTTTTTCCATAGTTTAAAATTCAACCATAAAATGTGGCTACTTACAGAAATAGGATATTGTTTCACCTAATTTTACCAAAACTAGCTTATTCATGTTTAATACAGATCAAGAAAAAAGGTAGACAAGTCATTTCCACTTTTCCACTTTTCTTCACTTACATTTTTAAAGATTAAATTTGCTATTACCTGTAGCTTTCTGAGTATGTATGGAAGAGCTGGAGAGAGAGTCAGCCTGCCAGTCAACCCAAGATTTTGTATTGAAAGTATTTTTTCCCAAATATACTCTATTATTCTCTTCTGAGTTGTTACCAAAAACTTTGATGAGAATCATAAGTGGGACTCTAAAAGCAGCTGAAGTCTAGTGAATTTCCAGAATACGTAAATGCATATTAATCCATGTTCAAAAAAGTACCTCCTTACATTATAATCAGATTCAAAAGTCAAAATGCAGTGCTACTTATCACCATGTCAAGCCCCTACTTTGATTTTCAATTCTAGGATCTTGCTCCTCGAGCTGGCATAGACTGGAAATGCTGCAGTAACAGCATGTACTCAGCTTTCTGAAATGGGAGAGAAGCCAACGCAGCAACTTTTCTGCCCAATTAAAGAGCATTGTCTACAGCAGGCCTACACAACATAAGGCTTGCAGACTGCACACAGTCATGAAGCAATTGTTCATGACCCACCCACAGATTTGAGAAAGGGGAGCAAGTAGAAAGACAGACAATATGGCACCCATGTCAGCAACAAGAGATAAGGCTGTTCCACAGACTCCACGTCTCAGTTCACGTTACAATGACAATACCCCATATCTAAACTCACAATGAAAATCAATGCAAACTGTCAAGCCTTCCAACAAAGGCATTCATTCACAGTACTGATGCTAGACTAGTATAAAAATTTCCTAAAGGGGAGGAACTATATTGAACTGAAACTAGGAAAACCCTGTACCATTCACCGGACAGCTTATACTCTTTGAGCAATCAACACTTACTGATGATCCTCAGGGCTTATTTTTTCTGTAAGAACTTGTTTTCATCTTTTCTCTTGCTCCTGTTATTTAATTACCAGTGAGTGACAATAAAATTTATTGTTCAAACTGGAACACTTTTAAGAATGAGCAACGAAAGGAGTGATATTATGGAAGATGACAGAGTATGAAGCTCTAGAGTCAGTCCCTTCACCAAAACAACTATTGAGCTGGTAAGAACTGTTAAAATTAAGTATTTAAGAACTCTGGGGTCTAGTCGAACACTTGTAGCATCCAGGGAAGTGCCTAACAAAGAAAAAGGCTGGTAAATTTTCATGAATTTCAACATCACACATAGCAGCAACAATCCTCAAGCCCCAACGAAAGTAACCATGGGAATGACCTGAATTCCTGATACAAGTTTTTTGGTATCACGGTGGACAATAAGACTCTTCTCCTACAAAAACCAGAGTTCTGTGTTTTGATCTGCCTGGCAGTTCACTAAGGGGCCAGCACACAGGCTGGCCATAAGTTGAACCTTAATGGGTTGAACTGCTTCCCTGGCATCATTGAAGTAAGTTAAAGAGACAGAATATCCTTTACATTTTTTTCTGTTACTGTATCCAGACACTTAAGGAAATCTCTGTCAGGTCACTAGCTGACCACAAGGATAACAGAACATAGACTTCAGTGATCACACATAACAAGGAATATAGGCTTTGCAAAAAAACAATTTGGAAATGTCACTAAACAAATGAACTACTGCGGACTTGATCAAGTAATAACAGTCCTCAGTATAGTGGGAGAAACTGATTTCCAGAATTACCTTACAATATTCAAAATGTCCAGATCTCAACAAGAAAATTACAAAGCACACAAAGAAATAGGAACATATCACTCATTCACATTAAAAAAAAGAGAAAGAAATTGATGAAAACCATTCTGAGGAAGCCCAGACATTAACTTACTTGACAAACACTTTAAATTTACTGTCTTAAACACACTAAAAGACCTGAAGAAAATCACAAAGAATTAAAAGAAATTAGGAAAACTATGAACAAGTAAGGAATATTAAGAAAGAGACCGGAATTATTAAAAGATCAAAGTAGAAATTTGGGAATCAAAAAGTACAACAGATAAAATTTTAAAATTCACAAGAGGTATTCAACAGCAGATACGAGTAGGAGTCATCAAATTTGAAGGTAGAGCAATGGTAACTGTCCAGTCTGAGGAGTAGGAAGAACACCAAGAAAAATGAACAAAGCCTCAGAGACTTACAGGACACCATCAAACATACCAACATATATATTATGGGAGTCTCAGAAGGAGGAGAGAAGAAAAAAAAAAGGCAAAAAAAAAAATTTGAGGAAATACTGTCCAAAAGCTTCCCCAGTTTGATGAAATACATAAATACACACACCCAAGAATCTCAACAAACTCCAAGCAGGACGAACTCAAAGAAATCCACACCATGACATATTATTATCAAATTGCTGAAAGACAAAGATGGAGAGAATCCTGAAAGCAACAAGAGAGAAGTGATTAATCACATAGAAGGCATTCTCAAAAAGATTAACAGCCTATTTCTCATCAAAAATCATGGAGACTAAATGGCAGTAGAACAATATATTTAAAGAATTGAAAGGAAAAACATGTCAACCAGGAATTCTGTATTCAGCAAAACAATCCTTCATATATAAAGGAGAAATTATGACATTCCTAGCCAAACAGGAGCTAAGGGAATTCGTTACGAGTAATCTGCTCTATAAGAAATGCTGAAGGGAGTCCATCAGGTTGAAATAAAAGGATACTAGACAGTAAATCAAAGCCACACAGAAAGATAAAGAACAATGGTAAAGGTAACTATATATAGAGACAAATATAAAATCTAAAAATACTGTATTTTTGGTATGTAACTCCTCTTTTTATTTTCTATTTAACTTAAAAGACAAATGCATAGGGACTTCCCTGGTGGTCCAATGGTTAAGAATCTGCCTCCCAATGCAAGGGATGCAAGTTCGATCCCTGGTCTGGGAACTAAGATCCCACATGCTACAGGGGAGCTAAGCCCATGGGTCACAACTACTGAGCCTACGCACTCTAGAGCCCATGTGCCACAACAAAAGATCCTACATGCTACAACTAAGACCCAATGCAGCCAAATAAATAACTTTTAAAAAAGACAAATGCATAAAACAATAATTATAAATCCATGTTAACAGGCACACAATGTATAAAGACACAATCTATGACAGTAACAACATAAAGGGGAAGATGAAGCCAATTAGGAGTAGAGTTAATGTTTGCTATTGAAGCTAAGTTGGTATCAATTAAAACTAGAGTTTTATAAATTTAGGATGTTAACTGTAATCCCCATAATAACTACTAATAATCAAAAATATAGGTAAAAAGAAATGGAAGGGGAATCAAAATAGTATACAGAAAAAAAAGCAAACACAAAATAAGTCAGTATTAGAGGAGTTAAGTAACAAGAAAAAATGACAAAACAAATAGCACAATTGCAGATATAAGTCCTTCATTACCAGTAATTACTTTAAATGTAAATGAGTTAAACTCATCAATTAAAAGACAGATATTGGTAGAATTTTTTTTGAAAAACACAATACAGCTATTTGCTGCTTAAAAGAGACTCATTTCAGACCCAAAGACACAGATAGGTTGAGAGTCAAGGGATGGAAAAAGATACTCCATGCAAATAGTAACCAAAAGCCTGGCTACCTATATTAACATGAAAAAATTGATTTTACATACAAAACTGTTGCAAGAGACAAAGAAAGACATTTTACAGTGACAAGAGGATCAATTCACCATGAAGATATAACAATTATAAATATATACATACTAAACAACAGAGGCTCAAAAAAAGAAAACAGTGCCAGAACTGAAGGGAGAAACAGTCTCCAATAATAGTTGGAAACTTCAACAGCCCACTTTCAATAATGTAGAGGACATGTAGATAGAAAATCACTAACAAAAAAGAGGACTTGAGCAACACTATAAATCAACTACACCTGACAAACATATACAGAACATGACACCTAACAATGGTAGAACATATATTCTTCTCAACTGCATGCAGAACATTCTCCAGGATAGACATGTTAGGCCATAAAATAATTCTCAAATTTCAAAATGCTAAATCATACAGTGGATGATTACAATGGAACTAACCACAATGGAACAAAGCTAGATATCGACAACAAAAGGAAAACTGGAAAACTCTCAAATACATGGAAATTAAATAACATATGCTTAAGCAATCAGTAAATCAAGGAAAGAATCACTAGGGATATTAGAAAATACTTTGAGATTAAAAAAATAAAAACACAACCCACCAAAACTTCCAGGTTGCAGCAAAACCAGTGTTCTGAGGGAAATTTATAGCTATAAACAACTCCATTAAAAAAGATTTCAAATCAACAATCCAACTTCACACCCTAAGGAACTAGAAAAAGAAGCACAAATTAAACCCAAAGCCAGAAGAAAGAAAGAAATAATAAGGATTACAGCAGCGATAAACAAAATAAAGAAAAGCAATAGAAAAAAATCAATGAAACCAAAAATTGGTTCTTGGGGGGAAAAAAATCAACAAAAATTACAAAACCTTTAACTAGACTAAGAAAGAGAGAAGATGCAAATAATTAAGATAAGAGATGAAAGCAGGGACATTACTACTGACCTCACAGAAATCAAAAGGATTATCCGAAAATACTATGAAGAATTTTACACCAACACTTTAGACAATCTAGATGAAATGGACAAATTCCAAGGAAAACACAAGTTACCAAAAGAGTAGAAAATCCTTTTTTTTTTTTTTTTTTGCCACACCATGCAGCATATGGGATCTTAGTTCCCTGACCAGGGATTGAACCCTTGCCCCCTTCATTGGGAGCATGGAGTCTTAACCACTGGACCACCAGAGAAGTCCCAAGAGTAGAAAATCTTAACAGACCTATAACAAGTTAGAGATTGAATCAGTTAATAAAAATCTCCTCCAAAAAGAAAAGTCAGGACTATATGGCTTCAGTGGTGGATTCTATCAAACATTTACAGAATAATTAACGATTCCTTCTCAAACTCTTCCAAAAAACAGAGAAAGCTTTCTAACACATTTTATGAGGTCAGCATTAACCTAATACCAAAGATATCATAAGAAAATTACAGATAAATACATCTTATGAATATAGACACAAAATTCCTCAACAAAACTCTAGCAAACCAAATCCAACAGCACATTAAAATTATACACCATGACCAAATGGGATTTAAGTCAGGAATGTAATCGTGGTTGAACTTCTGAAAAGCAATCAATGTAATACAAACCCCATTAAGAGAATGGAGAAAAAAACATTATCATCTCAACACATACAGAAGGAATATTTAACAAAATTCTACACCCTCTCATGATAAAAAAAAACACTCACAATCTAGGATAGAAGGGAGCTTCCTTAACATGATAAGGGGAATTTGTGAAGAATTCACAGTTAACATCATACTCAATAGTAAAAGAAGGAAAGTGTTTCCCCTAAGATCAGGAACAAGACAAGGATGTCACTTTCACCACTGCTATTCAACACAGTACTGGAAGTTCTAGACAGAGCAATTAGTCAAGAAAAAGAAAGAAAATGCATCCAAATTGATTATGTCTTTTAGAAACAGAAAGAAGTAAAACTATATTTGCAGATGTCATGATTCTATACATACAAAATCCACACACACAAAAAAAGCTAGAGCTAATAAATGAATTCAGTAAAGTTGCAGGATACAAGATCAACACATGTCAGTTTGTTTCTATATGGCAGCAATGAACAATCTTAAAAGAAAATTAAGAAAATAATTCCATTTACAATAACTTTCAAAAGAACAAAATAGTAAGAAATAAATTTAACCAAGAAAGTGAAAGACTTACACATTGAGTACTACAAAACATTGCTGAAAAAATTTAAAGATCTAAATAAATGGAAATATATCCCATATTCATGAATAGGAAGACTTAATATTGTTAAGATGAAAATACTCCACAAAGAAAACAATTCCTTAAATTTATATGAAACTGCAAGAAACCTCAAATAACCAAAAAAATACTGAAAAAGAGAAACACAGTTGGAGGACTCACACTTCTCAATTTCAAAACTTAATACAAAGCTACAGTAATCAAAACAGTGGGTATCAGCATAAGGACAGATATAGAGACCAAAAGAACAGAATTGAGAGTCCAGAAATAAACAAAATCGACCACAGCCAATTGACTTTTGACAAGACCATTCAAGAGGGAAAAAAATCATCTCTTTAACAGATGGGGCAGTGAAAAATGGATAACCACATACAAATAAAAAGATGGACCCATACCTTACTTCTTACACAAAAACTAACTAAAAATAACCCAATGGCCTAAAAGTAAGAGCCAAAATTGTAAAACTATCAGAAGAAAACACAAGGGTAATCTTCATAACCTCAGATTTGGCAATGGATCTCAGATTTGACACCAAAAGCATAAGCAATAAAAAATGGACAAACTGGACATCATAAAATTAGAATATTTTTTACATGAAAGAATGTTATCAAGAATGTGAAGGGAGATAGTTTCCTCCACAAGAGAGCACACAACAGTATCAAGCAGTATCAGCAGTATTTCGTCTTGTGGAACTGAAAACCACAGCCACAGAAAGACAGAGAAAACGAAAAAGCAGAGGACTTTGTACCAGATGAAGGGACAGGATAAAAACCCAGAAAAACAACTAAATGAAGAGGAGACAGGCACCCTTCCAGAAAAAGAATTCAGAATAATGATGATGATGATGATCCGGGACTTTGAAAAAAGACTGGATGCAAAGATTGAAAAGTTTACCAAAGACCTAGAAGAATTAAAGAGCAAACAAACAGAGATATGCAACACAATAACTGAAATGAAAAATACACTAGAAGGAACCAATAGCAGATTAACTGAGACAGAAAGGCGAATAAGTGACCTGAAAGACAGAATGGTGAAAATCACTGATGCAGAAAAGAATAAGGAAAAAAGAATGAAAAGAACTGAAGACAGCCTAAGAGACCTCTGGGACAATGTTAAACTCACCAACATTTGCATTATAGGGGTCCCAGAAGGAGAAGAGGGAGAGAAAGAACCCGAGGAAATATTGGAAGAGATTATAATTGAAAACTTCCCTAACGTGAGAAAGGAAACAACTACCCAAGTCCAGGAAACACAGAGAGTCCCAGGCAGGATAAACCCAAGGAGAAACACGTCAAGACATATACTAGTCAAATTGACAAAAATTAAAGACAGAGAAAAGTTATTAAAGCAACAAGAGGAAAACGACAAATAACATACAAGGGAACTCCCATAAGGTTAACAGCTGATTTCTCAGCAGAAACTCTGCAAGCCAGAAGGGAGTGGCATGACATATTTCAAGTGATGAAAGGGAAGAACCTACAACCAAGAATACTCTACCCAGCAAGCATCTCATTCAGATTCGATGGAGAAATCAAAAGCTTTACAGACAAGCAACAGCTAAGAGAATTCAGCATCACCAAACCAGCCCTGCAACAAATGCTAAAGGAACTTCTCCAAGCAGGAAGCATAAGAGAAGAAAAGGACCTACAAAAACAAACACAAAACAATTAAGAAAATGGTAATAGGAACATACATATCGATAATCACCCCGAATGGAAATGGACTAAATGCACCAACCGAAAGACACAGACTGGCTGAATGGATACAAAAGCAAGACCCATATATATGCTGTCTACAAGAGACCCACTTCAGACCTAGGCACACATACAGATGGAAAGTGAGGGGATGGAAAAAGATAGTCCATGCAAATGAAAATCAAAAGAAAGCTGGAGTAGCGATACTCATATCAGATAAAATAGACTTTAAAATAAAAAACGTTACAAGAGACAAGAAAGGACACTACATAAATATCAAGGGATCCATCCAAGAGGAGATAACAATTATAAATATATATGCGCCCAACACAGGAGCACCTCAATACATAAGGCAAATGCTAACAACTATGAAAGAGGAAATTCAAGGCAGAAATAGAGACATATATGTAGAGAACAAACATATGGACACCAAGTGGGGAAAGCAGGGAGGGTTGGGGGGGAATGAATTGGGAGATTGGGATACCAAATTGTATACTCTAAATATATGCTGTTTATTGTCTGTTAACTGTATCTCAATAAATGTTCTTAAAAAAAAAAAAAGAATGTGAAGGGACAACCTACAGAACGGAGGAAAAATTTTGCAAATCACACATCTGATAAAAGATTAATATCCAGAATATATAAAGAACTCTTAAAATTCAACAAACAAAATGGTACAAATTTTAAAATGGGTAAAGGACTTAAATAGACATTTCTCCAAAGAAGACTTACAAATACCCAACAAGCACCAGAGGGTATCTAGGACAGCTTTAATCAAAAAATAAAAAATAGTAAGTGTTGGCAAGGATGTAGAAAAATAGGAAACCTTGTATATTACTGGTGAGCATGTAAAATAGTACAGCTGCTGTGAAAAAAAATTTGCTGTTCTTCAAAAAGTTAAACACAGATTACCATATGACTCAGAAATTCTGCCCCTAGGTACATACCTAACAGAAATGAAAACATATGTCCATACATAAATTTGTACATGAATGTTTATAGTAGCATTATTCATAACAGCCAAAAGATAGAAACAGCACAAATGCCCATCAGTGGATAAATGTATAAACAAATTGAGGTACGTATGTATTTTGTCTGTGTGTGTGTGTGCATGTGTGTGTATTTAGCCTTATGTGTATGTGTGCGTGTGCGCACATGCGTGCAAGTATTCTGCCACAAAAAGGATACATACTACAACTAGCATGAATCTCAAAAACATTATGCTAAGTGAAAGAAAGTAGACATAAAAGGTCACATATTGTACGGTCTACTTAAATAACTGCTTACAAGGTGTGATGTGGTTTTCTTTGATCCTTTCAAACACCATGCATTTTTTAAATAGTGACATTGTATTTAAATGGATTTAAGCTATAATCTCCACAGAATTTCATATATGTAGCTCTTCTTTTCAGTACCTTAGCTTTTTGTTTAACTCTATTTTAATCTCTTCTCTAATGCCTGATGTTTGTTTTTTCCCATTATGAAAAAATACAAATATACATTCAAATCTAGCTCTAAACTACAATTATTTTAGAGTAAGAAAATAAGACGAAGTACATGGAGAAAATGCAAATAGAGTAACAACCTCTCCAAAATTTTAAGTAAGATATGACCCTTAAAAGGGCACAGTTTCTATAATGAAATGTAAATGTTTATATGCTTTTCACCAAGAGACAGGAGAACCTAGGCTTGGTCCAGACCAGGTAATGGAGGTAAGTTAGGAACCCTAAGATAATACCTACTTCTGTCTTCTACTTGGAAAAAAATAATTTATTCCCATCATTTTAATCTCTAATATATAACTATGGATACTATAAATATTTTAGAATACAGTATATTTGTATATACAAATATGGCTATTATTAGACATCTCATTTTTAAGAGAAAATAAATTTATTTCAAAATACTACTTACTCAACTAGTTATAAATTATTTTGGAAATATTCTCCTTAAACGGGTTCTCTAAATTTATTTCACAACTTTAAAACCAGGAAAAGAATGTTTTTTGGATACTATAAACTAAATACAGTATACATTTCTCAAAACTATTGAAGAAGATAGTATTATTGCTAAATTTACATCATGACTATGATCTGAACATAAAGAAGAAACTCAATATCCCCATGCTGAAGAATCAGAAGAAAAAAATGAATGAATTATTTCTATAAGACTAACTATCCAATTTTCAAATATTATTAGGTATCCCTGAAAGTTAATAAAATCAAAGTGAAACAAATAAAAAGAAACTCTGAATTCCTCTATTCATTCATAGACAGTAATATGAAATAAACACAAAACCCACATTTCATCTTTGTCTTTATATAAATAATTATCAAAGCATTTTAACAGCTTATGTCTTACTTTGATCAAGCAGGCCTGTCTCTGAGGAGAAGAAACTGCTGTGATGTTAATGCTGGCTAAGCCCACACTATGAATTCTGCAGTCCAGGGGAAAAAATTTTTTGTAAGATGTCTACTCAAGAAATCATGTCTTGGCGCTTGTAGGAGAAACCCCACCCACAACTTTGTCAGAACTGCTTTTATTCAAGTAATTCTGCTATTATTACCTTCTCTTTCTATCATGTCTCCTTACCTTGAGCATTCTGAAATAGTTAGGCATCCTCTTTTAATATAAGCATTATGGAAACTGTCCCACTAAACAGATAAACGTTTTCTACATTTATTTGTTCATGAGTTGAAAACAGAAAAACACAAGGTGTTTTTAATGTCTTTCTAGGTTTGCCACATAAAATAATTGTTCCCAGGCATTCTTAATTTACATATCATGACTTTTGTGATATTTTTCTCTTGTTCCTGTTAATTGAATATTCATCTTTGGTATCTCAAAGCACAACAACTTTTCACCTAATTCTGATCCCTCTAGAGGAGTCAAGATCTCTGGGTGCATGATAAAGAGATAGATGACTGTCTTTTCCTTGGCAGCAAAAGGAAGAGATATATATATAATATGCAGATATATAGGTCACTTTCTAAGTGTCTGCTGTAGTTAGCTTCCTCTTTACCGTGGATGCATATTTCAGCATTAATGGTGCCAATTTTCAATAAGGCAGCTTACATACCAAGAAAACTACATGAGAAGAAACTCAATGACTCTGAAATACCCTGCCTAAATGACTGGACTTCTATATATAGCACTTTCTTAAATTTTTGTAATACATTCAGTAGAGCACTTTTTTAAAGATATAATTCTTCCATACTGCTTCAGTGATTAGTAGTAGCTTTATCTAGTCATTCCCACAGACTGTGATAAATGCCAAATAACTTAAAGCCCAGCTTTCTAATAGTTTCTATTACTGCAGTGTGTAGAATGTACATGAAGAATGCTGAAAAGCAGGAAATGACTTGGATAGCAATGGCGATATTATGCTATGTTTGTTTAAGTTGCTGTATAAAAGGCAAACCTCCCCATTCCCCTCACCACGAGAGCTGTGATTAAAACTCCGGCTGCCTGAAACCAAATATAAGGTTGTGCTCTCTTCACTCAGCTGTCAATCTTTCAACTAGTTGGTTTACAGGTTCTGAGAAAACACACACTCCTGTTTTATACATGTGCATGAAAGACCCAGCTTTTGCAAGTTCAATTAGACAGAAAATTGAGTTCTTTCTCTTAATTCCACATCACTGTGGAATAGTGACAACTACAGGACCTTGGGTTGTTACTTTGTTGAACTTTGTTTTTCCTTATCAACATGTGTTTTATTGTCTCCACCTATAAATTCATATTTAAATGTAGATACGATGCTCAAATACATTTAATGTAATACATATTCATAAATCTAAGCTGACGTAACTTTGACACAGATGACATCATGAATATATAAAGAAAATGATGGTGAATGTCATTGCCTGAAGTATTGGCAAAAGTCAATGTTAAGATTCTCATTAAGTTTCTCACATTCCTCATGTTTTCAATAAATATGTCAGTAAATGTCTACACTCCATGATCTTAATCAAGGGTCAGTTAGAAAACATTCTACTTTTAACTTTGTTGATCAATGCACAAGTTTAAATAGCATTACTTCATTTTTGCACTGGATTTTCTAAGTGGTCTTTTTAAAAATAACTGAAGTATTATGCTTTCTTTAAAAATAAGTCTTATAACAAAAAAGAAACACTGTACGTAATATGAGATAAAAACTAACAAAAATAAGTAGGAATAAAATTACTATTATTTTTATCACTTAAGAAACAAAAAATGGGATTGGAGAATACAAGATGATGGTAAAGGACACGTGAAGTCCACACCCACATATAGAGCAATTCCTCTTGAAGAAGACTAAGGGCTGATTAAACAACTACTGCACATAGAAGGACCACATAGAAATGGGCAGGAAAGACAGAGACACAGGATCCATGGGTACCCCACCCCTGACACTACGACTTGCAGTAGGGAGGGAAACTGCTAAGGGGCCTGAGCGCAGAATCACACACCCTAGGAGACAGTGAAAAAACAGCAGTTTTAAGGGTACCTAGATTACACAGGAAGGAATTCATTTACTAACCCTAGAGCTTCTGCAAAATGGAAAGAAAACTGCTGGAGCTCTCTCCGAGATCAAAGACACCAGTGAGAGCCATCATTTGAGTCTACATAGGACTTACCTGCCCACAACTGCTCCAGCTCCAGGTGTCCCACCAAGGCAGCTTGACCGAGGGACTGCCCCCAGCCAGGGCACACTTTAGACCTAGCTGCCCTACCAATGTGGCCTTGGGTGCGCACTCCCCAAGGATTAATCCTAACCTGGGCATGCTCTATCCCCAGCTGCCCCGCCAAGTCAGCCTCAGATGTAGTGCTCCCCAGGGACTGCCCCTGGCCACTCTAGCTCCAACAAGCCTGCCAAAGCCGTCAGGTTCCAATAGTCTACAGGCTCCCATTCAGAGCCACTCCTTCAAGACCAAGAGAGGGACTTTCTAGGTGGCGCAGTGGTTAAGAATCCGCCTGCCAATGCAGGGGACACGGGTTCAATCCCTGGTCCAGGAAGATCCCACATGCCACAGAGCAACTAAGCCCATGCGCCACAACTACTGAGCCTGCGCTCTAGAACCCATGAGCCACAACTGTTGAGCCCGTGTGCTGCAACTACTGAAGCCCATGCATCTAGAGCCTGTGCTCCGCAGCAAGAGAAGCCACAGCAACAAGGAGCCCATGCACCGCAACAAAGAGTAGACCCCTCCTGCCACAAATAAAGAAAGCCCGTGTGTAGCAACAAAGACCCAACACAGCCAATAAATTAATTAATTAATTTTTAAAAAAAGACCAAGAGAGGTAGCTGTTTCACCTAACTCAGAGAAACAAAAACTCAAATTCAAATAAAATGAGGAGACAGAGGAATATATTTCAAATGAAAGAACAAAATAAAACCCAAGGTGAAAAAAAATGCTAATGAAATGGAAATAAGTAATTTACCTGATAAAGAATTCAAAGAAACTGTTATAAGGATGCCCACTGAACTCAGGAGAAGAGTGGAGGACCTCAGTGAGAACTTCAACAAAGATTTAGAAAATATAAGAATGAACCAATCAGAACTAAAGAATACAATAACTGAAATAAAAAATACACTAGAGGGAATAAGCAGCAGATTAGATGATACAGAAGAATGAATAAGTGATCTGGAAGATAGAATAGTGGAAATCACCTAATCAAAACAGTAAAAAGAATTTTTTTAAATGAAGAGAGTTTAAGAAACCTCTGAATTTACAATAGCCAGGACATGGAAGCAACCTAAATGCCCATCAACAAATGAATGGATACAGAAGATGTGGCATATATACACAATGGAATATTACTCAGCTATAAAAAGGGATGAGATGGAGCTATATGTAATGAGGTGGATAGAACTACAGTCTGTCATACAGAGTGAAGTAAGTCAGAAAGAGAAGGACAAATATTGTATGCTAACTCACATATACGGAATCTAAAAATTGAACTGATGAACTCAGTGACAAGAACAAGGACGCAGATACAGAGAATGGACTGGAGAACTCAAGGTATGGGAGGGGGAGGGGGGTGAAGGGGAAATTGAGACGAAGCGAGGGAGTAGCACAGACATATATATACTACCAACTGTAAAATAGATAGTCAGTGGGAAGTTGTTGTATAACAAAGGGAGTCCAACTCAAGGATGGAAGATGCCTTAGAGGACTGGGGCAGGGAGGGTGGGGGGGACTTGGGGGGGGGGAGTCAAGGAAGGGAAGGAATACAGAGATATGTGTATAAAAACAGATGATTGAACTTGGTGTACCCCCAAAAAAATAATAAAAAAAAAAGAGAGACCTCTGAGACAAATCAAGCATACTAATATTTGCATTATAGGTATCTTAGAAGGAGAAAAGAGAAAGAGACATAAAACTTATTTAAAGAAATAATGGGTGCAAACTTCCCTAATCCAGGAAGGATACAGGCATCTAGGCATAGGAAGCATAGAATCCCAAACAAGATGAACCTAAAGAGATCCACACCAAGACATACAATTAAAACGGCAAAAGTTAAAGATAAAGAGAGAATCTTAAAGGTAGCAAGAGAAAAACAACAAATCACATACAAAGGAAGACTACCAGATGATTTTTCAGCAGAAACTTTATGGGCCAGAAGGGAGTGGCAGGATATATTTAAAGTGCTAACAGGAAAAAACTTATAACCTAGAATACTCTATCTGGCAAGTTTGTCATTTAAAACTGAATGAGAGATAAAGAGTTTCCCAGACAAGCCAAAACTAAAGGAGTTCATCACCATTACACTGGACTTACAAAAAATGTTAAAGGGTCATCTTTAAGCAGAAAACAAAAGGCTACAACTATAAATAAGAATATATGAAATAAAAAATCTCACTGGTAAAGGCAAGTATATAGTAAAGGCAAGTGGATCAGCCACTTAAAAAGCTAGTATAAAGGGTAAAAGACAAAAGTAGTACAATCAACTATAACTGCAGTAAGTAGTTAGCGAACACAGAATTTTTAAAAAGATGTAAAATATGACAACAAAAACATGAAACAGGGTGGGGTAGTTAAAAACGTAGTACTTTTAGAATGTATCTGAACATAAGTGACTATCAGCTTAAAAGAGATGGATACATATACAGGTCAATATATATGAATGACATGGTAACCACAAACCAAAAAACTATACAAGGATACATAAAAAATAAAGAGAAAGGAATACAAACATAACACTAAAGGAATCCATCAAACCACAAGGGAAGAAGCCAAGAGAAGAAGACAGGAACTGAGAAGAACCATAAGAAAACCAGAAAACAATTTAAATGGCAATAAGTACACACTTATCAATAATTACTTTAAGTGCAAATGGACTAAATGCTCTAATGAAAAGACATAGGAATGCTGAATGGATAAAAAACAAGAGCCATCTATATGCTGCCTACAAGAGATTCATCTCAGATTTAAAAACACACATAGACTAAAAGTGGAAGGGTGGAAAAAGTTATTCCATGCAAATGGAAACAAAAAGAAAGCTGGGTAGCCATACTCATATCAGACAAAACAGACTTTAAAACAAAGACTGTAACAAAAGAGAAGGGAGGATATTACATAATGATAAAGAATTCAATCCAACAGAAGGATATATATAACATTTGTAAACACTTATGGCACCCCAACATAGGAGGACCTAAATTTATAAAGCAAATATTAACAGAAATAAAGGGAGAAATACACAATACAATTATACTAGGGGACTTTAATACCCCCATTCCATCCAAAAGTAGCAGAATGTATACTCTATTCAAGTGCACATGGAACTTTCTCTGGGATAGATCACATTAGGCCAAAAAACAAGTCTAGATAAATTTAAGAAGACTGAAACCATATCAAGCATCTTTTCTGACCATACAGAATGAAACTAGAAATCAACTAGAAGAAGAAAACTGGGGGGAAAAAAAACTACAAATACATGGAGACTGAACAACATGCTACTAAACAACTAATTTCAACAAACAAATCAAAGAGGAACTAAAAGAAAAATACCTTGAGACAAATGAAAATGGAAACACAACTGTCCAAAATCTATGGGATGCAGCAAAAGTAGTTCTAACAGGCATGTTCATAGTGATAGAGCCCTATCTCAAGAACAAGAAAAATCTGAAGTAAACAATCTAAATGTATATTTAAAAATATAAAAGATCATAAGAGAACACTTTGAACAATTATATGCCAACAAATTAGATAACCTAGAAGATATGCATAAATTTCTAGAAACATACAATCCTTCAAAACTGAATCATGGAGAAATAGAAAATCTGAATAAACCGACTACTAGTAATAAAACTGAATCAGTAATCAAAACATTTCCAAAAAATGAAAGTCCGGATCCAGATAGCTTTACAGGTGAATTCTACCAAAAATTTAAAGAATAGTTAACACCTATCCTTCCTCAAATTATTCTAAAAAATTACAGAGGAAAAAATGCTTCCAAACTCAATCTATAAGTCCAGCATCACCTTGATACCAAAACAGATAACCGCTAATATGTTGAATCTGAAAAATAAAACAAATGAACAAACAAAACAAAAGAAATAGACTCATAGATACAGAGAACAAACTGGTGGTTGCCAAAGGGGAGGGAGGTGGGGTAATGGAAAAATAAGTGAAAGGGATTATGAGATACAAGCTTCCAGCTATAAAATAAATAAATCATGAGGATGTACTGTATACATAGGGAATCTATTCAATAATATTATAAAACTTTGTATGGTCACAGATTGTAACTGTTCTTACTGCAGTGATCATTTTATAATGTATAAAAATACCAAATTACTATTTTGCTCACCTTAAACAAAAATAATACTGTATGTCAATTTTAACTGAATTTTTAAATTTTCTTAAAGGAAAAGAAACTGGAAAACAGTTGAAACAATTTTTCTCATATTTTTGCAAAATTCTTACCTCTGCTCAAAATTCCAAGTAAATGTGTCATCCCCAAAAGAAGAATTTTTCTGAGAGCTATGATCTCTTTGAGGGATCTGAAGATTTAACCATAACTTGTACATTTCCAACCTATTTAATGCATACTAATATTGCCTCCATATTTTAACTTGTAAAAAATGCACAGCAAAAGATCTAGTTGAAATGTATTAAATACAAAAGTTCTATGTGACATGCTAACAGTAGATATAGTTTTAATGAAACCCCTGTCCCACAAATAGAGAAGTATAAAATAAAGCAACAAGGAAGACACAAGTTAGAGGGCAGCACAAGTGAAAGACATACAATCAAACAGAATGAATGCCATCAGATAAAGACATTCTTCAAAGATTTAAGAAATACCCTAAACCAATAATCTGCACTAGTGTCCACAAATTATACATAGGTAATTTTTTCTATTTTACTAAAAAGAATTTATATTCACAATCATGCTTTTGTTTAAAAGCCTTTGGACTTTATTTATTGGTCTTTTGAAAGAAGCACTAAGATTATTTGACCTAGGGTCCCTACATAAATTTTTCTTTGACTAAGAGAAAGAGGAAAATAAGCAAGGCAGAGAGGAGAAAAAGGAAGATAATGTACTAAAAACACTTTAAAATAACCATAACAGAAGATCAATAATATTTTCAAGTGAAAGGGGAGAAGATTTGGTGGGAAATGTCATAATTTTAGTTATAAGATATATCTCATAAAATTGTTTCATATGTGTGACTGTGTATGTTCCTTCAGCCAGCTAATTACAGAAAAGGGATCACAGACATGGATGACAGAAAATAAATGCTGTCGATCTATTTCTGGCAAGATGATAAAGTGAATCACTCCTGTTCCAAACACAAAGAAAGGCTGGAAGAAGTGCAAACAAATTAAAAAATCCCTAGTTTAGAAATACCCAGGCTCCAGAAACAAAGAGAAAACTCAAAGCCAGAATCACAAGCGTATACGCTGACAGCATGACAATTTAAGAAGTAAAGAGTAGAAATAGGGCCTAAGAGCCAGTCGCTGCAGTTTTAAGGTTCTTATGTAGGGATAAAATACATGGTTTGGGGCCCACACAAGTAGAAGAACTAGAAAATAACTAAGATACCTGAGTAAAATGTTCAGATAATAAAAATATTGCTTATTCCATAAAAAGGGGTATTAAAAACAAAAACACAGGCCCTACTCATAAGTCCAGAAGAGCAGCAAGCTGGTTCTAAGCCAAAAGCTCTAAATAAGAAAAAAGTTTCCCACGAAAGACCACACTTAAAGATAGGTTTGGGATTCAAATTTACATTACATGCATGGTATGGTAATCCCATGCCAGATAAAAAAACAGAGCCTAATAAGAATTTTTATATACTATACTATACTATTACAGTGCGACCTCCAGGAAATATTATTAAATGAAAGATGAGTTCTGAATAATATGAAGAGTATGCATATGTTTATCTAAGAAAGAAAATACAAACATATAAACACACATATGGTTCCATTTTTTTAAAAAAAAGAGAGATCAATCAAAGCTAATTAAATTATTTGCCTGTGGGAAAGGAGAGAAGAGGGTGAAAGGGAGAAGAATAGAAGCTAGACTTCTCCAAATTTATCTTTTCTAGATTTGACTTTGAAATTATGTAAATAGCTAACATAATCATACAAAAAAACTGAATCAATAATTTTAAAAATGATTCCCAAAATGTGAAAGTAAAGTGAAACAAACTAATCTATGTATCAAGTTGATGGCTTAAACACACAGAGAGCAATTATTTCAAGTGACTTCAAAACAGAGTAATTTGATTATAAATCCTTAGTAGGATATACAACAAAGACCAAAGAACTGCAAAGAAATTTTAAACTATTTCAGTAACCATATTATTAGCAATGGCATTGGTCTTGTTATACTGATTAACATAGAGCAAACAATTATATTACTGTTACAAGAAACCAATGTTTTCAGCACGTTAAAAACACAAACACAAAAACAAAACAAGTTAAGTTAAAACACTGTAATCTCAAATTTGAATTGGAAATACCAGGGTAAATTCATGCGGTATTTTTTATTAAAAAAAAAAAATTCACCTTGCCTAGCTCTTCATATTTCCATTAAAAAGGTCTAGATACATTGACAAATCCAGAGCACTAAACACCCCATCATCCAGATTGTGGTCTCTAAGTACCATTTTGCACTAAAAGGAATTAGGGTTATTTAGAACAGTTGATCTCAGATCTAATGTAGGAAACATACAAAATGAGCCTGAAATATCTTACTGTACCAGAAAACAAGATTATTAAAGGCTAATGGTATTATGTCAAAAGGGCTCAGTAACTAACTTGAAGAGACAGCAAAAGTTTGAACAATTTTAGGAAGAAGATAACATTTCAAAGGATTAAATTACTAAATATGTTGAAAATCCATGTGTTCATAACAATTTTAAAAAATAAAAACTTTATTGCCTTTAGCGGATGCAAGGGAATCAACATATTATTATGAAAATTGGTAAGTAAAAGGAAAGAATCGTGCATTATTTTTATTATCTTTTATTAACTGTACCACAAAGTAATTGAATAGTTGATGGGGACAAGTTATTTATAGAAATATTCCAACTAATAAATAAAAAAGAAAGTTAGACTTCACAACTCTGTATGGCATGATGAAATCTGGCTAGATTCATCAATGTGTGCTAAAATCATTAAGTAAACAGCAGATGGGGAATTTTATAAGGTATGGATCAGGCTGACAATAGCTGAAACTACTGATCAATCTTTCCATTACACACACAAAAAAAGAGCAACCAGATCTTACATGCCTCCTGACATGATACAATAGAAAGTATACACCACCATGAAATATTCTTGCAAAAAAAAAAAAAAATCAAGCCTAAGTAAGCCTTTATATCTAACTACTGGTTAACAGAAACAGGATACAGAGTAACATATTTTACAACACCTAGGATGAAATTAGCAAAATCCTGGATGTAGTTAGGCAGAAAAATGTTAACATAGCAGGCCCAAAACTCTTATCCTTAGAAAAGCCTGTTTGCAAGGTTGGACCTTGGCTGGTGGTGGAACTTGGATTTCAGTAGGGTTCCCACCATTCCCAGAATTAGTAAGAGTGTTCAGTGTGCTTAAATTGTTCACACAATGTGGTTTATGCTGAACACATGCTCTCCTTCTGAGAGTCTGGAATTCTCAGACTCTCTGGTACACACCAGGCAGAGGATACCTACGTAACCAGCCTTCAGTAAAAACCCTGGTACTGAATCTCTAATGAGCTCTTCTTTTAAGCATTTCACACGTGTTGTCACAACTCACTCCTGAGAGTTAAAATTAAGCACATCCTGTGTGACTCTACTAGTAGACTCTTAGAAGTTTGCAATTGGTTGCCACCACACTGCCCCATTTGTCTTTCCCCTCCACTGGTATTACTTTGTATCCTTTTGCTATAAGAAATCATATCCATGCACACAACTATATTCTGAATCCCATGATTCAACCAGCCCTCCTGGTGAATCACTGAAACTAGGAGTGGTCTTTAGAACCTCCAACACAGTGGGAAACAACAGATTAATAAACTGAATTCATCAACAAATAAATTGCACAAGAAAAAAAGGAGGGAAAACCTGTAAAGAAATTTAATAATAAATGTTTAATTTTAATATTTTGTTTCAGTTCCTGCGATTAAAGATTAAAAACTCCGACAGGAAAAAAATTGTGATTAAAAAAACCATAAAACTAAAAATAAATTTAAATAAACTTCCAAATAATTGTACAAGTCTGTGGCATTTATACTCTTGAAGTCATTCAAATTTAAAACCACACTAAGATTTTGGAATATCCTTTATAAGTAACCTAAACTTAACCCAAGAAGAATATTGAAAACTTGAATATATTTATGAACATCAAAAAATTAAATCAGTAGTCAAATATCTATCCACAAGAAAGCACCAGCCCAAGGCTGTTTATAGACAAGTATTACCAAATCTGAAATAAACAGGTAACCCTTAATTTAAACAAGACATTTTAGAGAACAGAAAAATGGAAAAAGCTATTCAGCTTATTTTATGAGGCTAGTATAATCTTATGCTCAAAATGACAAAAACTGTAAAAGAAAAAAACTATAGGCTAGTCTCATTTACTAACCTAGATTTTTAAAATTCTACGCAAAGCATTAGCAACTTTAATCAGTTTAAAATTAATCAGTCACATACCAAGTGTGTCTGTACATCATCTGTATGCCTATATACATATACACATACATGTATCTACAAAACTACATCATGATCAAGTAAGGTTTATCCCAGGAACTCAAGGATAGACTAACACTTAAAAACCTATTAATGTAATTTTTACATCAACATATTGATGAAAAAAATCATATGATCTTTTAAAAAGACAGGAAAAAATTCAATGTGCATACATTATCTTTTATTAAGAACCTCTTAGCAAGCTAAGAACACAAGGAAATTTTCTTAATTTGATATTTAACAGTAAAACAAAAAAAAAGTATTTGAAGTCAGAAACAAGGTGAGAATGTTTGCTATTACTTACTGCTTCTATTCAATCTTGTACAGGAAATCCTAATCAATTTTAAAAGTATTAAAAGCTTAAAGATTTTTTACAGTCATTATTTGCAGATAATATAATTACAGAGAAGATCCAAGAGAATCTAAAAACTGTCAAAACTAATAATATAGTTCAACAGGTTATTGGATACAAGATCAATATACAAAAAATTAACAGTATTCCTATACACATGGAATAACCACATAAAAAAGTAACTAATGATCTTATTCACAATAGAAAGAAAATCATAATGTACCTAAGAAAATATCTAACAAAATCTGAGTAAGACCTCTATAAAGAAAATTATAAAACCTTATTGTCAAAGTGAGAGCATTGGCATTTATACACTACCAAATGTAAAATAGATAACTAGTGGGAAACAACTGCATAACACAGGGAGATCAACTCGATGATTGGTGATGACCTAGAGGAATGGGATAGGAAGGGTGGGAGGGAGGCTCAAGAGGGAGGGGATATGGGGATATATGTATAAATACAGCTGATTCACTTTGTTGTACAGCAGAAACTAGCACAATAGTGTAAACCAATTATACTCCAATAAAGATCTGGAAAAAAAAAACCTTATTGTCAGGCATAAATGGAAACATAGATGAATGGAAAGATATACCATGTTGGTGGATGGAAAGACCAAGTTTCATAAAAATGTCTATTCTCATACACTATAAATTCAATTCAAATAGAAATTCCATGGGGGTTGTTAACAGATCTTGACAACATGACTCTACATGTGAGAGAACAGACTGAAAACAGGACAATTTTGAAGAAGATGAACAAGGTGGGAAGGCTTACCCTAACATCCACCATCATATTATAAAGCTTTGATAATTTAGATAGCATGATACTGGCACAGAGACAAACAAACCTAACCACATAAAATAGAGAACCCAGAAACAGATCCACCTATTTATGGCAATTTGGAAGATGAAAAAGTTAGGAATACAAGTCACCAAGGAAAGGAGAAATTACTTTTTTAAATGATGCTGAGAAATTAAGTTATACATATGGGGAGAAAACTAGATCATTGTTTCACAAAATAAATCAGAGGTGGAGTTAAAAAATCTAAATCTAGAAAGCAAAATTATAACACTATTAGAGGAAAAAGCAGGAAGTTAACCATATGGCATCAAAATAGGAAAAGCCAGCTTAAACAAGAGCTAAAAATATACAAGCATTAAAGAGAAAGGCTAAAAAATTTTTTACAATAAATTTTAAAACTTCTATACATCAAGACATCATAAAGAAAGTAAAAAGACAAGCCATAAAATGGGACAAATTTATAGTACATATAACCAAAAATGGATTATTATATAGAAATTCTAAATCAAAAAGAAAAAAAAATTAAAGGAATATGAACACACAATTCACAGAAAAGGAAATCCAAACAGCCAATAAACAAACATATGAAAGGTTGCTCATTCTCACTAAATACTAGGGAAATGTAAATTAAAACAAAATAACATTTGAATCTATGGTCTAATATTTTTAAGTATCAGCAAGTATGTGAGAAAAGGAAATCTTATCCTGGTTGAAGCATAAATTGGTATAGCTACTACTGTAGGGAATGAGTTGGCCACATCATGTAAAGTCGATAACAACTGCAACTAACAAATGCATGCCCTAAAGAAACTTTCACATATATGTGTAAAAAACAAGCATAAAAGGGCTCACTGCAGATTAAACTGGAAATAGTCTAAATGTCCATAAATCAGTGTGTCATTATAGATAAATCTCAAAAACACTGGGCTGAGTGAAACAAACAAGCTTCAAAAAATGAATAGTATGATACCATTTGTATGAAGCTTAAGAATATGCAAGCAATGGTATATATCAGAACTTAATGCCGTGATGAAAATGTTCTGTATCTGCACTAATACAGTAGACTAAGCCACACGTCGATATTGAACACTTGTAATGTGGCTAGTGCTCCTGAGGAATTTAATGTATTTTATTGTATTTTAATTTTAATTTAAATGGCTACTGGCCACCATATTGGCAGAAGAGGTATACATAATTTATGGATACATGCATAAATAGAAATATAAAATCTTGGAGGAAGAATACACCCCAACTTCACGACAGTGGTTACCTCGGAAGAAGTGAAGTGAGTTAAAATGGGATATGAAGGGATTCAACAGTCTCTGTGACATTTTATTTCTTTAAAACAATAAAAATATATAAAACAAATATGTCAAAATGCTAATATCTGTTAACACTGATTAGTCTGATTAGTATGTTTGAAATACTTTCCAATTTATCTAATATTGCCTAATTTAAATGTTTCATTTTAGTTTCTTTGAAATATATAATAATTTATATTTTTTAAATAACTTTTTGAAAGTAAATAATATTTAAATCTTTATCATACCTAAAAAGCTAAAAACCCAGGAGATCAACTATCATATGTATAGTCTCAATGAATACATATAACATTGAAAAAAGCAGACAAGAGCAAAACTGTGACATAGCATGTTTGCATAGCTCCTAATAATGATTTTTACAATTAATTTCAAAGGTTAACAAAAATATTTCAAAAATGTGTTACTTTACTTAAATTTTAAATGTAACAAATAGAGAAAATCATGTATTTATCTTACAGATAAATTAGAACTATTATAAATATACTGAATAAAATACTGAAAATAGCACTGGACCAGGGGTGGCCAAGGCAGTTTGTATCAACTTCCTAGTACCAGTTTACACTAATTTTCTGTGTTCTATTCACCTAAGTTTCCTCATTTGTACAGGATGAACTAGAGAGTCTCTGAAATCACTGTCAATTTTTTTAAGATTGGAAATTTTAATTGAGTTTTCTTTCTTCTTTCAAATACATACTTAATAAGTAATTTAGAATAATCATTCCTTTGTATCTAGGTGTCAAAAAATTTGTACACCTGAAACCCAAATTATCTTATTGCTGTCTGATTCTACCTCAGTTGTCCATAAAATAGAAAAAGAAGACAGCAAATACATGATCAGCTAGTCAGGAATTCATGGCTTTCAAAAAACCTAATTTTTCTTTTTTTTTAATTTAACTATAGTTGATTTACAAATGTGTCAATTTCTGCTGTACAGCAAAGTAACTCAGTTACACATACATATACATTCTTTTTTTATATTCTTTTCCATTATGGTTTATCTCAGGCTACTGAATATAATTCCGTGTGGTACAGTAGGACCTTGTTGTTTTTCTATTCTATATGTAAAGTTTGCATCTGCTAATCCCAAACTCCCAATCCAACCCTCTCCCACCCCTCTCCCCACTTGGCAACCATCAGTCTATTCTCTATATCTCTGACTCTGTTTCTGTTTCACAGATAGGTGTCATATTTTAGATTCCACATATAAGTGATATCATATGATATTTGTCTTTTTCTAACACTTCACTTAGTATGACAATCTCTAGTTGCACCCATGTTGCTACAAATGGCATTACTTCATTCTTTTCTATGGCTGAGTAGTATTCCATTTATATATATATATATATAAATACACATATACATACATACATACCACATCTTCTTTATCCATTCATCTGTCAAAGAACATTTAGCTTGTTTCCATCTCTTGGCTATTGCGAATAGTGCTGCTTTGAACATAAGGGTGTGCATGTATCTTTCTGAATTATAGATTTATCTGGATACATGCCCAGGATTTCTGGATCATGTGGTTGATTCTTTTTTTTGTTTTCTGAGGAACCTCCATACTGTTTTCCACAGTGGCTGCACCAATTTACATTCCCACCAGCAGTGTAGGAGGGGTCCCTCTCCTCCACACCCCCTCCAGCATTTTTTATTTGTAGACTTTTTGATGATGGCCATTCTGACTAGTGTGAGGTGGTACCTCACTTGTGCCTTTGATTTGCCTTTCTGTAATAATTAGTGATGTTGAGCACCTTTTCATGTGCCTATTAGCCATCTGTATGTCTCCTTTGGAAAAGTCTCTCTTTAGATCTTCTGCCCATTTTTTGATTGGGTTGTTTGTTTTTTGTTGTTGAGTTGTATGAGCTGTTTGTGTATTTGGGGGGGAAAAACTCATTTTGCAAAGCTGGAAGCTTTTCTACTAAGTGGTTGCTTTTCTGTGGATATCCCAATATCCTTAACAGAAAATGTGATTCTCCGTACAAATTGCACATTTGCTCACATGAATTTTCTTCAACTCATAGAAGTTTAAAACTTATGCCTAGTTCCAATGTTCATTTTGCTTCATTGTACATTAGCCAGAGATCTCAACCCATTCAGTGTTCTCCCCTGTCATCATGCATCCAGAGAACGTGGAAGAATTGGGTCCCTCTATGCTATTCATTCACACAGCTTTTAGTTCCATCACTAAGTCTGTGACAGAAATGTCCAGATTGGAGAAGAAAAGTTTAACCTGCAAGACTGGTATTAAACGGTAGGGCTCTGGGTTAAATTGTTTTGGATGATGGTACAAATAGCAAAAACACGTGGTAATTATCTCTTGTTTTTGGATTTATTTTATGGCAAAATTATTGAGACATTTCTGATCTCTATCACCTTTCATATAATATGTATAGAACTTAACAAATGTCTCCTGTGATTTACTTCCTAACCATGATGAGGGGAAGGGTAGTGTTCTTACTATACATAGTACTTTTTTTAGCATAAGGGAAAATTCAAGCTTGGAGAGAGCAAGGATTGAGAATTAGGGAACAGAATGTCTCCTACACAAAGAGGGAAAAAGCATTTTATGGTTCATTAATCCTAATTAATGACCCTCATGGAGACCATTATAAACCAGGAGTTGATGGATAAGATTACAGTGTATTTGAGTATGTAACTACAATTTAGTTTGAAACACTCAACTTTTCTTTCATGTTCTACTATATTCAAAGCCAGAATAACACTGCTGAATGTTGAATACAGGGCTACTTAAAGGAACATTTGTTTTAAATCCAAGGACTTAGAGAAAAGAGAGGAGAAAATATTTTCAGCTTGGTATTTCTAGTAACACCCAGTACTGAATATTCTATACCAAAAACTATAAATGCAGTAAATTGCTACTTTTTGATAAATCTAAACTGAAAATAGCCAAACAAGGGGAGGGATGAACATAAGTGGCACTATCCTCATGATTAAAATATACAATCGAAAGGAATACATTTCTCTTCTCCAAGTTTTCAACCCACCAAAGGATTTTTACCCCCAGCATCCATTAAAAAATGAAATTCATTCAAGGAACTCACATAATAAAGTGAGAGGTGCTGTCATAAAGTCTGGCCAGTTTCCCTGCAAACGGAAGAAAGACTGATAGTGTATAAACCCTGAGATTATTTGTAAATTACCTACCATTCAGTAATCAATAAGAACTTAAATATTATTATACCTTTTTTTATCCATTTAAGCAAGAGAAATATTTTAGTAGGGGCAATTCTTTCTAATATATTGAATTAAATATGTAGGGAAGCAGATCTAACATTATACAACAGTGTAACTAGGACTCAAAAATGCTTAAATAGTTAATTTTAAGGAACTTAAGTTTTGATTTAGACTTTGATTATGAAAAAATAAAGAGAAATATTACTTTATAAAACTAAAAATCTTAATTTTTAAAATTTCTTATGTTATGCAATTCAAACATTATGAATAGTTCATGTAAGAAAGCAAATTTGACCAATTTAAAGTGAAACTAATGCTTCCCTTTATAAAGTTAAGTTTCAAAAAAGTTAAAACATCAATGAAAAACAATATAAATTTTTAATGCTTCCATTAACATCTTTAAAAAGAATTTCATTTTGGCTATTCATAGTTTCCAAAATTGTATTTTCCTACTTTTCAAGGCAAAGAAACACTGTGTATAAGGAAGTGACGTGTAAAGAAATAATTTAGGGCTTCCTAGGTGGCGCAGTGGTTAAGAATCTGCCTGCCAATGCAGGGGACATGGGTTCAATCCCTGCTCCAGGAAGACCCCACATGCCGCGGAGCAACTAAGCCCGTGCGCCACAATTATTGAGCCTGCGCTTTAGAGCCCATGAGCCACAACTATTGAGCCCATGTGCTGCAACTACTGAAGCCCACGTGCCTAGAGCCCGTGCTCTGCAACAAGAGAAGCCATGGCAATGAGGAGCCCACGCACTACAACGAAGAGTAGCCCCCACTCACCGCAACTAAAAAGAAAGCCTGCGCACAGTAAAAAAGACCCAACACAGCCAATAAAATAAATAAATAAATAAATTTATTTAAAAAAAAAAGAAATAATTTAGCTTACGTATTTATTGTACCAATTCCAAGCATATAAAATAAAGCCATGATGAGGTTTTTTTCTAATGGTCCGGTTTTTATATTTAACATCACTTTTATCATCTATTTTATACAGTTCTTTATTACATCAAAATTGTTTAAGTTCACCTAGCCAATGGAAAATTACTCCCACTCATAATTTTATCAAAATTCTTACCACTAGAACTCTCTGATATATAAGATACATGTAATAATTGTTATTGACTACCAAGGGTAGTATCCTACTTCTTTTTATCACTCAAATATGTACCTATTAGTTTTTCTATTTCTCTCAAATGTGTGTTCTCACAAGACCACATACCTCTCCTTAGTAATCAGCTTTAATTCTGAAGTTATTTGATTAATGTCAATCTCTTCCACTAGATTGTAATATATCCACATCTAGCATAGTGTCTGACTTAGAGTAAATGATCTATAAGTATGTGTTAACCAATGGGTGATATTAACAACAAAACACTGTTTTCTTTCACTTTTAGAAAATTTCTCTGTCTGCTGTACATAAATTGGACCTCAATAAATAGGTGACTGGCTGGAGACAATGCCAGAAGACCTCCCTCAAATGCAGCTCTGTACCCAAGAAATATACCATTTTTATCTCTTTTGCGTACCAATTTTGTCTCTTTATGTTTAAATTTAAGGTAATAAACTGAAAACAGAATGCATCCTTATTAATATCTACATCCAGCGATTTCTAGGATCTGTTGAAAAGGCACATAGTAAGAAATCAATAATCATGCCATTAACAAATTGATGACCAAGTTTTCATAATAAATGTGGTCAAATATTAGAGCCAGGGCAATTAACTTGTACCTGACACAAACAGCGCAAAAATTAATGAAGTCTTCTCCTCAAAAAGAATTAGTATGCCTTTTGCAGTATTTTGGTACACACAAACACAATGTATTGGTGGGCCAAAAAGTGCCTTCAGTTTTTTAAGTAAAAATATAAGACACATTTTTCATTTTCACCAAGAATTTTATTGAACAACGTATTCACCCTTTTGTTCCACTACCTTCTGCCATTTTTTAGGCAACTTCATAATTCCATCTTTCCAAAACTTTTTATCTTTTTGAGCAAAGAACTGTTTCAGGTGCCTTTTACAGTCTTCCAGGGAATTGAATTTTTTTCCATTAAGGGAATTTTGTACAGACCTAAATAAATGGAAATCTGAAGGTGCAATATCCAGTGAATGTGGCAGATGAATCAGAACTTCCCAGACAAACTATAACAGTTTTTGCCTGGTCATCAAAGAAACACGCAGCCTGGCGTTATCCTGATGGAAGATTATGCATTTTCTGTTGACTAATTCTGGATGCTTTATGTCAACTGCCGCTTTCAGTTTGTCTAACTGGGAGGAATTCTACTTGTTGGAATTAATCATTTGGTTTTCCAGAAGGAGCTCATAATAGAGGACTCCCTTCCAATCCCACCATATATACAACATCACCTTCTTTGGATGAAGACCGGCCTTTGGTGTTGTTGGTGGTCGTTCATTTCGCTTGCCCCGTGATCTCTTCTGTTCCACACTGTTGTACAGTATCCGCTTTTCATCGCCCATCACAATTTGTTTTAAAAATGGAACATTTTCATTGTGTTTCAGTAGAGAATTGCATGTGGAAATATGGTCAAGACTGGGTTTTTTTGCTTAACTTATGTGGAACCCAAACATCAAAGCAATTAACATAACCAAGCTGGTGCAAATGATTTTCAGCACTCGATTTAGATATTTTGAGTATGTCAGCTATGTCCTGCATGGTATAACGTTGATTATTCTCAATTATTGTTCTGATTTGATCGCTATCAACTTCAACTGCTCTACTCGACTGTGGAGCATCATCCAGAGAGAAATCTCTAGCATGAAACTTCACAAACCACTCTTTACATGTTCAATCAGTCACAGCACCTTCTCCATACACTGCACAATTTTTTTTTTTTGCATTTCGGTTGCATTTTTACATTTCTTGAAATAATAAAGCATAATATGATGAAAATGTTGCTTTTTTCTCCCAACTTCAATATTAAAATAGCTACACAAAAATTCACCAATTTTGATGTCTTTTTTTTAAATTGGATTTATTTTTTTATTGACTGTGTTGGGTCTTCGTTGCTGCACATGGGCTTTCTCTAGTTGCAGTGAGCGGGGGCTACTCTTCATTGTGGTGCATGGGCTCCTCATTGTGGTGGCTTCTCTTGTTGCGGAGCACAGGCTTTAGGCCCGTGGGCATCAGTAGTTGTGGCTCACGGGCTCTAGAGTGCAGGCTCAGTAGTTATGGCTCACAGGCTTAGTTGCTCCGCAACATGTGGTATCTTCCTGGGGCAGGGCTCTTGTCCCCTGCATTGGCAGGCGAATTCTTAACCACTGTGCCACCTTGGAAGTCCCTTGATGTCTTTTTTTTACTGCACGCTTATGTGATAGCTGTCACATACAATCTAACAAAATTGTTTCAATGAAGTTAAAGACAACTAAGTGCTACTACAGCCATCTTATGGAAAAAACTGAATGAACTTTTTGGCCCACCCAATATATAGGCATTACAGGTAAATATATTGCCACCACAAATAACAGTATAAAGTTAGAGATACTTGAAATGCAAGGCAGAAATACTAAGTATTAAACTAGCAGGATACCTCTGTGAAGTTAAGAAACTAGAACAGAGTAATCTGAGTCCTTCACATCATCAAAGAAGAGATCTCACTATTTTATTTAGAACTGTTACATTTCTTTCACTATACAATGCACTAGTTAATAAAAGATTCACTAGAACAGCACATATCTACCAAACTACAAAAAGAAACCTGGTGGCAGATTTACCCAATTACACAGTTAACATAAACCATCATGTACTTAGTTTATAAAATATAATGGAAATATTTTCCTGAATCTCCCACTGATAGAATACATTTTCAATTAATTCACATTATGATTTGATACATACTTTTCATGAAGTATATTTACTCTTATTTTTCCCCTACCTAAAACTCCAGAATTTTTTTGAAAAACTTCTCTAAAGGCTCTAAAACACAGTAAGCAATTGCTTGATACCTTCTTTCTCTTTTTTAAAAGTGTTGTACAGCTGCTAATGTATGTTTGTGCTGGCATTGAAGAGTGGAGCCTTGGGAATATAAAATCTGATTTCAGAGAAACCAGAGCTAGCTTCAAAGAAAAGAGCAACTCTCTCCAGCTGATAAGATTTTTCCTAAAAGAAAACAGCTACCAAGTAAGAAACACACTGATGATATCTCCTGTTAGTCTTCTACAATCCTTCTCAAAACTTTTTTTTCATTTGATTACATATTTCCATTTCATATTTTCTGCTGTGATAGTTCAATTTTTTTAAATTAAGATGCTCTTTATTATTTTTATTGTTAACTGATTGATTGACTGATTTAAGCCACAACGTGGCTTATAGGATATCTCAATTCCCCGACCAGAGATTAAACCCAGGCCACTAGACGACCAGGGAACTGGTTTAATTTTTGTTAGCTTATTTACTTATTGTAGGTTTCAGAGTACAATCCCACTGCTTAAAAGTACAATAAATCAGCTATTTATGGCAAAAAAAAAAATCAGCTATGTAATTGCAGAATATCCTCAAAAAATATCATAATAAAGCAAAACAAATTTAAGAAATATGAAGTATTTTCTTATAGATTTAGAATGTTACTGGGCAATAATAATTAGGTAACTTATTTTCATACACTCATACCACAAAACTTAAATGTCAGAGCTGATTAGTTATGATTAAGTTTATATTCTTTTTTTCAGAAGAGATGAATGAAATAAACAAATTGGTCACCAAGACTTTTATCCCCCATTCTGGGAGAGACTGAGTTAAAGCAGAAAGAATGAAACTATGTGGGTAATCTATTACATAACTCTCTTTGCAGTTTACAAATCTGAATAAGTTTGAACTGGGGTTGGTGGGGAAGAAAAGAAACAATCATTCAAAGAACTTCTATAATATGAGGGTGAGTCAAAATTTATCCACACTCTGGCTGTAGAATTTATTTTAATTAACTTTTAGAAAAAACAAACACATCATTTTTTGACATAATCTCCTTGCTTTTCAATACACTTTGTCCATCTGTCAACAAGCTTTGATATTCCCTGATTTAAAAAAATGTTTTAGGCTGAGCTGCGAGCCACGAATGCACTGCTGTCTTCACTTCTTCATCAGAAGTGAATCTTCCTCCTTGTAGGACTGCATTCATGAGACCAAACAGGTAAAAGTCCAATGGAACAAAATCAGGACTATAGGGAGGATGCTTTAACACCTCAAAGCAAAGTTTTTGTAGAGTGTCGATGGTGTGGGACGTGCACACCCTCAGACCACAAATAAACAAATCACTGAACGCTGCTCCTCTTTTGTGCAAATCACAAGTGGAGCATCTATTTTTGCTCATACCACAGTTATAAATGAACTGATGTAACATGTTCACACCTGCACAGCAGTGACTAGGGAGACAGTAGCTTTAAATGGCAAGTGCTGATAAGACAGTGCGGCCAACAGAAGTTTTAATATAACCGGAGTGAAGATACTTTTTGACTCACCCTCACATATTATAGGTATAAAATGACCTTTGAAGTTTGAACAAGAGTTTGCAAAGCTGAATTTATGATAAATATTAATAATGTGAAATAGACCTAGTAGTAAGTAGACCTAGTGTCTCTAGACCTCAAGCTGTGTGGAAACACTAGAAAGAGGACTGAACTGTTTTTTTCCAACATGTAATTAAATTGATGGATTTACAATTAGTAGTATAGTAGAACACTGTAATTCTGGCTTTATATTTGTATGGAACCTTACAGTTTAAAACATTTTCAAGAGGAAAACACAGGCAGAACACTCTATGACATAAACCAAAGCAAGATCCTTTTTGACCCACCTCCTAGAATCATGGAAATAAAATAAAAAATAAACAAATGGGACCTAATGAAACTTAAAAGCTTTTGCAGAGCAAAAGAAACTATAAACAAGACAAGAAGACGACCCTCAGAATGGGAGAAAATATTTGCCAACAAAGCAACTGACAAAAAATTAATCTCCAAAATATACAAGCAGCTTATGCACCTTAATACCAAAAAAGCAAATAACCCAATCCACAAATGGGCGGAAGACCTAAATAGACATTTCTCCAAAGAAGACATGCAGATGGCTAACAAACACATGAAAAGATGCTCAACATCACTAATCATTAAAGAAATGCAAGTCAAAGCCACAAAGAGGTATCACCTCACACACCAATCAGAATGGCCATCATCAAAAAATCTAGAAACAATAAACGCTGGAGAGGGTGTGGAGAAAAGGGAACTCTCCTGCACTGTTGGTGGGAAGGTAAGTTGGTACAGCCACTATGGAAAACAGTTTGGAGGTTCCTTAAAAAACTAAAAATGGAACTGCCATATGACCCAGCAATCCCACTCCTGGGCATATACCCAGAGAAAACCATAATCCAAAAAGAAACACATACCATAATGTTCATTGCAGCACTATTTACAATAGACAGGACATGGAAGCCACCTAAATGCCCATTAACAGAGGAATGGATAAAGAAGATGTGGCATATATATACAATGGAATATTACTCAGCCGTAAGAAAGAATGAAATTGAGTTATTTGTAATGAGGTGAATAGACCTAGAGTCTGTCACACAGAGCAAAGCAAGCCAGAAAGAGAAAAACAAACACTGTATGCTAACTCATATATATGGAATCTAAAAAAATGGTACTGATGAACCCAGTGACAGGGCAAGAATAAAGATGCAGATGTAGAGAATGTACTTGAGGACACAGGGGGGTGGGAGGGGCAAAGGGGAAGCTGGGACAAAGTGAGAGAGTAGCATTGACATATATACACTACCAAATGTAAAGTAGTGGGAAGTTCCTGCATAACATAGGGAGATCAACTCCATAATGGGTGGTGACTTAGAAGGCCAGGATAGGGAGGGTGGGAGGGAGTCACAGGAGGGAGGGGATATGGGGATATATGTATAAGTATAGCATTCACTTTGGTGTACCTCAAAAACTTTACACAACAGTGTAAAGCAATTATATTCCAATAAAGAGCTTTAAGAAAAAAAAAAAAACTTTCACACAGGTAATTTCATTCAATTTTCCCAATAACCCTCAAAACCCCATTTTACAGGTGAAAAAAAAGACTCAAAAAACAGGTTTTTTCCCAAATCCAAATCCACATAATTTCAGAAATGGAATATGAACCCAGATCTTAGCATTCCAAGATAATATATTTGTCTTTATCTGTACTTATTTCTTTATCTTTAAAATGAGAACCACTATTCCATGTGACAGTTTCTCATTTACTCCTCAAAAATTTAGTGAGTAACAAATACACGACTGGCAAGATTAGGTGACATGCATGTTGAAAGTACTTTGGACACTGTATAAAAATAAAAACAAAACATTCATACACAAACATAGGGCAATAGCAGTAAGGAAACTGGTCTAGGCTTCAAGGGGATCAATGTCAGAACTGATAATTTAACCCACAGTATTATGCTTCTTTGGGCTCCCTACAATATGCATATGAGAAACCATCATGGCAGAGGCTGGTGCAAAAGTCTATTAAAGTAGATTCAAAGTAGATTAAAATGGTCTAGTAGACTATTAACATTTTAAATTAAACCAAAAATCACTACTTAAGTGACTGTCTCTCAGGGAGTAGGATCTAAAGTCAGCATATAAGGAAAATGTGCATATGGTCAAAATCCTTTAGGGCAATGGCACACTGAAGATGGACAAACTTTCTCTCAGAGCCTTTTATCTTTTTTCTTTGAGTACCAGAAGAATTAGTTAGCTTGAATTTCATTTTACATTAAAAATATATACATATCTTTAAACTCTAGAACCACACTCAGCTCAGAACACATGAAAGAAATGAGACTGACAGGAAAAGAAGATTTACATCTCACTGTCACTTCCAAATCACATTCAATGCGTGGAATATATCAATTTCTCTTTTTGGCCAAAACTCCATATATGTATTTAAGTGAGGTAAATGTATAACATAAATCCACTGTAGAAGTCATTAAAATAGAAAACATAAGGGTATATATCCACACTAATATTTACATATGTGTGGAAATAATGATATACTCAAAAAACTGCCCACACTTTATGATGCTGAGAGGACCCTTAATTTCTATTTCTACACTGTATATTTTGGCAATAACTTACTTGTTAGCATATATGTCACCCACATTAAAGAATAGGGAAGTATACATAAATGTATATTAAATTTTCCAATGGAAGACCCTATAAAACAATGCTTTCTATTTAGACATGCGCATTAGAGCCCCATGTCTGTTGCTATTGCCCAATAATTCTTAACGTTTGACATAAAGGAAAATATCCCCCTTGATTACAAGAAATGGGTGATCTTTTACAAGAAAGGATTCTACAATAACTTCTACTACATATTTTGTTCAACATAACACTTAAATACAATGTGTTTGAAAAATTAGACTAAAATAACATTTTAAAAGTCTACACTAAGAGAAAAAATTTCCAGAATATTACTCATCAGTGATGACTAAGTATAAATTGACATTTTCTCCTAGCTGAGGTTTTTAAAAATCCTATTTATAGAAAGACAAATTGAGCATTACTGTATCTAAAGTCTCAATGTTAAGACTCATAGGGTTTTTAAGAGACAAATTCACATTCACCATTATTTATAGTAATAGACAGATCATATTAAACTCCATGTAAATCACACACTTCAAAAAGAAAAATGTGGTCTACCTATTTAAAAACTGAACTACGTATATACACATTATTATATTATTTTCCACATGCTCAAAAACTAAAGATTGTTTAAAATTTTAGATTTTACAAACTCATAGAAACAGAGAACAAACTAATGGTTACCAGTGGGGAGCAGGGAGGGGCAACATAGGTGTGGGGGAGTGAGAGGTACAAACTATTGGGTGTAAGACTACAAGGATGTATTGTACAACATGGGGAATATAGCCAATATTTTGTAATAACTGTAAATGGAGTAACTTTTTAAAATTGTATAAAAATACATACAGAGGAAAAAGAAATTATTTTAAGTTGGAAATAATTTTTTCTGGTTAGTCTCCACTCTTGAAAGAATGCCTAATCCACCCGAAAAAGCTGTCAAATCCACAGTATTATTTTCACATATTTACCACACTCAATTATCAAAGGAAAATTCCTAGATAAGTAGACTAACCATTGAAATTTTAATAAGATCAAGCAAAAAATAATTTTGTTGTATTATTATTTTCCTTTTTCATTCAACAAGAAGAAACATATAGACTCTACTGAGTGAAGAATACCTTGATCTAAATTACAAAATATTTAACCTAGGACTAGATTTTCAATCTATTAACTTCAAGAACATTTTCAAGAGTAACACAGCCCGTTCTTAAGTGGATTTGCACCAGATGTGATGGAGACTCCAATGAATGCAAATATGTTCTCATCTTCCATTAAAAACAAAAGAAATTATTTACATGAGCAAAATTAGATGATGGTCAAGGCTGAAACATCCAAATAATATAATATTCCCCTTCCATGGCAAAATAAAACTTCCATATATTCCTACTCCAAAAAAAAAAAAAGGTATGTCTTTTATATCTCTTTGACCAAAATAAAAATTTAATTTGCAAAACCAAGCATTTGGAAATGTCACAATACTTCATCAATAAACACATGAGGTGATAATACTTATAGAAATGTTACACATTTTGTATCCTCTAAATGCCCGAGAGGAACAATTCAATTACATGAATTTGCAATATTATATACTTTGCTTATTTATGAATTTAGAGAGTGAAGGTATAACTAATTTCATCTCTTAAAAATATAGCCATTAATAAAAAATGAATAGCATGAAAGGCAATTCTTATTTTTGGCTTAGAAGAATTGAAAATAGAATATGAGCTAAAAAGAGGAAAATTACATGTATGAATGTATGTAGTAATATATGTGTTTATGTGTGTGTTTGTGTGTGTGTGTGTATAATATGTGTAGTCTTCTTCAATATATCCTGGCTAGCTTGAATTAGTGATGCTAAAGATTGTTTATTCCTCACATAATGCAAACAACAGTTGGAAAACTTGCTGTTACTATTACTGGAGAAATAAGGAAATAAAATTTCTTGAAGCAGTCCCATATTAAAGTTATAGGGCTCACCAAAGTTACTGGTAACTATACTGATGCTGAAAAGGGACAAATGCCAACACATTTAAGATAAAGGCATCGGAAAGCTTAAAACTGATTAGGACCTAGCAGTGACTGAGTAACACTTAGATTATAGAAATAGTGAAAAACTTGGTGGTTATCTTAATTGACACAGAATTGTACCAAAAAGAATTTAATCCTCATTTTTTCATTAATAGTTTATTTATTTCAAAGCACCTTCAATTCTCTATTTCTCTTTTCTGGGGGAGTCAAAGCCAAAGTGGTCATAGGTGAATTCTTTAATCACATGATGCCTCATTTTCAATAACATAAATTAATTTATATTATGGAGATGCTGAGGATCCAGGAATCCTAGCTCTGAATTTAGAACTAATATTATACTAAAATTCAAACCTCACTTTTACTCATGCAGATCTGTTAACATAAAATATAAGCAATAAATTGCTTTGTTGCAGAAAAAGGAGTAAAGTTATTGTATACAAATATACACAACTTTCACACTTAGCAAAAGCAGTAGCTAACTTTGTAATAAGTTTATGGTTTACAAAGTTCTTTTTTTAAAAAATTACTCACTGTATCCTTACATTAGCCCTATATCCATTTTACAAATTAAAAACTGTGACTCAAACATGTTAAATGATTTGCCCAAAAATAAATCACAGAAGTCATAATTGACAGTCTTAAATTCAGATTCCAATATCTGTAATAGCTGTATTTATTTAAGTATTATCAACTATAGTCACTGTGTTTTACATTATATCTTAGGCATTACACATCTTACAGCTGAAAGTCTTTGCCCTTTTACTACCTCTCCCTATTTCCCTCACCTCTTAGCCCCTGGTAACCACTTTTCTACTCTGTTTCTATAAGTTTGAAGTTTGTTTGTTTTATTCCACATGTAAGTGATACTATGCAGTATTTGTCTTTAGCTTATTTCATTTGGCAGAATAACCTCAAGGTCCACGTTGTCACAAATGGCAAGATTTCCTTCTTTTTCATGTCTAAATAATATTTCACTGTGGATGTGTCCCACTGATGGACACTGAAAAACAAAAAAAAAAAGGTGGCACACTGAGCTTTGCTAGAGAGGAACTGGCCTGGCTGGAAGTGGAAGCAGGATGGAATACCAGTTATGTATCATGCAGATGATGTCCAGAACCCTTACTTGAAAATTTCTGTCAAAATTTGCTTCTGAGTTCCAGTCCAAATGACAACATAGGAGCCTCCTGAACCCACCTTCTTCTTTATAGAACACAAAACCTAGTTGTACACAGATTAATTCCCTCTGAAAGAAATCCAGAAACTACCTGAGTGATATCAATGTATCAGGCAAACAAGAAAATATCCACATCAGAATGGGCCTTGGCACATCCTCAAATATTGGAAAACACTAAGAACTAATAAGGCAGGTTGGACAATCACAAAGGTTTGAGCAACAACAAAGAACTAAGGCCAGGCTGAACAATAAGGTTTATCTTCCTATACAAGACCACTCTGTCACTGGGAGGAGGTGTCTGTTTTATCTAATGCCAGAACCAACACACAGAGTCAAAAAATTTGAAGAAACGGGAATATGTTCCAAACAAAATAAGAAGATAAAACTCCAGACAGATATTAATGAAACAGAGATAAGTGATTTGAAATAGAGTTCAAAATAATGGTCATAAAGGTACTTACCAAGGTTAGAACAATGCACGAACTAGGTGAGAATTTCAACAGAGGGATAGAAAATATAAAGTACCAAACAGAAATCACAGAGCTGAAAAATATAATAACTTAACTGAAAAATTCAATAGAGGGGTACAACATCAGACTAGATGAAATGGAAGAAAGGATCAGTGAACTTGAAAATAGGGCAGTCGGATTCATGCAATCAGAGGAACAAAAGAAAAAAAGAATGAAAAAGAGTGATGATAGCTTAAGGGACTTATAGCACAACATCAAGCAGACCAAATAAATAACCTAATTGTGTACCTCAAGGTACTAGAAAAAGGAGAACAAACTAAGTCCAAAGTTAGTAGAAGGAAGGAAATAACAAAGATCAGAGCAGAAATGAATGAAATAGAGACTGAAAAGACAATAGAAAAGATCAGTGAACACTTCTCCAAAGAAGACATACAGATGGTTGACAGGCACATGAAAAGATGCTTAATATCACTACTGGAGAAATGCAAATCAAAACCACAATAAGGTATCACCTCACACCAGTCACAATGGTTATCATCAAAAAGTCTACAGATAATAAACGCTATAGAGGGTGTGCAGAAAAGGAAACCCTCCTACACTGCTGGTGGGAATGTAAATTGGTATAGTCACTATGAAAAACAGTATGGAGATTCCTTAAAAAAACAAAAATGGAACTAACCACATGATCCAGCAATCTGATTCCTGAGTAAACAACCAGAAAATAAAACTCTAATTAAAAAAAATACATGCACCCCAATATTCATAGCAGCACATAGCCAAGACATGGAAACAACCCAAGTGCCCATCAACGGATGATTGGCTTAATAAGATGTGGTATATACATGCAATGGAATATTAGCCACAAAAAAAGAATGAAATATTGCCATTTGCAGCAACCTGGGTAGACCAAGAGAATATTATACTTAGTGAAGTAAGTCATACAGAGAAAAACAAATATTATATGATGTCACTTATATGTAAAATCTAAAAAATAATACAAATAAATCTATATACAAAATAGAAACAGACTTACAGACATAGGAACAAACTTACGGTTGCCAATGGGGAAGGGGGGGAGGGATAAATTAGGATTAACAGATACAAACTACTATACATAAAATAGATAAGCAATAAGGATTCACTGTACAGAACAGGGAACTATATTCAATACCTTATAATGACCTACAATGGAAAATAATGTGACTGTCTATATATAATTCAGTTATATAGATATAACTGAGTCACTTTCTGTACATCCGAAGCTAATACAACATTGTAAATCAACTATACTTCAATGAAAAAAAAGGAAAGATCAGTGAAACTAAGAGCTGATTTTGTGAAAAGATAAATAAAATAGACAAACCTTTAGCTAGAATTACCAAGAAAAAAATAAAGAGGACTCAAACAAATAAAATTACAAATGAAAGAGGAAACATTACAATTGATACCAAATACAAATGATCATAAAAGACTTCTAGGGAGAATTATCTCGCAAAACATTAGACAACCTAGAAGAAATGTATAAATTCCTAGAAACATACAACCTACTGAATCACAAAGAAACAGAACATCTGAACAGACCAGAAGACTAAATTATTAATCAAAACCTCCCAAAAAATTGTATAGGGCTGAACAGCTTCACTGGTAAACTCTACCAAACATTTAAAGAATTAATACCAACACTTCTCAAACTCTTCCAAAAAACAGAAGAGGAAAAGAACACTTTCAAACTCATTTTATGAAGCCATCATTACCATGAAACCAAAACCAAACAAGGACACTACAAAAAAAGAAAATTACAGGCCAATGTCCCTGATGAACATAGATGTAAAAATTCTCAACAAAATACTAGCAAACCGAATCCAACAACACATTAAAAGGATCATACACCATGATTAAATGGAATTTATTCCAGGAATGGAAGAATGGTTCAATGTCTGCAAATCAATCAATGTGATATACAACATTAACAAAATGAAGGATAAAAATCATATCATCAAATCAATAGATACGCAAAAAGCATCTGAAAAATTTAACATCAATTCATGATAAAAAAAATTCTCCCAGGCTTCCCTGCTGGCACAGTGGTTAGGAATCCGCCTGCCAATGCAGGGGACACGGGTTCAAGCCCTGGTCCAGGAAGATCCCACATGCCGTGGAGTTACTAAGCCTGTGCACTGCAACTACTGAGCCTGCGCTTTAGGGCCCACGAGCCACAACTATTGAACCCATGTGCCACAACTACTGAAGCCCACGCACCTAGAGCCCGTGCTCCACAACAAGAGAAGCCACCACAATGAGAAGCCATGCACCAAACGAAGAGTAGCCTCTGCTCTCCACAACTAGAGAAAAGCCCATGTGCAGCAACAAAGACCCAATCCAGCCAATAAATAAATAATTTTTTAAAAATTCTCACAAACTAGCTATAAGGGTGCATACCTCAAGATAATAACGGCCATACATGACAAACCAAAGCTAACATCATACTCGGTGATTAAAAAATTGAAAGCTTTCCTCTAAGATCAGGAACAAGACAAGGATGCCCACTCTACCACTTTGATTCAACATAGCACTGAAAGTCTTAGCCAGAATTATTAGGCAAGAATGAGAACAGAAAAGGCATTCAGATTGGAAAGGAAAAAGTAAAACTGTCTCTGTTAGCAAATGACATGATATTATATATAGAAAACCCTCAAGACTCCACACACACAAAAAAATCTGTTAGGTCTAATCAACAAATTCAGTAATGTTGCAGGATACAAAATCAATATAAAAATAAGTTGCACTTCCATATACTAACTTTTTATATCAGAAAGAGAAATTAAGAAAAGAATTCCAATTATAATTGCATCAAAAGACTAAAATGCCTAGGAATAAATTGAACTGAGGAGATGAAAAATTTATACACTGAAAACTATGAGACACTGATGAACTGAAGAAGACACATAAAAATGGAAAGAATTTCTGTGTTTATGGTTTGGAAAATTAATATTATTAAAATGCCACACTACTCAAAGCAAAGTACAGATTCAATGCAATCATTATCAAAATACCAATGGCATTTTTCATAGAAATAGAAAAAAAAAATCCTAAAATTCATATGGAACCACAAAAGACTCCAAACAGCCAAATCTTGAGAAAAAAGAACAAAGCTGGAAGAATCACACTTCCTAATTTCAAACTATACAATAAAACTATAGCAATCAAAACAGTATGGTATTGGCATTAAGAACATGCAAAGAATGAAACTGGACCCTTGTCTTCTGCCATACACAAAATCAACTCAAAGTGGATTAAAGATTTGAACAAAGACCTGAAACTGCAAAAGTCCTAGAAGAAAACATAGAAAGTAAGCCCATTGACATCAGTCCTGGTAATGATTGTTTGGATTGGACACTAACAGCAAAAGCAAAAAAAAACAACAATAAACAATTGGGAGTACTTCCCTGTTGGTCCTGTGGTTAAGACATCTTTCTTCCATTGCAGGGGGCATGGGTTCAATCCCTGGCCGGGGAACTAAGAACCCACATGCCATGCAGGGCACCCCCCCCCCCAAAATGGGACTACATCAAACTGAAAAGCTTCTGCTCAGCAAAGGAAACTATGAACAAAATGAAAAGGAAATCAATCCAACAGGAAAAAATAGCTTCAAATTATACATGTTATAAGGGGTTACAATCCAAAATATATAAAGAATTCACACAACTCAATAGCCAAAAAATTTGATTTGTAAGTGGGCAGAGAAACTAAATAGACATTTTTACAAACACATACAAACCAAAAGGTACATGAAAAGGTGCTCAACATCTCTAATCATCAGGTAAATGCAAATCAAAACCACAAGATATCACCTCATACGTGTTAGAATAGCTATCATCAAAAAGACAAAAGATAAGTGTTGGTGAGGATGTAGAAAAAAGGGAACCCTCATGCACTGTTGGTGGGAATGTAAATTGGTGCAGCCACTATGGAAAACAGTACAAAGGATTCTCAAAAAAATTTAAATTAGAACTACCATATGGTTCAAAAATCCCACTTCTGGCAATATATTCAAAGCAAATGAAAACAAGGATATAGAAAAATATCACCACTCCTATGTTCTTTGCAGCATTATTCATAATAACCAAGATATGCAAACAACCTATTATCTGTATTTTTAATTCAGATCAGAGGTCCTGCCTGATTTAGAGGTTGTCAAATGGTCATTTCATTTATGCCTCTAATAGAGATTTCCGTACCAGAAATATTGAATCTCTGGTTCCACAAGAGATCACCTAGCCCTCTCCTTTAGGCCCTAGAGAAGTCCACTTGCTGGCCTCATCAGCCTAGTCTTTGCCTCTTATCTGAGGCAGCAGCAGCAGCAGGACCAATGGTATTAGCTCCAGCAGTAGTAAGAATGTCAAAGGGAAGCAGGCAAACAAGGGGATACAATGGTAATTGCCTTTTTAAAATGGATTCGTAGCATCTTTCATACTTGAAGGTCCTGATTCACTTTCTCCTTAACATTTTAATCACTGAGAAAAATGACAAATACCAAATTTACCTAGTCAGTTCTTCAGTCCTATAAACATTTGATTATTTGCAACTTAGTTTGGAGTTGGGAAAAACCTTAATGATCAAGTTCTAGCCTCCAAAACAAAATACATTCAGAGAGTCTCAGTGACTTGTCCAAGATTATTTTTCTGAAGTTAATCTTTTTAAAAAGAGTACACATTTTTCAAGTTTTTCTTTGACAACATTTACATGGGAAAAAGAAGTAAGGATCTGTCCAAACTTTTAAAATACATTCTTTTAAAAAAAAAGTTGTCATTTTCTGGACTTCCCTAGTGGTGCAGTGGCTAAGAATCTGCCTGCCAACGCAGGGGACACGGGTTTGATCCCTGGACCAGGAAGATTCCACATGCCACAAAGCAACTAAGTCTGTGAGCCACAACTACTGAGCCCACATGCCACAACTACTGAAGCCCGCAAGCCTAGAGCCCATGTTCCACAACAAGAAAAGCCACCACAATAAGAAACTTGCACACTGCAAGGAAGAGTAGCCCCTGCTCTCCACAACTAGAGAAGAGCCATGCACAGCGACAAAGACCCAACGCAGCCAAAAATTAATTAATTAATTTTTTTAAAAGTTGTCATTTTCTAATTTCTTCAACCTAGTATAGTTGGAAGTCATTTGTCATTGTTTAATTAAAAAAAAGAGAGAGAGAGAAAGCTGTTTATCAACATATATAATACCTCATACTGCAACATGTTCCCGATATCAAGAAATTCAAGGAAAAGAAAATAATGGCAAATGACTTGTCAAACTTCAGGGATTTTTTCTTCTTTTAGAATTTTCTGAAGAGAGTAAAAACAAGACCACCTGTGAGTTAAGATATTCTCAGACAAACTCTATTTAAGAGACAAATGGGTTTGTTTCACTGATATACAAGGAAAAAACGAAATTGGACTTTTATGAAACACACTGGAAAGTCCCATCCTTCCCATGCCTATCCTCATCAGTATAATAATGAAAGCCAAGGTATCATTGGTTATGATCCAAACTGTATTCTTTGATTTTTACTAGGAGTTACACTAAGTTTCCTAATGAAATGTTTTCATTTTTCCCTTTACCTGGATGATTTCCTTGTAGCTGCTACCATCCCACAGAAGTGTATTTACAGTTAAAATGACCTATGGCTCATACTTTGTGTTTGGAACTAGTTCTTTTGCCATCTTTTCATTGTCCCTTGCCCTACCTTTTTCTACCTTAACAATATCCAGTGTCCACATCTTTATTAGCAAATTATTTCAAATCCAAAGATGAAAATATACCAAAACTGACCAAGATAGAAGTTGTAACTCTACAGTAGTGCACAAACAGAAGAAAACAAATAATGCAGACAAATATGATAGCCAAGGAACTAAAAAAAGCTCTTTAAGCCAAGCTTTAATGCCAGAGAAGGTAAATCTAACGTTCACTCTGTTTTTTCTATTCCTAGAATGAATTCCTACTCTGAGCAAGAATAACAACAGCAATAAACCTAAAGGGAAACAAATTTTGAGGAAGCCTAATTATACCTTTTTCTTCATTTCTACACAGCAAATCTTAACACTCAATAGCATACCATATAATAGTAGAAGAGCTCATTAGTTAAAACATCTGACTAGACTGTTTAAAGACTGCCTCTGGTGGCTTAGGTGGAACAAATATTTACTGCCTCTTTAAAAAAGCCTACAGGATTTCCTAGGTGTCACAGTGGTTAAGAATCCTCCTGCCAATGCAGGGGACATGGGTTCAATCCCTGCCCCAGGAAGATACCACATGCCACGGAGCAACTAAGCCTGTGAGCCACAACTATTGAGCCTGTGCTCTAGTGCCCGTGAGTCACAACTATTGAGCGCATGTGCTGCAACTACTGAAGCCCACGCGCCTAGAGCCTGTGCTCTGCAACAAGAGAAACCACCACAATGAGGAGCCTGCGCATCACAATGAAGAGTAGTCCCCCACCGCCGCCTGATCGCAACTAGACAAAGCCCGTATGCAGCAATGAAGACTCAACACAGCCAATAAATTAATTAATTAATTTTTTTCAAAAAAGCCTACAATTGCCCCAAGATTTTCTGCCAATATTTTTAATCTTATTTGTTATTTTGATATACCTACTCTTTTTCTAAAATGTACCTTGCAATCCATTTTGCAAGTATTTATCATAATAAATTCAGTTTGTGGACTTCCCTGGTGGTCCAGTGGGTAAGACTCCACGCTCCCAATGCAGGGGGCCCAGGTTTGATCCCTGGTCAGGGAACTAGATTCCACATGCATGCTGTAACCAAGAGTCTGCATTGCTGCAATTAAAAAAAAAAAAAAAAAAGATTCCACATGCTGCAACGAAGATTCCACGTGCCGCAATTAAGACCAGGCACAGCCTAAATAAATATTTTAATTAATTAATTAATTAATTCAGTTTGTGGACTTCTGTCCCAAAGAAAAGAAAGTCATTCTAGATTTATTTTATGTAAAACATGAATTTATTTAGTTGCCTCATTTATATACTTACTTTTTAAAAATTCCTTGCATTTTTATAAATTTCAGACAGCAGATTTAGATAGAAAGAGAGAGTGAGAGAAGGAGAGAGAATTTTGTAATAGAATCTTGCCTGAGCCAATTCTCAGTAGTCTTTTGGCAAAAGGCCTGTGTGTGAACTATTTCCAAGGCCTCAGTCTGAAAGGCAGCCAAAGACTCCACAAAAAGAACAGGCCCAAAATGACTTATTACCTTTAACCTCTGACTTTTTACCCAGTTGCCTCATACTTTGTGAACTTGAAATCTTGTGAGAGAATGCTTGGCCATCCTGTTTACAAACAGCCTATTTATTCCACAGAACAGCTTGGCAGGACATATCCAGGTCACCTGACCTAAGGTTGTCACAGAAACCATGAGAATCAGGCTCTTCTTGTAATTAAGCCAAAACTGCAACACTGGCTGAAATCAGCCGCAATCACCAAACATTTAATTCACTTATATATTGTATACTTTACCAAAGTATTAACACACAAAAATGTGAAAGCAATCACAAATAAACTACAGGTAGTATAAGACATGCCTTCTGTGGAGAATAGAAAAAGCATAAATGTTTAACCTGAATATTACAAATTAATCTCAACCATTACACTGCCTTAGATCTTGCTAAACTTAGCAAAAAACAAAAATCACACAATCTTTCGGTTTTCATGTGTTTTCAAAACTCTAGTCTATATTTTAGTCAGGCTTTATATTAGGCATTTACCTGAAGAAATTACTTCATTACATTCATTATTTCCAGCATATTTTAACTAATCCTTCAAGGCTGCTGCTTCTATCATTTTGGTGATCCCTTTAAAACAGATTACATAATTGATTAATTCTCACAAATTAGTGAGTATAAATGTAGCCAGATTTCCTTTTTTAAGTGAAAATTGATTTCAAGAATGAACAAACTAGTGAGTAATCACATTTCAAAGGGTCCTTTATTATTCAATGGATTTATTTTCAGGAGTTATTTTCTGAATTTTCTTACCATACCCAAATATAACTAAGTGTGCTAAATTACTATATGCACACAAGTTAGGGACACTACCATTTGAAATAATATTAATGAGTTATCTTAACTGAGAAAACTGTAACATTGTATTTACATATGTATTTACCACTAAGGAAAAACTGAATTAATTGCCTGCATACATCACAACAGAGTGATCACTTAATATATGGTAATATGGTCTTTAATTTAGGAAAAGAGCTTCTTTTTTTAAAATCTAAGAATGATAATGATGATAGGTAACATATATTGAATGTGCTGAACACTGTTGGAAGTATTTGACATGGATTAGACAATTTAATCTTCACAAGAACCCTATGAGATAGACACTATTATCACTCTCATTTTATAAAATAGGAAAGTGCGACTGAGAGAGGTCAAGCCATACCCCTAGTAAGAGAAAGATTTGGAATTTGAACTGAAGCAATGTGACTTGACTTTACTGCCTCTCAAACCATGGCCTTTAGAAAACAACTTACCAAGTATACAAGTAAAATAACATGTTATTACTAATAATATAAAACAAATACCACTTTATACTTTATAAAGTACCTTCACAAATATTTCATTTGAGTCTAATAATAATCCTGTGAGGTAATATCATTTCTATTTTGTAAATGAAGAAACTAAAGGTAAGAAAGGTAAACTGGTTTTTCCAAAGTCACCTGGCTAATAAATAATAGAGTGAGGATACCAATCCAGGCCTTTTAATATTACACCTTATGTTTTTCCAACTATAATGACTCTCCTTATTCCACACTAGGATCTTCTCTAAGATCTTAACTCAATGACAAGTAGCATGAAAAATATTTCCAGTAAGAATAATATAAAATAAAAAAGTAAAGGCTTTCTCAATCTAACATTGAAAGAAAGCAGTATTGGGGACTTCCCTAGTGGCGCAGTAGTTAACAATCTGCCTGTCACAAGAATGAAGATGGGTATATAGAGAACCAACTTGTGGACATGCGGTGCAGGGGGCGGCAAAAGGGAAGCTGAGACGAAGTGAGCGAGCAGCACTGACATATATATACTACCAAATGTAAAATAGATAGCTAGTGGGAAGTTGCTGCATAACATAGGGAGATCAACTCGATGATAGGTGATGACTTACAGGGCTGGGATAGGGAGGGAGTTGCAGGAGGGAGGGAACATGGGGATATATGCATAAATACAGCTGATTCACTTTGGTGTACAGCAAAAACTGGCACAATAGTGTAAAGCAATTATATTCCAAAAAACAGCTTTAAAAATAAAATAAATAAAATAATAAAATAAAATAAAATAAAATTATACCAGAGGGAAAAAAAAAGAATCTGCCTGCCAATGCAGGGGACAGGGATTCAATCCCTGGTCCAGGAATATCCCACATGCCGCAGAGCAACTAAGCCCATGCGCCCAACTACTGAAGCCTGAGCACCGCAAGGAAGAGGAGCCCCTGCTCACCACAACCAGAGAAAGCCGCACGTGCAACAACGAAGACCCAATGCAGCCAAAAATAAATAAATAAATAGCAATATTACCGTGCAACGTTTTAGTGAAAATAAATCCCATTTCCATATTTTAAAATCATGTAATTCCTAGTAGTGAGATTTTCATTTTCCTTACTTATCCAAATAATGAGGAAAAAGAGCTAGCAGGGTCATATACTCAAAGGATATTCCCATGAACCTGCCAAACAAAAAGGATTGCCCAGAAAATAACTAAATCAAAATCAGGCTAGTATAAAAGCTACACCAAGAGTTTGACTTAGAACCTCTACTGATCCTCCACCCAAGAACATTTTTAAGGGGGTTGACCATCACCTAGATTATCAGCAAAGTTAGGCTAGGCATATTACATGGAAGATCACTTCCCAAGAGGTACTCTCCCAGCTCTTCTCTATTTGTCTAAAATAGCAATCATAGGTTTTAAAACAGATACCTATAAAAGTCAGATGGTATGTAATTTTAGAAAGTAATATCTTTTCCAAAAGACTGAATATGACATCTGCAGAGCAGAAGTACAATAAGGAAAGTCAGCCCACACATTACTAGAGTAAGGAGTGTTATGAGGCCATCCTGAGACTAACTGAGAGACCTACTAGAGAGAAATTGAGCGAATAAGGCCTTAACTTTGCTCATCTGTGATAGAGACTCTCTCTTTGGCCATGTCTGTGGCAATAAAAAATATATATATATATATGTATATATTTATATACATATATATATAAGAGGGAAGTGAGAAAAAGAAAAAAGTAAAATAATGTGAAAATAAATATACTGGGGAAATTTAAAATTTTTAAAGGAATGAAGAAATAAAGATTTTTAAAGAAAAATTAAAACAGAATAAGTCCTTAGAGAGAGTTCCTTCTGTGACAAATTAAGAGGAAAAATTTAAACAATCAGTATACAACATGACAATTTGAAACTTTATTGAAGCAATAAGAAGCTGATATATACAACAGAATATATCTGCAAGAAACAAGGAATAAAAAGAGACAAAGAAAGAGAAAAAATAAAGCAACTTATTTACAAGTAGGCCAATGTCAAAGGATCTTAAGACCTATACGGATTAGTCCATGATAAGCTCTTTTGGCAAGCCTACCATGTACAATCAAAAAAGCTTCTAGAATATGCCTCATGACCATAAATGTACTCTGGGCTGCCAATTAACTTACTAAATTGCTATGTGATAAGTTTATCCTGAATGTTTTAAAATCATCACTGGAATTATTTCAAAAATATATATATTATAGTTGTCATTGATTTTACATACAGGCAAGCATCGTATTTCGGGAACTGGGGGTAAATGTGCCAAGAAAAAAAATGGCAAGTCATCAATGTTGAATATCCTCTTCCACTAAGGAAGAATATGCCTGATGAGTGTGTGTCATCTGTTTAAAAAGAAAAAAAAAAAAGGTAAGATCTTTCACAGTAGTGCTGAGACCTATTATGCATCAAGATGTTGCTGGATTCCATTTCTTTTTATTTCAAGGGTTGTAGCCCACTCTGCAGATAATGCTTGCAAAGCCCATCATTCTTTGTAGTTCTGATGCTTCACCAAACAGGCTCAAGGGGCTGTCCTTATGGAATCCTAACTGATTGCTAGCATTCCTTTACTTCTCTGACATTCCAACTCTAAAAATTGCTCTGAAGCCCTCAGTGTTTCCTCTATAATGCAAACAGACAATAGTTTTAACATGATTCCTGACACAACTCAAAGAGACCTTTTATGGTTTTAGTCATGTTGTGCTAAAATCTGAAACAAGAACATATCCAAGAAATGAGCATTCAGATAAAGAAAAATTTTCCTTTCAAAAAAATTTAAAACACACTCACAAGTGGATACTTTTTGGCCACTGAAAAAACACAATAAAACTGTTGTGATACAATTGGAACTGACAGATTCCAGGGGAAAAGCATGGAAACACCAACAGAGGAAGATAGGCACTATTCTGCTGTACACATAGGTAACATGAGTGCTTTGATGACACAAAAATGGCTGGTTTAATAAAACAGAATGGGTTTTGCACCTTAACAATTTAGGAATAAATGCTCCAAAATGCTTTCCAACATTAGCTCTCACTTCATTTCTCTTGCCTCAGGTTTCCCCTACTCCTCATAGGGGTTCAACAATGCCCCTACCATCCACCTTCAGGCTCTGTCTTACCCTGTATCTGAGTTCATTTTGACCAAGGTAAGAAATTCCTAAGCTAACAATATGTTACTAAACAACCAAAGGATCACTGAAGAAATCAAAGAGGAAATCCAAAAATACCTTGAGACAAATGATAACAAAAACACAATGGTCCAAAACCTATGGGATACAGCAAAAGCAATCTTAAGAAGGGAAGTTTATAGCAATACAATCTTATCTTAGGAAACTAAAAAATCTCAAATAAATAGCCTAACCTTATACCTAAAGCAACTAGAGAAAGAAGAACAAACAAAACCCAAAGTTAGTAGAAGGAAAGAAATCATAAAGATTAGAGCAGAAATAAATGAAATAGAGATGAAGAAAACAATAGCAAAGATCAATGAAACTAAAAGCTAGTTCTCTGAGAAGATAAACAAAATTGATAAACCTTTAGCCAGACTCATCAAGAAAAAAAGGGAGAGGACTCAAATCAAGAAAATTAGAAATGAAAAATGAGAAGTTACAACTGACATCACAGAAATACAAAGGATCATAAGCGACTACGACAAGCAACCATACACCAATAATGGACAACCTTAAAGAAATGGATGAATTCTTAGAAAAGCACAATTTTCCAAGACTGAAACAGAAAGATATAGAAAATATGAACAGACAAATCACAAGTACTGAAATTGAAACTGTGATTGAAAAATTTTCAACAAACAAAATTCCAGGACCAGATGGCTTCACAGGCAAATTCTATCAAACATTTAAAAAGAGTTAACACCTATCTTTCTGAAACTCTTCCAAAAAATTGCAGACAAAGGAACACTCCCAAACTCATTCTATGAGGCCACCACCACCCTGATACCAAAACCAGACAGACACCACAAAAAAAGAAAATTACTGGCCAATATCACTGATGAACACAGACATCAAAATCCTCAGCAAAATACTAGCAAACCAAATCCAACAACATATTAAAAGGATCATACATCATAATCAAGTGGGAATTATCCAAGAGATGCAAGGATTCTTCAATATACACAAATCAATCAATGTGATACACCACATTAACAAACTAAGAATAAAAACCATATGATCATCTCAATAGATGCAGAAAAAGCTTTTGACAAAATTCAACACTATTTATGATAAGAATTCTCCAAAAAGTGGCCATAGAGGGAAACTACCTCAACATAACAATGGCCATTTATGACAAACCCACAGCAATTATCATTCTCAACATTAAAAAACTGAAAGAATTTCCTCTAAGATCAGGAATAAGACAAGAATGTCCATTCTAACGACTTTTATTCAACATAATTTTGGAAGTTCTAGCCATGGTAATTAGAGAAGAAAAAGAAACAAAAGGAATCCAAATTGGAAAAGAAGAAGTAAAATTGTCACTATTTGCAGATGACATGATACTGTACCTAGAAAATCCTAAAAATGCTTCCAGAAAACTACCAGAGCTCATCAATTAATTTGGTAAAGTTGCAGAATATAAAATTAATACACAGAAATCTCTTGCATTCCTATACATTAAAAATGAAAGGTCAGAAAGAGAAATTAAGGAAACAATCCCATTTACCATCACAACAAAAAGAAAAAAATACCTAGGAATAAACATACCTAAAGAGGCAAAAGACTCAGAAAACTGTAACATACTGATGAAAGAAATCAAAGATGACACAAACAGATGGAGAGACATACCATGTTCTTGGATTAGAAGAATCAATACTGTTACAATTATTATACTACCCAAAGCAATGTAAAGGTAAAATGCAATCCCTATCAAATTACCAATGGCATTTTTCACAGAATTAGAACAAAAAATTTTACAATTTGTATAGAAACACAAAAGACCCTGAATAGCCAAAGCAATCTTGAGAAAGAAAAACAGCCAGCGGAATCAGGCGCCCTGACTTCAGACTATATGACAAAGCTACAGTAATCAAAACAGTATGGTACTGGCACAAAAACAGAAATATAGATCAATGGAACCGGATAGAAAGTCCAGAGACAAACCCACACATCTATGGCAAAGGAGGCAAGAATATACAATGGAGAAAAGATGGGCTCTTCAATAAGTGGTGCTGGGAAAACTGGACAGCCACATGTAAAAGAATGAAAGTAGAACACTTGCTAACACCATACACAAAAATAAATGCGAAATGGATTAAAGACCTAAGTGTAAGGCTGGATACTATAAAACTCTTAGAGGAAAACAGGCAGAACACTCTCCAACATAAATCAAAGAAAGATTTTTTTTGATTCACCTCCTAGAGTAATGAAAATAAAAACAAAAATAAGTAAATGGGACCTAATTAAACATAAAAGCTTTTGCACATCAAAGGAAACCATAAACAAAAAGACAACCCACAGAATGGGGTTTGTTTGTTTGCAAACAAAGCAACCAACAAGGGATTAATCTCCAAAATATACAAATAGCTCATGCAGTTCAATATCAAAAAAACAACCCAATCAAAAAAATGGATGGAAGATCTAAATAGACATTTCTCCAAAAAAGACATACAGATGGCCAAAAAGCACATGAAAACTTGCTCAACATCACTAATTATTAGAGAAATGCAAATCAAAACTACAATGAGGTATCACCTCACACCGGTCAGAATGGCCATCAACAAAAAATCTAGAAACAATAAATGCTGGAGAGGGTGTGGAGAAAAGGGAACCATCCTACACTGTTGGTGGGAATGTAAATTGGTACAAACCACTATGGAAAACAGTATGCAGGTTCCTTAAAAAACTAAAAATAGAGCTACCATATGATCCAGCAGCCCCGCTTCTGGGCATATAACCAGAGAAAACCATAATTTGAAAAGATACATGCATCCGAGTGTTCATTGCAGCACTATTTACAATAGCCAGGACATGGAAGCAACTTAAATATCCCTCAACAGAGGAATGGATAAAGAAGATGTGGTACATACATATATACAATGGGATATTACTCCGCCATAAAAAAGAATGAAATAATGCCATTTGCAGCAATATGGATGGACCTAGAGATTGTTATACTGAGTGAAGTAAGTCAGAGAAAGACAAATATCATATGATATTGCTTATATGTGGAATCTAAACAAAATGGTACAAATAAACTTATTTAAAAAACAGAAATATAAAAAAAAAAACAGAAATAGAGTCACAGATGTAGAAAACAAACTTATGGTTACTGGGGGGAAAATGGGGGGGATAAATTGGAAGCTGGGATTGACACATACACACTACTACATATAAAATAGATAACTAGTTCAATCCCTGCTCCAGGAAGATCCCACACGCCATGGAGCAACTAAGCCCGTGTGCCACAACTATTGAGCCTGCACTCTAGAGCCTGTGAGCCACAATTATTGAGCCTTTGTGCCACAGCTACTGAAGCCCGCACGCCTAGAGCCTGTGCTCCACAACAAGAGAAGCCACCGCAATGAGGAGGCCGTGCACCACAATGAAGAGCAGCCCCCACTCACCACAACTAGAGGAAGTCCGTGTGCAGCAATGAAGACCCAACACAACCAATAAATAAATAAATTTATTAAAAAAATAAAATAGGTAACTAATTAGGACCTACTGTGTATCACAAGAATTCTACTCAATAATGACTATGTGGAAAAGAATCTAAAAAAGAGTGGATATATGTATATTTATAGCTGATTCACTTTGCTGTACAGCAGAAACAAACACAACATTGTAAATCAACTATACTCCAACAAAAAAAATTTTAATAAATAAATAAAAATAAAATAAAATCCTAAACTGCTTCAGTGGAAACTTTGTACCTCATCATTTAGTCATTCACCACAGTAAGCAGAGGAAACACAGGAAGCAAAGAAGGTAAAGGGTGACCAACTGGTTGCCATAAGCCTCACTCTTCCCATGTCATAAACAGGGCTACCAAACTCAAGTTTTTGAGGCTTCCCTTGCCTCTAATGTACCCTTGTCAGAAAAAATGACTTCTCATTACCCCTTCTGCTATGATTAGCATAGTAAACCATGAACTTTCAATCTCCCACAGCAGAAAGCACAACCTTAATTATCATCACTACAGTCTTAAGTCTGGTGGCTATGTCTCCTTTCTTAAAAATCTCAATCAACTGCTTCCTATATGTCTGCTTTCTTATAAGGAATTACCAACTCAGTTTCTTACTGATATGTCTGGTATGCCTGTGAGGCCCTTGCAACTTTACCTTGAATCCCCTAAACAAGAATCTTTTTCTTCAAAGTATAACTGAATATTTGAGATAACCAGAGATAACTGAATATTTGACCATCATGCCACTGTTCCTCAAACTGTCCCCCATCCTTACGTTAGGATGGTCATCCAAGCACCTGTCCTGCCCTAGAAATAAAGTCTATTGTCAGCCTTGGCCCCTCCATACTATGTTAACTACCTAGCCAGAATGTCTCACCAACAAGCAGGGCCAGAACTAAGATGAGAGGAGTAAAGCACCTTGGGTGCAAATTTAAGAAGGTGAAAAAAAACTCAAGTCAAGATAAATAATATTTTAATGCCTTAGTTTAAATAATCAAAATGTATGCAAAAAATTGATGATGAACAAAATATCAAATTTTTAAATTAATACAAAGTCAATATTACTGATTCTTCTTTTTACCTCAGGTTCCAACATAGTTAGTGACTATCTCTATTTAAAATTTTGATATTTTATCCATTGCGAATTTTTTTGCCTGAAGCAAGTGCATTGCTCACCTCATCCTAGTTTCAACCCTGCCAACAAGTACCAGGATAAAACATATTTTTAAATGTGATCTTAATGGTAATACTCACGAATAAAAGTTGGTTTAGGAAATCTTCTGTAGTTGGAATATAAAATTTGATATACATTACTATGAAATAAAATTGGTGGAAGCATAACAATTTATTCAAACTCCAAATTTTAAAATTATCAACTATCTTCTTGAACTTTTATTTTCAGTAATGGAAGCAAAAATTATTTAGACCTTGGTGTTATTGGCATTCGGGGCTGGATAATTCTTTGTTGCAGGAAGGTGTCCTATGTACTGTAGAACGTTTAGAAGCATCACTGATCTCTACTGACTAGATGTCAGTAGCTCCCCCAACCCCAACTGTAAGAGCCAAAAATATCTCCAGACACTGCCAAATGTCCTTCAAGGGGACAAAATCATCCCGAGCTGAGAACTACTAGTTGAGACCATCCCTCCTGCTGAAAATGAAAAATGAAGAATTTTTTTTAAATGCCATCATCTTAAAGCACTGAACTGACATCATAATGGGGAACTGTCAGGCTGAATGCTGAGTGAAATATAAAACCCAGTGCTAACTCTCTAGTAAGCAGCACATCAAACACCTATGAAGACATTTGCCAACTGGCAAATTTAAGGTTCAATTCTGAAACACCAAAGGCAAAGAGCCCCACCTAAAGCGGGGTGGCTAACAGGACACTCTCACCATATTAAGTTGGACCCAAGGTAATACCTAGAATGAAACCGTCCTCCCCATTCCCAACCCCACCCCTAGGACTGTGAAGGTTGCTTTGGCACTAAGAGAAGCAGGGGAAAAAAGAGAAGGAAAAGAGGGGGGACCTCTGTTCTGAGATGCAAAAGTACATCTATCTCACACCACTCATAAAAATTAATTTGAAATGGGTTAAAAATTTAAAATAAGACCTGAAACCCTAAAATCCATCCATTCCTGAAAATCTTTGGCCACAGGCTGGCCCTTGTGAGGATTTGCTGACCAGGTTCTCATTACCTTGACTGAGTAGGGAATCTCAAACTGTGATTTTGGTGAAATGGCCCAAGATTCTTTAGCAAAAGCAAACACAAATCCTACCTATAAGAAGGTAAGTATAGTCTAAGCCTCCAGAACTCTCCAAATAATTTTGTGAGGGCAATAAGAAAAATAACCAAGCATACAAGGAAACAAAGCACCATGGGCAAAAGTCTGCACAAATGAAAGACAACTAAAAGAGATCCATTAAGACTTCAAATATTAGAATTATCAGAAACAAATTACAAAACTATTCTTACTACATTAAAATTAATTAATTAATTAATTAATAGCATGCTTGAAAACATATGTAGGTACAGGAAATTATACAAAGTGAAAGCAGATTTGAAAAAGAATCAAATGAAATTTCTAGAAATTAAAAATATAATGACTGAAATTTAAAATCAAATATTTGCAAATCACATATATCTGATAAGGGGTTAACACCCAAAATATATAAATAACTAATACAACTCAATAGCAAAAATAATAATAATAATAACCTGATTTTAAAATGGGCAAAAGATCTGAACATTTTTCCAAAGAAGACATATGAATTGCCAACAAGTATATGAAAAGGTGTTCAACATTACTAATCATCAGGGAAATGCAAATCAAAACCAAAATTAGCTATCATCTCACACCTACCAGGGTGGCTATTATCAAAAAGGCAAGAAATAACAACTGTTGGAAAGGGTGTGGGGAAGAGGGAACCCTTGTAAAATGTCGATTGGAATATAAATGATACAGCTATTATGGGAAAAAAAGTACAGAAGTTCCTCAAGAAATTAAAAAATAAAACTATGATACAATCCAGCAATCCTACTTCTGGGTGCATAACCAAAAGAAATAAAATCATTATCTCAAAGAGACATCTGCACTCCCATGTTCATTACAGCATTATTCACAACAGCCAAGATATGGAAAAATAACCTAAGTGTCCATCAATGGATGAGCAGATAAGGAAAATGTGATGTATGTGCACACACTGGAATATTATTCAGTCATAAAAAGGAAGGAAATTCTGTCATTTTCAACAATATGTATGAACCTGGAGGACATTATGCTAAGTGAAATAAATCAGACAAAGACAAATACTGTAGATCTCACTGACTATATGTAGAATCTAAAAAAGTCAAACTCACAGAAACAGAGAGTAGAACAGTGGTTGCCAGGAGTGTGGCTGAGGGAAATGGGGAGATGTTGTCCATAGTGTACAAACTTTCAGTTGTAATATGAGTAATGAAGATCTAATGTACAGCATTATAGTTAAAAATACTGTATTACATACTTGAAATCTGCCAAGAAAGTAGATCTTAAGTGTTCACAGTATCAAAAAAAAAAAAGGTAACTATGTGAGGTAATGGATGTATTAATTAACTTGATTGTAGTAATCATTTCACACTATATATGTATATTAAATCATCACATACACCTTGAAAAAGTAAATTTTAAAAAACTATAACTTGCATTGAGAAGTTATTGCAATGTAAATTATACTTCAGAAAAAATTTTTAAAAGCTACCGTGTTACAGAGAGGCACACAATCAGACACTAGTGAAGCAAATATTCATAACTAAATGACCACAAATGAGTGGTAATTATATTCTTATATTATGGACTAAATATTTGTGTTCCCCACCCCAAAGTTCATATGTTGAAATCCTAATCCCAATTTGATGGTATTTAGAGTTAGAGCCTTTGGGAGGTAATTAGGTCTTGAGGGTAAAACTTTCATGAATGGAATTAGTGCCTTTATAAGCAGACATGAACAAGATGATCTCTCTTCCCTACCATGTAAAAAAATACAGCAAGAAGGTGGCCATCTACAAACCAGGAAGAGGGTCCCCACCAGACACAGAATATGCCAGCAGCTTTATCTTGGACTTCCCAATCTTAAGAATTGTGGGAGATAAGTGTTTGTTGTTTAAGCCGCCCACTTTATGGTATTTTGTTTTAGCAGTCTGAACTGATTTGGACACCTTACAAAGCAACAACTAACTACTTACAGAACCTAAGAAAGAAAGATACAAGTATGTGAAGTTATTGATATGCTTTCTTACAAAGGTACATCAAACAATGCAACTGAGGAAATGTCTGCCAAATCCTTTGAGAAACTAATAAATTTCTAAACAACCAGGGTCAATTTGACCAATTAATTCATTAAATAATACTATTATTAAGGCATTAGTAGTATTTTTTCTCTTTTAATGGTACATAAATGGTATATCTTAAAATTGATGGTATTTTAGATTCAATTTTAAAAAGATAATTGAAGAGATCAACAAAATTTTCCAGAACTGATGAAAGACACCAATTCACATATACAAGAAGCCAAAAATTCCCAGGCAGTATAAATAAAAGGAAATACACACTTAAACACATCATCATGAAAATATTTAAAACCAAAAGGAAAGAGAAAGACCTTAAAAGCAATCAGGGTGCAGTGGAGGGAGAGACAGAGAAATATTACTTTCAAAAGAAGGTCAGTGCCAGGTTTGTGAAGTGGAAAGTTCAATAGTGTTAAGATGGCAATTCTCCCCAGATTGATTCATACATCAGTTACTACCAGAATTTCAGCTGCCTTTGGCAGATATTGGCAAAATGATCCTAAAATGTATTTAGAATTTCAAATTATATAGAATTGCAAAACTTATATAGAATTTATATAGAATGCCAAAACAATTTTGAAAAAGACAAAGCTGAACAAAATATACTTCTCAATTACAAACCTTAATATAAAGTTACTTCAGTAGTTATCAACACAATATAGTACTGGCACAAGGACAGTCATGTAGATCACTAGAAAAGAACTAATTTTCAACAAAGGTGCAAAATAAATTCATTGAGGGAAAAGAAAGCCTTTTTAATTAATGGTAGTAGGAAAACTGGATATCCATATGCCAAAAGATAAAGTTATACCTTTATTTCACACTATACATAAAAATTAACACAAAATAGATCACAGACTTAAATGTTAGAGCCAAAACAAACTTTTAAAAGAAAACACAGGTATATTCAACACCTTAGGTCAGACAAAAATTTCTTAGCTATGACACCAAAAGCATGGTTCATTTTTAAAAATCTGATAAATTAGACCTCATCAAAATTCAAATCTTTTTTTTTAGCTCTTTATTGCACTATAATTGTTTTACACTGTTATGCCAGTTTCTGCTGTACAACAAAGTGAATCAGCTGTATTTATACATATGTCCCCATATCCCCTCCCTCCTGCAACTCCTTCCCACCCTCCCTATTCCACCCTTCTAAGTCATCACCAATCATCGACTTGATCTCCCCGTGCTATGCAGCAGCTTCCCACTAGCTATCTGTTTTACATTTGGTAGTGTATATATGTCAATGCTACTCTCTCACGTTATCCCAGCTTGCCCTTTGCATCCCCCCCAACCTGTGCCTTCAAGTCCGTTCTCTACATCTGCATCTTTATTCTTGTCCTGCCACTGGGTTCATCCATACCATTTTTCTAGATTCCATGTACATGAGTTAGCATATGGTATTTGTTTTTCTCTTTCTGGCTTACTTCACTCTGTATGACAGACTCTAGGTCCATCCACCTCACTACAAATAACTCAATTTCATTCATTTTTATGGCTGAGTAATATTCCATTGTATATCTGTGCTACATCTTCTTTATCCATTCATCTGTTGATGGGCATTTAGGTTGCTTCCATGTCCTGGCTATTGTAAATAATGCTGCAATGAACATTGTGGTACATGTACCTTTTTGAATCATGGTTTGTTTTCTCAGGCTATATACCCAGTAGTGGGATTGCTGGGTCATATGGTAGTTCTATTTTTAGTTTTTTAAGGAACCTCCATACTGTTTTCCACAGTGGCTGTACCAATTTACATTCCCACCAACAGTGCAAGAGGGTTCCCTTTTCTCCACACCCTCTCCAGCACTTACTGTTTCTGGATGTTTTGATTATGGCCATTCTGACCAGTGTGAGGTGATACCTCATTGAGGCTCTGACTTGCATTTCTCTAATGATTAGTGATGTTAAGCATCTTTTCATGTGTTTGTTAGCCATCTACATGTCTTCTTTTGAGAAATGTCTGTTTAGGTCTTCCACCCATTTTTGAAAATTCAAATCTTTTACACTTCAAAAGATATTATTGTGAAAACTAAAAGGCAAGCAACAGACTGGGAGAAAATATTTGGGAAACACACATCTTATGAAGGATTTGTGTACAAAATATTCAAAGAACACTTTGTATAAAAGAAGACAAACAACCCAATCAAAATTTGGCTAAAATTTTTGACAAAACATTTCACCAAAGAAGATATATGGGTGGCTAATAAGCACACAAAAAAGTATCCAGTATCATTAGTTTAGAAAAATGCAAATTAAAACCACAATGGGACTTCCTAGGTGGCACAGTGGTTAGGAATCTGCCTGCCAATGCTGGGGACCTGGACTCAAGCCCTGCTCCAGGAAGATTCCACATGCTGAGGAGTAACTAAGCCCGTGCACCACAACTACTGAGCCTGCGCTCTAGAGCCCACAAGCCACAGCTATTGAGCCCATGTGCTGCAACTACTGAAGCCCGCGCGCCTAGAACCCATGCTCCACAACAAAAGAAGCCACAGCAATGAGGAGCCCACGCACCACAACAAAGAATAGCCCCCACTCATTGCAACCAGAAAAAGCCCGTGTGCAGCAGCAAAGACTCAACACAGCCAATAAATAAATAAATAAATTTATTAAAAAAGAAAAAAAAACACAATGAAAAGCAATTTCACACCCATTGGGATGGCTAGAATACTTTTATAAAGCAATTATACTCCAATAAAGATGTATAAAAAATAAATTTTAAAAAACAGATAATAACAAATGTTGGCAAGGATGTGGAAAAACAGGAGTCCTCATAGTTTGCTGGTGGGAATATAAAATTATGCAACCACTTTGGACAGTTTGGTAGTCTTATAAAAAGTTAAAAATAAATTTTCCAAGTGACTAAACAATTTTACCCTTCGGTATCTACCGAAGAAAAATTAAAACATATATTTACACAAAGACTTACACATGGATTCTCTTAGCAGCATTATTCATATTCCTAGTCAAAAATTATAAAAACCTAAATGTCCATCAACTGATGAATGGACAGACGTGATGTAGTATATGCACACAGTGGAATACTACTCATCAATAAAAAGAACAAATGACTAACACATGCTTTGACATATATTAACCTCAAAAATATTATTCTGGGGGGGGAGGATAGATTGAGAGCTTGGGATTGACATGTACACATTGCTATATTTAAAACAGAGGGACTTCCCCGGTGGCACAATGATTAAGAATCTGCCTGCCAAAGCAAGGGACATGAGTTCAATCCCTGGTCCGGGAAAATCCCACAAGCTGAAGAGCAACTAAGCCCATGCACCACAACTACTGCACCTGCACTCTAGAGCCCGAGAGCCACAACTACTGAGTCCATGTGCCACAACTACTAAAGCCTGCACACCCTAGGGCCCAAGTGCTGCAACTACTGAGCCCACGTGCTGCAACTACTGAAGCCCAAGCACCTAGAGCCTGTGCTCTGCAACAAGTCACTGCACTGAGAAGACTGCGCCCTGCAACAAAGAGTAGCCCCCACTCGCCACAACTAGAGAAAGCCCACACACAGCAACAAAGACCCAACGCAAGCAAAAAAAAAAAAAAAAAAAAAGGCAAAATTGTAACAAATTCAATAAAGACAAAAAAATCCAACTAACTTTAAAAAAAAAATAGATAACCAACAAGGACCTACTGTATAGCACAGGGAACTCTGCTCAATATTCTGTAATAAGCTGAATGGGAACAAAATTTTAAAAAGAACAGATATATGTATATGTATAACTGAACCACTTTGCTGTACACATGAAACTAACACAAACTTGTTAACCAACTATACTCAATAATAAATGAAAATTTAAAAAAACAGAAATAGAAGTAAAAATAAAAAATAAATTAAAATGTTAATATTAAACAGTAACATTACACAAGTGAAAGCACAATAAATCATCCTATTTAAATCCTTATCATATTTAGAAGAATTCTCATACTTAACACATATCTTAGTATTTCAGAAGCCTTCATAATTTTCATAAATGAATGATGATAGTGGATGCTTACTGAGTACACCAAAGAGGTTAGACATCAAACACTTTCAGTGTGAAAAAATATATTATTCTAAGTCAAAGAATACCAACACAAGAGACCACATATTGTATGATTTAATTTATACAAAATTTGCAGGAAAGGAAAATCTACAGAGAAAGAAAATAGATTAGTATCATCTGGAAGAAAGGAGAAGGGATAGAGGTTACCAAAGGGGAAAAGGAGGGAAGATAAATTAGGAGTTTAGGATTAACAGATACACACTACTACATATAAAATAAACAACAAGGACCTAATATATAGCACAGGGAACTATATTCAGTATCTTGTAATAACTTACAATAGAAAAGAATCTGAAAAAGAATATATATATATACATATATACACATACATACATATACAACTGAATCACTTTGCTGTACACCTGAAACTAACACAATGTTGTAAATCAACTATACCTCAATTCAGAAAAAAGGAGAGGGGATGGAGATTAACAGTTAAGGAACATAAGGAATCCTATTTGGATGACAGGAATGCCCAAAACTGATCAATGGTAATGGCTGCACAGCTTACTAAATTTACTTTAAAAATCATTGAATATATACCTAAAATGGGTGAATTAAATTAATATGCAAAATTATATCACATACCCCAAAGCTATATATACACATACATATCTATATACACGTATATGAATATACATACATATACACATACATGAAAGTCTGACTGGTAACTGGCAACACAAAAACAATAATGAAAACCAGAAAACAATGGAATGAGATCTTAAACACAATGACAAACAAAATTACCATCCCTGAATTTTATACCCAGCAAAATATGTTTAAAGAATGAACACAAAATAGAGACTTTTTCAGAACAGTAAAAATGGAATTTGTTATCAGCAGATACTCTCTAGAAGAAATGCTAAAGAATAAACCACAGATAGCAGGAATGAACTCCCAAATAAAAGATTTACCATGCAAGAAAGAACCAATAGCAAATAAAGTGACAAATATGTGAGTATATGTACATAAATATCAAGTATAAAAATTAGTAATAAAGTTTCATGGGGTTAAAAAATAAACATAACACAACAATGTTCAGGAAAAGGGGGATTGGGGTTAGAGTATTCTAAAGTCTTTATATTATCCAGAAGGAAATTAAAGGTAATGATTAACTTGAGACTTTGATAATTACATTTACCATAATTTCTAGATTAACCAATAAATTAATATAAACAGAATGTATAACTTCTAAATTATTAGAGGGAAAATGCAATAATAAAAAAGTTATCAATTGTATTTAGTCAGGGTTACCCAAAGAAACAGAACCATAACCAATGGGGGGGGAGGGGTTGTGTGTCTAGAGAGAAAGAGAAATATTTATTACAGGAAATTGGCCAATGCAATTATGGAGGCTGAACAAGTCCCAAGATCTGTAATCATCAATCTGCAGACCTAGGAGAGCTGATGATATAGTTCCAGTTCAAGTCCAAAGGTCTAAGAACCAGGAGATCCAACAGCATAGTTCCAGTCTGAAAGCTAGTAGTCTTGGGACCTAGGAAGATGTTTCAGGTTGAGTCTGAGGGTGGGGAAAAAAATCAGATGTCCCAGCTCAATAAGGCAGAAGGAATTCCTTCTTACTCATCCTTTTTGTTCTATTCAGATCTTCAACGGATTGGATGAGGCTCACCCATATTGAGGAGGGCAATCTGCTTTACTCAGTCTATCAATTCAAATGTTGATCTCATCCAGAAATACCTTCATGGACACAGCAGAATGTTTGATGAAATATCTGGGCACCCTGTGGCCTAGTCAAGTTGACACATAAAATTAATCACATCAATCCAAAAGAAAGCAAAAATGGAGAGAAAAATAGAAAAGACATGTCAAATGGGAAGTGAAAAATAGGACACCAAAGTCTACCATATCAGTAAATGTATGAAATATAACCAAATTTAAACTCTGCTTAGAACCAATTAGATGTCTGAGAGAAAGTAAATGAATTCAATGCACTCATTCATTAACATCTACTATGTGTTATGTACTGTTTTAAGTATGTGGACACATCAGAGAAAAAAACAAAACAATCAGGTTACAATAAATAAATGTTCTGTATTCATTTTCATCTATCTATAATCCATACCTCCCTTCTTTAAAAGACTGTGTTGATTTATAATTTAAAACAATTTATGCAATGGGTTAATTTAAAGATAAAGGAGAATTCAGTAATTAAATGAACAAATGTAGAACATGGGTGCACAAGGAACCACAGATGAGGAAATTACTAAAAGCGAGTAATATTAATATTAAATTTGAGCTTAGAGGCAGCCAAGGCAAAAAGGGAAAAGGCACATTTTAGTCATTTACCAAAAGTTGTATATTCAGTAGAAGACAGAAACTTTTATTTAGCCCTAAATTATAATGAAAACTAGCAGGGATCCTTATATTCTAAGAAATATATATTTATATAGGCTGTTCCAAGAGATCCACTAGCCAAGCTAAGAAGTTTCATACAAAGACAAGTTGGGTAGGATAGGAAAAAACCATGGGCTTTAGATTCAGAGAGAGTTGAGTTTGAGTCATGTTCCATCACCAACGGGCTGTATAACCATGGGCAAATTATTTAACCTCTCTGAACATCAATTTTCTCATCTCTAAAATGGAACTATGAATAAAGGAATTAGAAAGACATTTTATAAAGTATCTAGCATGTAATGAGCTCTCAATTTTAAAAGAGTTTTTATTATTATTACTATTACAGCACATAATAAACAAACATGAGGGCAACATAAATTGATACAGAGAGGAGTTTCTACAGATAGATTAAAGGGCATGGTGCTTTAAGAACAGTCAGTTCCACAGTACCAATGAACTAAAATAAGAAAATTTTCCAAAACTGTTCTCAGAAATCTCTAAAGAACAATATGGAAGTAATATAAAGAGAAAGTTGACTGTTTTACACATTGAGATATCATAAGGTTTGTGTACAGAAATTTACATAAGGCAAGTCAGAGTAAAACTGGGCTTTTGTCAAGTGGGCTTGTCTTTTTGCCTTTTTCCTAAGCATCAACATTAATCAGTAAACTACATGAAAGTAGAGTTCATTCATGGTTTTGCATGCCATTCCTTCCCAGTATAGGCACATATAGAGCAGTCAATATTAGTTAATGAACAAATAGATATCCGCTATTATCTCTGGAATTGACAATTTTCATTTCAAGAAAGTTGCCTAATATGTTTTGTGGTGATAGTTTGATAGTTTGACCCTAGGCTCTTCTGTGACTTGTAACATAAACTTTTTTTTAATGACCAACTCTGAAGGTTAATTTTATATGTCAACTTGGCTATGCTATTGTACACAGTTATTTAATCAAACACTAAGTTAGGTATTACTGTGAAGGTATTCTGTGGATACTGTTACCATCCACAATCAGCTGACTTTAGGTAACAGAAATTATCCTCAGTAACTTGGGTGGGCTTCATCCCATGAGCTGAAGGCCATAAGAACAAAAACTCAAAAGTCCCAGAGAAGAAGAAATTCTGCCTCAAGACTGCAGCATTATCTTCTGCCTAAGTTTACAGCCTGCCACCCTGCCCTACAGAATTTAGACTAGTAGGTCCCCACAATCATGTGAGCCACTTTCTTAAAACAGATCATAATTGCATGTTTTTGTATATGTATATGTTTTATATATCTTATTGTTTCTGTTTCTCTGGGGAACCCTAACTAATACACCAACTAAAGTGAATGATTTGTTTTGAGGCTTGAAAGTACAAAGTTGACATCAAAAGTAGAATATACCAAAAATAATGTTATATGTTGTTTTCGACCTTTAGTTTTAAGTAAAACAAAATTTCTCTTTTTCGTTCTTCTTTGATATCAATTCTAAATCACTGATTCCAGCCAGCATCTATCACCTTCAAAATTCAAGTTCATTGAATCTTTTTGCATAATAATACAGATTTCTCAGCATCAAAACCATTTATCAGGGGCTTCCGTGGTGGCGCAGTGGTTAAGAATCTGCCTGCCGATGCAGGGGACACGGGTTCGAGCCCTGGTCCAGGAAGATCCCACATGCTGTGGAGCAACTAAGCCCGTGCACCACAACTATTGAGCCTGCATTCTAGAGCCCGTGAGCCACAACTATTGAGCCTTTGTGCCACAGCTACTGAAACCCGCATGCCTAGAGCCTGTGCTCCACAACAAGAGAAGCCACCGCAATGAGGAGGCCGTGCACCACAATGAAGAGCAGCCCCCACTCACCACAACTAGAGGAAGCCCGCACGCAGCAGTGAAGACCCAATGCAGCCAAAATAAATAAAAGAAAAATAAAAATTTTCTTTTTAAATTTTTAAATCTTAAATATATATATATATCATTTTTAACCATATATCATTAAACTCAATTAAAAGGAAGTTCTTTTTTTTTAAGTCTTTTGTTGAATTTGTTACAATAGTGCTTCTGTTTTTTAAGTTTTGTTTTTTTGGCCGCAGGCATGTGGGATCTTACTTAGCTCCCTGACCAGAGATCAAACCCACACCCCCTGCATTGGAAGGTGAAGTCTTAACCACTGGACCACCCGGGAAGTCCAAAAGGAGGTTCTTAAAGAATTTTTTTAAAGATTTTCCATAACATCAATAGCATAAAGGCCTAAAATCATACAGCATGCACTTATACCATATTAGTGTTCATGTAATAAAAAGTAAGATATCATAATTGTATACTCCACACCTATTAATCTGTAGTTCTACCCTTTAGCATATACCTAAACAAGAGAAATAAAAAGTTTATCAAATCTATGCCAAGGAAGGATTTAACCAAAAATATTCAAAAGGGCCATAAATTTTAATATATCAGATGTCACTTGAAAATTCACTTTATATTACCAGGATAGAAATTGTCACTTTTATTGTACAAAACTAAAATAGGGACACCAATGTAATGTTTATATTGAGAAATTTAATATATATTTATGTAAAATGAGATACCTGGACCATGTTACAAAAATGCAAATTTTATTTTCTTGTACAGTTAGTAAGAAAAGGGAGGGAGAATAAATATCAAAGGTTAAAGTGTAAACTCTGGAACACAAGCTTTTGGCAGACTTTATTTATACTGGGCATCCTGACCTCTTTAAACACTTACCTAGAAATGCAAATACCAGAAATTTATTCTTGAATATTTTCCTTCAGTTTTCCCATAATCTCCATATACTTCCATTCCCTCTCTCAGTGACTATACTAATGCTAAATTGTTCAAGGGAATCAATTAATGTAAGCAATCAGGTTGTACATCACAAAATGGAGACAATCTAGAAATGTATTTTATTCAGTCAACATAAACAAATGATCAAAATAATTCAGGCCATTTATGTGGCTTAAAAAATATATTTTTGTCTCCTTCTTTCCATCCCAGTCTTCTTCTATTCCCAAGTCTTATGGCCAGGTCACAGCAACAAAAGCCCATTTTACCGTATATTGCTTACCTCAATATACCTAAGGAAGTACAATAAATGTTTCTAGATTTCAAATGTACACGTATGTCACAGACGTAAAAAGCACTGAGCCAGGCTGGAAAATTACAGTATTTTATGGCCCCACTTTAGTTTATGGTCATTTCACAAAATCCACCAAAGTCATAAAAGATTTAAAGTTTTTTTTTCCTATAATTAGTAAATTGATCCTTTGTCTCTCCAATTCTAATTCCTTAATTCCAATTCTACTAGAATGGTTTATATTGTTAAAAATATCTTTGGAGAATTAATCTTTTGGTCATAATTTTTAAATGAATACAATAAGTGATTAAATATATAATTCATTGCCCAATCAGGAGTAAAATTCTAATCCCATAAAAGATGTTTAATAGCAATTTTAACTACTAGGCACATAATTAATGGTGTTAAGGGATAAAAATTAAATTTAAAGGTGACTAAAGCATAAATTCAAGAACTTTAGACAACTCTAAAGATAACACAACATTAAAATTAAAAGCTTATAGCTGTGTTTATAAAATTATGTGTAATTATAAATTACTATTCCATCTTTTCATAGAAATTAATATAGTAGAAGAATTTTATTCAGAAGAAAACTCATAAAACATTTTTAAAGACAATGAAATAGCAATAAAACAATTTTTGGTTCTAATATAAATAAATCTTATTCATAAAAGAAAGCAAAGAAAGTAAGTTAAAAGGCATTGGAACTCTGAGGTATTAATTACTGTGCTTTTACATACAGGGAAATTATGGCAGTACAATTCTATGATCCATATATAGTCAAAGCTTCCGTTAACTTTGATGATTTTGCCTTTATAAGTAATACAGAATTACTTTATCATATACAATATTTTTATTAGTAAGAGGATCTCATAATAATACTGTTAAACAATTGGGGCCCTACATTCTCAAGCCTCAGAATTTTCAATGACAGGATCTCACTTTTACTATGGCAATGACTGAATTTTGTGCAAAATTCTCAAATTTTGAATATATCACATTATGAAGCATGAAATAAAATAAAAAGCATTTTATTTTCAATTGCTTGGGTGGATGGGATCAAAGAAAATGCAGTTATACTACAGGAATTTTCTGCCATTCAATTGCCAGTATAGTTATGCATGAGGAACTCTTACTAAGTCAAAAGAGAACAAAATGCATTTGAAAGCAGAATTGACCCTCTCGATTTGGTTTTATGAATGGAAAGATTCAGGTCACTATGGACCCTTTTCCTACTCAAAAAGAGACCCTCTCTATTACTAAGCATTAAAATGCTTCACATTTTAAAGTTTGCAACATCATGTCCTCATTATGAATTAGGTATTTAGGGGAAAGTGCATTTCCTACAAAGGAAAATGTTAAAAATGTACAATTCCTCCAACATGTATTTCTCAAATACTAAGAAATGTAACTGTTTTTGCAACCTAGACTCAGGCAACTGCCCAAGCAGCCTATGGGACTGATATCAATAGGAGTTTTATGCCTGATGGAAAATCATTCTAAAGATTTTTTTTTTTAATCTGAAAAATAACGTCACCACTGTGATTTCCACCCTGGGAAACAAAAGCAGGAATTACATTGTGTTGTTAAAATGTTAGCAACTGCATTTCATTTTTTGAAAAGGCAATTTAGTTTTCCTGAAATAAAGAGCTGATTATATCTTTTATTACTGTTACAAGAATTTGATAAATCACAAAGTATGAGTTGCAGCATGTGCCAACTATCAACCAGGAAAAATGAACCTGATTCATAATTCACTTTGAGAATGTCTAGTTAGTCAATCAAGTGATTTGTAATCAGGAAGACTGCCAGAAATGGAATGAATAATGAGCCACAATAAAATCCCTGGATTTTTTTTAGTATTCTTATTTCATTATGTGACTTTTATTGCCACTTTTGATTGCTGTTTCTCAGCAACACAAATTAAACAACACATATTTACTTAGAAGTTTCTGACTCTTAAATAGGCTAAAGGATATACAAGTTGAATGACCAAAGTATTTAATGTCTTCCTAGAAATTAAAAGTCTTAGTGTTTATAGCTTTAGCAAAGAAAATTTCATTCCTTCCAACTCCCTCAACACTTGCCTTATTTTATTTAAATTATTTAGTGAATATGCTATTTCGGGATAGCTTTTTCTGGTTCAGTATATCTTCTTAAGTTGTTTCTATCTAGTCTAAAACAAGTAAAATCATTTAACAGAATTTTGTTACTATCAGAAGCCATAAACTTCCTATTAATAGCTTCATTGTATACTATTTCCTCAGTTAAAACTGAAACATAAGCTGATGGCCAAGGAATATTTGACCTCTAATACATGTTATTAAATAATATATATTTCTTATTAAATATACATAATATAATATTAAGTTATTATAATATATTGAATTATATAATTGATATATACTATAATTATTAGTATAATCTTATTAAATTACAAATATAAAAAAATAAATCAACTTAAAGCTTAGCATATAACTAAAGGGACAATATGACAAATCAGTGTTTTTCAAAATGTAAAACTAAACTATGTAAGAATTTGTCACTCTGATAATACTGGTCATTACTAGCATTTTAATCAGGATGGCATGACATAAGAATTACACAATTTTAAAGCAAATAGAACTTTAATGTAATAACAAATAGGCTCTTCTTTGAGTTACTTTTCACAATTTTCAAGCAGAAAATTCTTTATCCAACTTTAGACTGATTATAACATCAGATCACATGTGGCCCTTCTTAAGGAAAGTAATAAGTCCTTAAGCCAAGACCTATTCTACTCATTATTGAAATCCAATATTTATGAAAAATTCAACTATCTAAGTTTTGTGGGTTAATTTCCAATAATAAATGTTGTTTAAGGTAACAAAATTCCAGGCATATAAAATATTGACTCCAAGAAGCAAGTACAACTATGGTGAGACCTCAGGAGAGATACTGTTTTTCACACTGAATGTTCCCTGAAAAGTGTAGCAGCACTCCACCTTGGAATTCACCACTTGATCACCATTATCACACCAACTGTGAGGATCATCTTTTCTTTCCTACAGAGATTAACCACTCATTCCACAAATGCTTATTAAGCATCTATTATGTGTCGGATATTGTGCTAAAAACTGGGGATGTAAAAATGAATCAGGCAGCCTTTGTACTTGCCCTTAAGCAATCTATAGTCTCAGGACTTCCCTGGTGGCGCAGCAGTTAAGAATCCACCTGCCGACGCAGGGGACACAGGTTTGATCCCTGGTCTGGGAAGATCGCCCGTGCCATGGAGCAACTAAGCCTGTGCGCCACAACTACTGAGCCTGTGCTCTAGAGCCCAAGAGCCACAACTACTGAGCTCATGTGCCACAACTACTGAAGCCCACGCACCTAGAGCCTGTGCTCCGAAACAAGAGAAGCCACTGCAATGAAAAGCCTGTGCACCACAACAAAGAGTAGCCCCTGCTCACCACAACTAGAGAAAGTCTGCAGGCAGCAACAAAGACACAATGCAGCCAATAAATTAATTAATTTTAAAAAAAGAAATATATCGTCTAGTTAGAAAAATTCACATAGGTAAATAAGTACAATAAAATATAGGTTCTAGAATAGATCTACATACTGGAAAAGCTCAAAGAATGTAAAGTATGATGATAGAGGACAGTAGTCATGAAAAGCTTCAGAGAGAGACCAAAGCTGAACCTTGAATGAAAAGTTCATATTCATCAGGAAGCAAGAAGGAAAGATCATAATGGTAAAAAGGAGAATATTAATAAAGAAGAAGTATCAAATAGCCAATTACAGTAGGGTGACTACAAGCTATTCAGTTTAACTGAAGTCAACATGTAAGGAATATATATGATGGGTGGTAAGGGAGAAAAGGCTGCCATAGTGCCTGAAGCACTATGCAACGGCCCAATAACAAAAGCCCTATATGTACACTAACACAATATATATCTTATAAACAACAGAAAGCTTTGAAGAATTTTAAGCATAAAAATCACAGGACCATAGGTTTTCATAATGTGTAAATAATTTATGCATTTGGCGTTCTTCAACAACGGTCAAACTAACATTTCACATTTCATTATGTATCTGACAGAGAGTTAATATCACCATTTTGGCCTACCTCTTTTATGTTCATACGTAAATAATCTCCTAAAACAAAGGTCTCAGCTTCTAGCAAACTTGTGAGTTGAACAGCAATTCTACTATCTGAAGAGTGGGGCAGACACTAAAGATACACCGAATTTACTTTAAGTGGTATCATCAAGATTCTACTTAAAGAATTCATGCATGTGATATATGCATATGCATACACACACAATATTAAGCATGGATAATATACTGACAGACTGTCAAAGTTATGTCCATATCAAGTCACAAAAGCAAATGTTTTACCCAGACACATTTTGGTGTACCTCAGTCAGTAGTACAAAATCATTGTGACTTAGCCAGACTATGTTTCAAAAATAAAGTAGCCCAGTCTTGAATTGCATACATAAAAGCTTCATTAGCTTAACACAGCATTTATAAACAGGAGCTTTGAGCAGAAGCTCTGAGGTCAGAGAGTCCAGGGATGGAATTCTGGGTCAGCAACTGACCTTATACGAATTATTAAACTCTTTAAGTCTTAGTTTCCTTATCTATAAACCTGAGATAATTATTCCTGCCCCACAACACTGTTGTGAAGATACAATGAGATATAGAAAGCACTTAGCATAGGACTGAGCAAATATTAATTATTAGATAAATAGTATCTTATTATTATAGATACAATAGAAATTATTCTATTTATGATAAACTCATGTTTATACACTAAATAATTTTGTTTGACTTACATTATAATATTAAAAAAATTTCCAAAGTCTAGGCCAACTGAAAATGCTTGATGTAGGCTTAATGTGAATATAATACTATTATGAGACAATCATCTAAAAATAATGTTTAGAGATTCTGAAAAATGCATCAAGTTACACTTAATTACTTACAGAGCATGGGAAGAAGCGTCCAATCTTACTACAGGAAAATTGGGATCCTTTTTAAGGAAAAGGATAATTGTACAATCAAGCCTTTTCTCTAAATACAGTGCCATGTCATTCCTTTTTTTATTTCATCACCTCTTACAAAAAGATTTAGTATAGATGATAAGGCTGGTTATAATCATGTCATGACAGGTACCTGTAGTATAAGGATTCTCTCCCTAGAGTGAGGCCTTTGACTTCAGTGAGCATCAGTCCCACAGTCTCTGACCTTGGGATTTGTTTATACTCCAAAAGAAAAAAATAAAAATAAAATAACAATAAAACTACAAAAAAGGTAGAATACTGGTAAAGCAAGACTGTAAAAGAAAATTTACTTTGATGACCTGACAATGGCAATGACTCAAGTGAAAACAGCTAGAATAAAGAGGGCTAAAGCAACATCAGTAACTATATCAAGTTACTTATACATATATACATATATACACATACGCATGGTTAGGTAAGGTTGGGTCAAGTCACAAATGTAATTAGTATAGTAAAACTAAGTTATGATTATTAAATATGCATTAAATGATATTAGCCTGAACTACAGATTGCTACGTAGATGCACTACTAACTCTTGTGATAACAGTAAACATATAGGACTTCCTAAGTGGTGCAGTGGTTAAGAATCCAGCTGCCAATGCAGGAGACCCGGGTTCGAGCCCTGCTCCAGGAAGATCCCACACGCCATGGAGCAACTAAGCCCATGTGCCACAACTATTGAGCCTGTGCTCTAGAGCCCGTGAGCCACAACTATTGAGCCCGTGTGCCACAACTACTGAAGCCCATGGGCCTAGAGCCCATGCTCCGCAACAAGAGAAGCCACTACAATGAGCAGCCCATGTACCGAAGAGTAGCCCCCCACTCGCAGCAGCTAGAGAAAGCCCGTGTGTAGCAATGGAGACCCAACGCAGCCAATAAATACATAAAATAAATTAATTTTTTAAAAAAAGTATATATGTAGTCATCCACTATATCTCTGGGATGGCAAACCTGCAGCAAGCATTAACAACGGCTACCAGCTGAAAGACCAATAATCCATATATTTGAAAATGGAAGAGAATCTTTACAATCACACTGCAGTTATTTTTGAAAAGTCCTGAGATCAGTAACATATTTTAAAATAAGCCTATAATACACATAATTCTGTTCTAGCCAATATTTATTCAAATAAAAGTCATGAACTATAAGTTAGCTAGCAAATGTGTTATATAGAAATAAGAATAGAGGTGAGAGAGAGAAGCTAATCAAACGACTTTTAGGTATGTTCATAAACACTAAATTATTACTTCCATTCTTTTTACTATTAGGTTGACTTTTATGCAATCCTTTAGACACAAGTAATGAAGCATTATGGTTCAACATTCCTAATAATGTCTCACAAAACAAAGTTTAAACCAAATTGTTGTTTGATAACACTGAAAACATAAAATAATACTCATATGATCTTTTCTGTATGAAAATGACACTGACTCACCATAAATAAAGATGAGTTTCAAGTTTTCCCGAGGTGGAGACGGACTTCATAATATAGCCATACTCTTGCCAAAGCTCCCTGGTGAATAACAACTTATATCTGAAAGATAAGTGTTACCAGTGGTCACAGAAAATAACAAAATAAAATGTCAATACAGAAATGAAATTTATGCCTTGGTCCCAACAACCACTGTGTTTTGATGAACTAAAAGCCACAAAAATATATAAATACTGTATAAAACTTACATACAAAATTGCACGTGTATTTACTCTGATACATTAATTGTATTCTATATATCACTGACCTAAAAATATGAATAATCATAGCCTGACCTCTATCTCTAAGTAAAAATGTTCTCAGCTGACTTAACTAAAACAAAAATTGCTTCTGACATGTAAAATCCGAAGTGTATAATGAAAATGCTCAAAACACGAAAGCATGCCAACTTTACATCCCTCATCACCAGTAGCAATAACTGAGGAAATTACAGAATATTTTTGTTAATGTTAGCAATATTCTCAATAGCGTTAAGTGCAGTATGACTACAGCCAAAATTATTTCAACATTTCCCAGAATTCTGAAAAATACTTCTACTTTTTATGAAGAAAAACTAATTTCATTACCAGTTTCCGTATTCATTCATGTTAATGCAGAAGAGAGGTTTTATAAATAAATATTCCTGATACAGAATTTTATCAGTTGCCAGTTGAATCTCCTTCATAAGAGTTGAGAAGCTAGCTAAACATTTCTGAAGACATAGTGTAAGTAAAATTAATGTTCTGTGCTTCTTTATTATTTAAGGGAGTAAGTTATTGATATTTGTTAAAAATCATTAAGAAGCAGAACGTCTCTGGTGATCCAGTGGTTAAGACTCCTCGCTTCCAATGCAGGAGGTATGGGTTCGATCCCGGGTTGGGGAACTAAGATCCCACAAGCCATGTGGTGTGGCCAAAAAGAATATTTTTTAATTTCTTAATTAAAAAAAACAAGAAAAAAAATCAGTAAGAAGCAGCTAACAACTGGATACAATTCAAACAAAATCACAATGCTAAGTACCTATGATAAGCAAGGCAAACACTATTTGGGGTTTCTATGACAGCTATAAAAATAACAAAGCATAGTACACAATCTCGAAGAAATCAGAGTATCAGTATTACTGAAACATTCCACTTCCATTTCTACCTAGTTGCTTGCAATAACAAACAGCTAAATTCTAACCCAGATCCTCTGTTAGAACAGGAAGGATGAAGTGGAGAGCACAGCATCATACCAGAACATAGTAGCTACCACAGGGATGAGGCTCTGGGGCTCCTCTTGCAAAGAGATAAGGAAATTTCAATAGAAATGTTGAGAACATCTGCTACAACCTGTGATGTAGGTCAACTGCCACCTGTAAACAAATACACTTTGTTAATTTTAAGGCACTATACAAAATGTTTCCAGTCACAATTCTGTTTTAAAGGGTCATTCTCCTCGCCAACTCGTCACTACATTCCTTATCATCATCCCCCATCAACTCCCATCAAAACTGGATATTAGGCCACAGACCCCTAAAGTTCCTTTTCATTTTAGTTTCCCGTTTCCACAATGCCCAGCAGAGCACCTTACAATTTTTAAATGCTTAATAAATGTTTGATAAGTTGAATTGAACTAGTCATCTTACTCCTTCACCTGTCACCACAAAATAATCACTTATTCTAGCTACAGCCACCATTCCTGGAAGGACAGTATATGATGAAAAGACAACATTATTTATTAATTCAACAAATGTTTTGCTCAAACACCTACTAGGTATCATGCTAAGTTCCACGGATATTAGTGTAAATAACACATGATCCCTGCCATTAAATAACTCAATCTAATAAGAAAGATAAAGATGGAAAATAGCCATTATAATACTCTGAAATCAGTTTATAACAAATTTTCTAGGAAGTCACAGAGACTAAAAGGGAGGGAAACTGTCTTAGAATAAAAGCTTTAGAGAGGAAATGTCATGTGAAATAAGTACCAAAGAATGAGTAGCTGCTGAACAGAGGGACAAAAAGAGAAAGGACATTCTTAGCAGAAGGAAGAGGTGAAAATTTATAGCTATGCCAAAGGATACACAATATATTGAGAAGTCAAGAAGCTTTTGGGAAAGTAGCAGATGAGAAGGAAAAAAGGCAGAAGGAAGATCACAGAGATGCCGTATTATGCTGAAAAGATGGACCTCTGTCCTGACTAAAGGAAGTAAGCCAAGAGCATGACACGATCATTAAAAACATCTTGGCAGCAGTATGAAAGATCGGAGGAAAGACAAGGTTAGAGGCATGGGACCAAATCATGAGACAAAGCTGACTCGACTTTAACGGTTTATGGAACTATGGTGACACAATTCACCAATGACCATTAGGTCTGTTACCCAGTGGATCTTGAATTCAGATATATATTTAGAGAATACTACAGACACTAATTTATTTTAGAAAACTGTTTATGTGATATAATCTCAATGAAACAGCAAAGCAGGAATTTCACAGAAGTTACATTGAGATACCAAAATGTTAATAATGACTAGCTCTGAGTACTGGGATTACAGGTTATATTTTTCTTCTTATTATTAGTATATTCAAAATTTTCCACGTTAGAATTAAAAATAAATTTTAGGGCAATTCCTTGAAACTTAAAAGCTACAACTGGCATTAACCCTAAAGGGCCAGAGCCAGGATTCCTTGACAACATAATTAGCTCCAAAGACTGCCTTTGCCACCACAGCCCCTATACATAAAATACCCATTCCTACATCAGAACCTAAACCCATGCCCTTTCTGCTTCTGTAACATCCTCTTACCATGAATGCCCACCTAAATCCCAACCTCACCATACCACCAGCTATAATAATCTTATACATACATTACCAATAGCTCATTATCTGCCTTACACAATGTGACATCCAATCATATTATTTATTGAAATCCTTCCTGAATAGTTCTCCAGTTTGTTCTTCCCACAATTTTCTACAAGAATACTAGTGAATAAAAAAAAAAAAAAAAAAAAAAGAATGCTAGTGCAAAATTAGTCCTATTCCAAAACAAATATTCAGATTACTCATTTATGGATATACGTGCCTGTAATTACACCAATGATTTGATAAACTGCTAATTTATGTATATAACCACTACAAAAGAGTTTTCAAATCTACTATGTCAGAAGAATCTGCCTATATTATGAGTTGCATTGTGTCCGCCTAAAAGATGTTGAAGTGCTAACCCTCAGTACCTGTGAATGTGACCTTATTTGGAAATAGGGTCTTTGCAGATAATCAAGTTAAAATGAGGTCATTTGGGAGAGCTCTAATCCAATATGGCTGATGTCCTCATAAATAGAGGAAATTTGGACAAAGAGACAATAATACACACAGGGAGGACACTACATGAGATGAAGGCAAGGGTCAGAGTTATGCATCTACAAGCCAAAGAACACCAAAGACTGCCCACACACCAGCAAAAGCTATGAAAGAAGCATGGAATAGATTCTCTTCCTCATAGCCCTCAAAAGAACCAACCCTGCTAACATCTTTATCTTGAACTTCTAGCCTACAGAACTGAGAAACAATAAGTTACTGTTGCTTAAACTACCCCCATTTGTGGTACTTTGTTACAGCAGCCCTAGCAAAATACTACACCCACTAAGAGAAACTATGATTTTTTTCCCCTGAAAGTCACTAAAGACGAAAACTTTCTAAAGAAAGACTGCAAATCAGAAATAAAATTTCTTGCTATTCATTTTTAAATTTTGTAGCAAAAGTGTTATTTAACAGCTAAACCAACCTAGCGCCAAAAATCTCCAAGGGAATATGATTCAACCTTCATCCTATATAGTGCCATTTATACATACAGCATCACATAATCAAACATGGGAGAATGATAGCATCCTGAAGATACTAGGACACGAGCACACATGAAATTATATAGATTTTCTTATGCTTTGTAAGAATTTCTCCATGCATTTTTATGTACCTGTGGGGATATGATTTAACCTGTCATAAAATCAAAATGTAGTATAATGAGTTACTTAATAAGGAGCAATGAAATTAGCACAGGTCAGAAATGGGCTCTGGAGTCACAAATACTTCAATTCAAATTCTTGTTCTACTACTCATCAGCTATGTGACCTGAGCAAATACTTAACCATGTTTGAGCCTCAAATTCTTCATCAGTAAAATGGGAATAATATATAAAATGTGTTTAGCATATAATGATGATAACAGGGTTTTATTACTTATACAAAAAGTAAAATTTAGAAATTAAGGGGTTTTTTTTTAATAATTCTCGTGGGTAAAACAAAGAATTAGGCAAGTTTATATAAGAACAAAAGCCTTGATCATATGTATTGTATTTTAAAATGTTGCTTTTGACTAGTTTCTTACTATAAAGCGTAGGACTTTCAGAATTTTAAAACTATTTGTCAAAATTCAAAACACACTTAAACTCATTAATATTGGAACTGGCACAAACAGGATCTTGGTGACTTTTGGCTGTCACAGACATCTTTGATACGTGGCTTTCAAAGCTGTACAGTACCAATCCCTAATTCCCTCAGATCAGTAAGCCAGTCCAGGAAAACTACCTTAACAACTTAGACTGATATCAAGTTAACTCTAAGTATGGAATAACCCATTATAACCTTCTACCAGGTATTACTGATGTATTTTTTGCCTCTTTTTAAATATAAATCTTACAAATATAAAATACACATCCCAAAACTGTATCCAATTGAAAAGGGACTCATTCTGTAATTTATATACTCCTTTTCAGAAATATTTAAATAATGCAAAACCCAGTTGATCACCAAAATTCAAAAGTTGTATCATGCAAACATTCTTCACAAGATGTAAATACCTCCACTGCTCACTGCAATACTTATACAAATGGACACTTGTACATCTACACATAAAGAAATGAAAGACAGAATTCCCTGATTGTCCAGTGGTTAGGACTTGCCATGGCCCAGGTTGAAGCTGTGGTCAGGGAACTAAGATTCCCACAAGCCACACAGCGTGGCAAAAAAAAAAAAAAAAAGCTACATAATTAACTCCAAAAAGACTGCAATTACTATGGAGAGAACGATGGTATTTTTGTTAACCTTTTCATCTAAAACACCTATCTACATTGGTCAAATTTGTTAGAAAATTTATCAACAACCCACTTCTCTTTGTGAGAAAGCCAAATAGTAAATTACTCTTAGTACTCTTAATAAACTTTGGTGAACTATAAAAACATGTTCAATGTTGTAATAAATTCAATAATACTAGCAGCAAAGCTAACATGGGGTCAAGACCAAACATGGGTATTTTTCTAAACATTTATGAAAACATGTTTTGCCTTCATACTTAGTATATGTTCTAACTTTAACTCAAATAGACTTTGCAACTGAGTTTGTTTTAAAAATGAATCTGCTTCTTGCTAAATAAGGAACATAAAGGCCACTTTTCAGAAAACATTATTATGTAATTATTAAAGACAATTAGACTAGCATACTTAAACAGAGTATAAAAAAATTCTTAGATCTTATTTTTTTAAGCTTATTTAAAGTTAGCAAATGCCATATTCTATTTATTCAAGGTACTATATTAAGAATAACATAGTTTTTTTTTAGCTTATTTTTGAGTATGGTGAGAGGGTGTGTTCTAACTTTACTGATTTACATGCAGTTGTCCAACTTTCCCAACACCACTTGCTAAAGAGACTGTCTTTTCCCCACTGCATATTCTTGTCCCCTTTGTTGAAAATTAATTGACCATAGTTGTGTGGGTTTATTTCTGGGCTCTCTATTCTGTTCCATTGATCCATATGTCTGATTTTGTGACAATACCATGCTGTTTTGATTACTGTAGCTTTGTAGTACTGTATTGTCTGAAGTCTGGGATGGTTATGCCTCCTACTTTGTTCTTTTTCTTCAGGATTGCTTTGGCAAAACAGCTTAAAGACTTAAACATAAGACATGACACCATAAAACCCCTAGAAGAGAATACAGGGAAAACATTCTCTGACATAAATCATACCATGTTTTCTTAGGTCAGTCTCCCAAGGCAATAGAAATAAAAACAAAAATAAACAAATGAGACCTAATCAAACTTACAAACTTTGCACAGCAAAGGAAACTATAAACAAAAGGAACAGAAAACCTACTGAATGGGAGGAAATATTTGCAAATGATGTGAGCATCATTTGCAAATATTTCCAAAATATACAAAGAGTTCACACAACTCGGCAATAAAAAAACAAACAACCCAATCAAAAAATGGGCAGACCTAAATAGACATTTCTCCAAAGAAGAAATACAGATGGCCAATAGGCACATGAAAAGATGTTCAACATCACTAATTATTAGAGAAATGCAAACCAAAACTACAGTGATGTACCACCTCATGCCAGTCAGAATGGCCACCATTAAAAAGTCTACAAATAACAAATGCTGGAGAGGGTGTGGAGAAAAGCGAACCCTCTGACACTACTGGTGAAAATGTAAGTTGGTGCAGCCACTGTGGAAAACAGTATGGAGGCTCCTCAGAAAACTAAAAATAGAATCAACCATATGATCCAGAAATCCCACTCCTAGGCATACATCCAGGCAAAACTATAATTCAAAAAGACACATGCACCCCTATGTTCATAGCAACACTATTCACAACAGCCAAGATATGGAAACAATCGAAATGTCCTTCAACAGATGAATGGATAAAGAAGGTGTGATACATATATACAATGGAATACTACTCAGTCATAAAAAACAGTGAAATAATGCCATGTGCAGCAACATGGATACAACTAGAGATTATTATACTAAGTGAAGTAAGTCAGAAAGAAAAAGACAAATATAAGGATATCACTTATATGTGGAATCATTTTAAAATATGACAAATAAACCTATCTATGAAACAGAAACAGAATCAGGGATATAGAGAACAGAGTGGTGGTTACCAAGTGGGGGGGACAGAGGGTTGGATTTGGAGTTGGGGATTAGCAGATGCAAACTGGTATATACAGAATGAATAAACAACAAGTTTCCATATAGCACAGGAAACTATATTCAATATCCTGTGAAAAACCAAAATCAAAAAGAATATGAAAAAGAATGTGTATATACGTATAACTGAGTCACTTTGCTGTACAGCAATAATTAATACAACATTGTAATTCATCTATACTTCAATAAAAAATAAATTTTAAAAAGTAACATAGTATTAAAACAATGTGGAAATCCCTCAAAAAATTAAGAACAGAACTACCATATGACCCAGCTGTTCTGCTTCCAGGTATTTATCCAAAGAACATGAAAACACTATTTCTAAAATATATATGTACCCCTATGCTCATTACAGCATTATTTATAATAGCCAAGATATGCAAGCAACCTAAGTGCCCAATGATATATGAATGGATTAAAAAAGATGTGGGGTGTGTGTGTATGTGTGTGTGTGTATAATGAAAAATTACTCAGCCACAAAAAAAGTCACAAAAAAAAAAAATCCTGCCATTTGCAACAACATAGATGGCCCTTGACAGTACTGTGCTAAGTGAAATAAGTCAGATAAAGAAAGACAAATATCATACTATTTAACTCATTGCAATTAAAAAAAAAGCTAACAAAATAAAACAAAAACAAGCTAATAAATACAGAGATCAGATTAGTGGTTACTAGAGGGGAAGTGAGTGGGGAGGGGTGAGTAAAATGAATGAAGCGTTTAACTAGACGTGGTGGTGATCACTTTGCAGAGTATACAAATGTCAAATTATAATGCCATACACTTGAAACTTATATAATAAAAAGAGAATAATATAATATCACTTTGGCCAAGTTCAAATTATAATTCTAAGAATTTTTTCAAAAGGTAAAGAACAGCTGGGACTTGGCTGGTGATGCAGTGGTTAAGACTCCATGCTCCCAATGCAGGGGGCCCAGGCTCGATCCCTGGTCAGGGAACTAGATCCCACATGCATGCAGCAACTAAGTTCACATGCCACAACTAAGGAGCCTGCCAGCTGCAACTAAGACCCAGCATAAATAAATTAAATAAAGTAAATAAATAAATAAATAAATATTTTTTTAAAGGTAAAGAACAGCAACAGAAAACTATATTTTCTTTTGCCTTTAAAATCCTAATACAGTAATATTAATAAATCACACAATATATTATATTAAGGAAATACAATCGATTAAATTACTGGCAAAAGACAGTATCAATTATTATCCCCCTGAAGACAGGGACTCTGCCTTTATCTACTTCACATGCCTTAAGCATGACAAGAACTCAATAAATGTTAACTATACCTCAAGAACAACAAGCACAACAGTAACATAATTCTCCTAAGAATCAAATAATAGGAAAATCCTAAAAGATCTAGGAATTCAAAACAGCCCAGGAACAATATTTTACAACGTGAAAATTCTAACATTAGTAGAAGAAAATTCTATTCCTTGTCCCACAGACAAAATCCAAGGTCACAGCTGGAAAGTGTATATTGGCTGTGTCAGTAGAAAATATACAGTCAACGCTGGTTTTAAAATAATCTCAACTTGGCCTAAGGTGAAGTCTTTCTCTTTCTGACTTACTTCACTTAGTATGATAATCTTTAGGTCCAACCATGTTACTGCAAATGTCATTATTTCATTCTCTTTTATGGCTAATACCATATGATATCACTCATATGTGGAATCTAAAATATGATACAAACTTATTTACAAAGTAGAAACAGACTCACAGACACAGAAAACAAATTTATAGTTACCAAAGGGGAAAGGGGGTGGGGAGGGATAAAATAGGAGTTTGCAATTAGTAGATACAACTAGTACATATAAAATAAACAAGGTACTACTGTATAGCACAGGGAACTATATTCAATATCCTATAAAAATCCATATGGAAAAGAATGTGAAAAAGAATATATATATACGTAACTGAATTACTTTGCTGTACACCACAAACTAACTCAATGTTGTAAATCAACTACACTTCTATTTAAAAAAATGTTTTAATAAATAAATAAAGTGAAGTCATTAAGAACTGAGTAGAAACAGTGCAGACATTAAAGGACCTATAATCCTGGTAGCATATGTGGCCAAAAAGAAAATTATCTTACCATCATATTTGGTTGTTGCTTCTGCAAACAGCACACTACCTTTCTACAAGAGCTATTATAACTAAGTGAGGTAACACATGTGCACTATATATAGACTATACATTCTTGTGTCTCGCTGGGATCTCTCTGATTTCAGCATTGTTGGTTTGGTGGTTAAAATTCTGTATATTCACCACCATCATCCAGATTCATATAATGGTCAGGAAGAAAACAGGTAGTCAGGGGCGAGTTTCCTTTATCCATACCTTTTCTCTTGAGTTTCACCTACCTGCTAGAGCAATAAGGGGAAATTTAACCAGTGTAGAAAATTCTTTATATTACACACTATAGATGTTCACCAGAACTTTCAACTGGACAAGAATTGCCTTTTGAAATACTTACACACACATATATACATACACACCACAGCTTTCTCTCCAGACAGAAACACCACAGAAATGAAAGAAATCATATTCAGTAAGTGTAAGTAAATAAAGCAATGGCTAAACAAAAGGGGTACTGAATGCTGGTGTCTGATTACATTAGGTCTCTCCTCCCCAACCCAATATGCTAGGGGAAATTTCCTACTAGAAGGTGCTGAACACATAAGCTAATTGATCTAAAATACTCAGAGAAAAATGTGCTATCTGGTTTATCGTTACAACACAACTACTGGGACTTCCCTGGTAGCGCAGTGGTAAAGAATCCACCTGCCAATGCAGGTGACACGCGTTCAATCTCTGGTCCGGGAAGATCCCATATGCCTCATAGCAACTAAACCCGTGCGCCACAACTACCGAGCCTGCACTCTAAAGCCCGCGAGCCACAACTATTGAGCCCAAGTGCCATAACTACTGAAGCCTGCGTGCCTAGAGCCTGTGCTCCGCTACAAAAGAAGCCACTGCAATGAGAAGCCCACGCACTGCAACGAAGAGTAGCCCCTGCTTGCCTCAACTAGAAAAAGCCTCCACACAACAACGAAGACCCAACCCAGCCAATTAATTAATTAATTTAAAAAACCATAACTACCTTGAGAATATTTATAGCATTTACAAAGCTACTATTAGTAGCTTCATAGGCCCTAAAAAGAATAACTACTATTACAAGTTTCCAAATTCGTATCTACAGAAGAAATCAAACAATTTATTAAACCAACTTTTTTGGTCTTGAAGCAACAGATTTGGGGAAAGACGGTTTTACAACAGGACAGATAACTCCACTTCTAGTTATAACTGCTATTTTTTCATAGGAGAAGCATGGCATTGTCTGTGTGAATATTATGACTCAAGCTTACTCATCTTAACTAAGAATGAATTAAATTTGTTAGAGTAAAACCCTGAAAGAGAATGAACATGCATGTAATTCTAAGTTGCCATTTTTAGAGTGGGGTTTTGCTCCAAAGAGATTTTAAAAACATGTTTCCACGTTATTCTATTTGCACTACTTTCACTTTAGTGCTCTGGTAAGTTGGCTGCTAAATAAAAACAAGAAACAAACTCATTTTCAAAAAGAAAGTCATTTGTGATTTGACCATAGCATAAGCTATGTGAAAAAGGAAGAAGTAATTTGTTAAAGTCCTGACTGCCAAATATATTGAAATTTAGATACATGTACACGTAAAGAGACACTTGTATTTGTGCCCCTCCCTATTTTCCTGGTCCAGTTACCATGAAAAGATCAGAAAATTAACTGTAGGGTAAGGAGCCTTTTAAAAGTTTCATTATATCCAAACTGTCATTCTTTCCAGGAAAGTCCAGAAAATATAGAAGGGAATCACAGGCACTGCAGGCCACACAGTCTTATCATTCTATAAGTAGCTTCCAGGCTGATATGACTTCAATGTTTTTCCCCACAGAAAAGATATTCTAAAAGAAAAATACCTTTCCTGCACGCACAATCTCAAAATCATACATGCCTGTGGATCGTCTTTAATCACAGGCTAGAGCAGCGGTCACTCAGCCAGTACCCAAAGATGACAGATGATGTGGACTGAAGAAAAGAGTGTTTGAATGGAAGTGGAAAGAACTGAGTTTTATTCCCAGCTCTGTGATTCACCTACATGGTCTTGGGCAAGTTATTTAACCTCTCTGGGCCTCTGTCTTCTGTTTGTTAAATTTTATTTTGTTTCATATGGAAAACAAGAGGTAATCAAAAAACTTTTTAAAATAATAGCTAGAAAAATATCGGAGAACATGTGGGCCTATCCCCAACTTCACAGATGAGGACAGTAAAGCAGAGAAGTAAACCCAGTCACAGGTGATTAGATTAAAAGGGTTCTAACAGCTGTTGCAGCTCCTACAGCTTAAAATTTGTTTAAAATGACAAATCACTTATGTCATACTTTTAAACCACGTAAAAAAAATACATAAAAGGCAAAAACGTTGATAATTATCAAATTTAGGATGATGATTATCTCTTCAAGAAGCCATAAGGGAATATAACCAGGAAAAACTTCCATTGTTCTGGTAACATTTTATTTCCCAAATTGAGTTTGGAGTACATGGGTGTTTGTTTCTCTTTACATACCATTTTTTGTCTGGAATATTTTCTAATCATTTTTAAGTAACCACCAAAACATCTTTAACCAAAAGCTGAGTGAAATAAATGAAAACATTTCTCTGGAATTTTAAACATCCATGGAAATAGTGTGTGGTTTCATTCTCCTGTTGAATTTAAAAAGTAAATATCACTATGTCCCCTAATATAAAGAAAAGAGTAGAATTGGCTGTATGTATATATATAACTATTTCCAATCTCCAGCTTAGTAAAATATTAAAAATACACAAAATGGCACAAAACACAAAATGAACTGTATTACTAACAGCATGATTAACCCATTTAAGAATACTGAGAGGAATACCCAATAATTTGTACTCTAAACATATGCCTAAGAGAAATATATTCAGGAATCTCATCTAAGAGCCTAGTGTTTAATCATCAGGGTTCTTTATTTGTTTTTAATGAGACAAATAGGAACTGCAATGGTTTACCAAAAGTAAGCAAAGGCCTTTCTAAACCTCTACATGGAACCTACCTGTAAAAACTAAGTATCTCTGAAATTTTCCAACAAGAAAGTATAGGTCATTCAGCAAAATATATTTACTGTATACTACCATAATAGCTATTTAATTGTTATCATTATGATGCAGGTATATAATGGAAACAGATGTTCCTCTTTCCTTTCAGCAAAGCACAAGAAAAGCATAAACTTGCTGATATTGCATGGACTACTATCACAGCACAATAGAGGGAAAAAGACATTAGCACATGACAATATTAGTTTTTACTACACAACTAATTGCATAAAAAGTACAACTTGAGATCATTAAATCAATATAATTTTCAGCACTACAGAAGGGAAACAAATAGATTTGTATAACCAGCCTATTTCACATCTGCAGTTAGGAAAATTCTTCTGAGAGACTAAGTATATGCAAAATGCTACCACTACTTTCAGAACACAAGGAAAAGAGTGTTGCTCTGTTTTCTTTGCTCATGTAACATGAATTAGAATGCTGCCTCTACAGAGAACAGTTTTTAAACAGTACCAATATAAAGTGCAAGAATCTTTCTGAAAAAAATCTGGCAGTTCATATCAAGACTCTTAAAAAACAGTACATACCCTCAATCCAAGTAATTTATTTTCTAATAATATATTGTAAGGAAATTAACCAGAGGGATGATAAAAGATTAATTTTAAATGCTATTCTTCATAACTTTATTTATGATAACGGAAAATTAGAAACCTAACTCTAATAGTAGAACAGTGATTAATTAAATCATATATGTTAAAACAGTATACAGTTACATAAATGACTTTAATAATTTTAATTATATAGGAAAATTTTCATTGTATAATGCCAACTGAAGAAAAGCAGGACAGAGTTTATGCTTATATCTATGGTATACACACACACACACACATATATAAAATGTTTTGAGGAAAAGTCTTAGAAAAACACACAAAATGTCATTTCTAACTTTTGCAAATTCCCTATTATGAGCAGACACTCCTTTTTTAATCAGAAAAAATATATTTTTTCTTTAAACAGTTAAACAATTCTATTTCCATTCTCTAATACTCTCTGTCCTTGTTCAAAGTTTATAAAAATTCTTTGGGTCATGTACTCTTATAAATAGTTATAGGTAAATGGACTTAAAGTTATGTTGACATGCTATTCGATCCTAAAATCTGGCATAGAAAGAAAAGTATTTGTAAGTCACATAGACATCACTTTTTTTTCCTGAGTTAAACATTTTTTTCCTTACAAATTAGAGAAAACTTTTATGGGACAAACATCACAAATGCTTACTTAAGAGCTATTACTATGATGTGTTTTAAGTCATGAAGTCAAGAAAGTTTTTCCATTAAAAATATTTCTAAAGCATATTAAGTAGCATATTAATTGCTCTCCCAATATGCAAATGAAAAGTTTGCCATAGCTTTTGCAGGATTCCTAGTTTCATGATTCTATTTTTACAAGAAGGAGCTGATTTGTCTTAGGCTATTACTGTCTATTACTTCTAGAAGTCTTGCGGAAAGGTGGGAAGCAGCAAATTCTGGCAATCTGCCTAAAGAGAAATCAATGAAACAAATTAATCCTGCGCAGGCTGCAATGACACAGTAATCCATCATTCAGAGCTGCTTTTATATACCAAATCAGAGAGCAGAGGAAAGAGCCCTGGGGGACATCACAGACAACAACTTACACCAACACTGGGAAAATACTGAGGAATCAGTTTATTTAAAGAGGATAGATTTCAGTTGATTGCCTATTTCATCAAATAAAGATTTTTTTCTTTCACAGTGTGGTGAACCCAAGGCCTGATGACTATATCTTCAGAATTCAGTACCATATATGCTGGTTGACATCAACAGGGGATGAGTGCTTTAAAATAATTAGCATCATTAATCAGTATGAACAAATATCTAGCTAGAGTAATATTACTTTTTCCATTAAATTTCTAGGTGTTAAACACATTCTCTGTTTTCAGTAGGGACTAACTGTAAATTTACCTACTAATCTACAACAACTGCCAATTCCTGGTAAACCACATTTGAGATATAAGATATGTATAGCTTCCTAAGTACTAGCACTGTGTTAAGTTTAAAGACATGAAAACTTTAACTACATCTCTTGTAGTATAAACTCCAACAAGCCAACCAGAGTATAAATAAATAACTTGTTTTATCATGATAAGTAGCTCTCTGGCTTATAATAGACAAGGAAAGATAAATTTAAATGTGGTTTCTTTTTAAAAATAAACTTATCAATGTACAGCAATACATTTACACTAAGTATATTTTTTATTTATATACAAAAACATATGCATCTAAATTTATTTGTTCTTATGTAGAAATTTATGCACCTGAGTATATCTTCCTAGAGTAATGTATTCTGAATGAAAGTATACTCCCTAGATGAAAACTAATGACAAGAACCATAAAGTCATAGTGTATTACTACTGTTAAACGCATGCATCTTTTTCACAGTTAAATGTGATAAGTTAGTGAAAGGAAAGAATTTTCAAGAAATAAACAGAAACAAACCTGTCACGATGATTCCTGAAATGTTAAAACCCAGAATACCTAAACACAGATCCAAAACAGAAAACAAAAGGTTAAATAAATGCTAACTAGTCAATTTTTGAGTGGCATCTTCGATTCTGAGGTCCATGGCCATGACTGCAATTCCTGGACCTGCTGATGCATTTTTAATTCAGTGCATGGATCTAGTATTTATTGATTTAATAAGGTTAGGGGTATTACATTGTTGCTGCTACTGATGAACTGTCAGCAATTTAATCTAGTGAAATCTAACAGAGGAATATATATTTTAGAGAAGGGGGTGGGTGGGGGAAGGGGGGGGAGAAAGAGAGAGAGAGAGAGGCAATAGCTATGTAAATGTATTCCCTTCAATAACCTTGACAGTGGCAAGACCAAAGCCCATTTTCTCTCAGATTGCTTTGGGCTCCAGACATTTACTAAAGATGCTGGCCACCAACTAGTTGAGGTCACAATGAAGAGACTGCAACAAAATCTTTCAGGTAAACCTTCAATATTAGGGAAAGCAATGACATATTCCACATCCACCCTCTGGCCTCTCCTGAAAGGTTTTGAGATGTGTTCATGTGCACACATCCCCAAAAAACCTGAACCCTTACCTTCTCACCTCAGGTTTTAAAGTAGCTCTTCAGCATTTTCCTCTCTCCGGACCCTAACATTGTCCAGAGCGTCATTAGCATGCAGGCACACAGAAAAGAAAGGAGGCAATTCACTTTCTCAAAAGCAATTCTGCCAAAATACAACCAAAGGAGACAGGCTTTACAGGGCATGTCAAAAGATAGAGGTATTATAGGATCCAGAATCAGAGAAGGGGAGAAAAATCCACTGACGTTGCTGAAACAAACACTTGGGGAATATTAGAAAGCTTTTTGCACTGCTGTGCTACCCTGCCTGTGGGCTTATTTCCCCAACGTGGACACCTGGGAAGCATGTTGTGCTCCAGCTTTCCCTGACTTTGAAGAAATGGATAATCTAAGGAGCAGTGCTGCTGCTGGGGTCAGTAAAACTATGCTAATTGGTGAACCTAATTGCTTCAAGCAGTCCTGCCTCTAAACAGGGAGAGTACAGTTGATGGAGTCAGTCTGTTCCTAATAAAATGAAGAAGCACTGAATTAAATTCCCAAGGAAGGCACTATAAAAGTTTCCACAGTGTAACCAAATGACTTCACCTATGCTATTACCCCTAAGATGACATCTTTGAAAGAAAGCAGACCCCAGTCAGGCTCCATATTCATAAATTGGCTGAGTTTAGGCCAGTGAATCTGGATTGATTTTAAAAGGCTTTCTCATCCTTCCAATCAAATGAAGTCATTGTTAATTAGATGCTTTCTGTTAACAATGTCACTCTTCTCCACATTACCTGCTCACACTTGCAGCGCCTCTAGTGCAACATCTGGAGCATCAGTTCCTGTGCAATCAGTCCTCACAAGTTTGGCTCGAGGGTGGTGGTATTTCCGTTTCTCAATCCCTGTCTGAAGGTAGATACTATTCAGTGTACCAGTGGCGAGATACATAGCAACTTTGTAAATTGAGAGATTATAAAACGATCCCTGGGAAAACTCTCCAGATACTGTCTTCCAAAAAAAATTTTATTAACTACACAGCAGTTTCTCTGTGCTGTTTCTGACTTGTACACGGATGTTTTCAAAGCCGCCGAAGGCCACAAACTTAACTCCCACTGACTTTCCAACTTCTGAAAATCGATCTCCTCAAACTAGAAAATAGGGTTGGAGGTTTCCCAGCCTTGCCTCAGGCCGTGCTCCCTACCCCATCTCAACCCAACACCTGTGGAGGACCAGCTGCCCGAGGAGGGTCAAACTTGGGCAGCCCCCGAGACGCCAGGCTCAGAGCGCTCCGGGCAAAGATAAGACAGAAGCGTAGTGAGTTAGCCTCGCACAAGCCGTCCCGCTCGACGGTGGGTCTCGGAACCTTACAAAGTTGGGTGGAGGCCGGCTTACTCCCTCCGGGTCCACTCCGAAGAGGTTTGCAGCGCTGACCCGAGGGGTCACACAGCGCCAGCGTCGACCGAGGGCTCAGGGCCGGGGTTTGGGGAGCGTGCGCCACCCCCCGGTCGGGCCTGCCTTCCTTCTTGGATCTCTTCCCCCGCGCGGGCCCGGGCCTCTGTCACTCCGGCCGGCTCGCGGGGTGCGGGCTTTCAGCGCCGGCGAAACCGCCGCTCCGGCGCTCCGAGGACGGCCCGACGCGCCTACCCGCGGCCCGGACCGCTCGGCCGCGCGGGGCCTCCGGCTCGCGTCGAGCGCCCGGCCGCCAACGCCGCGAGCGAGGCTTCACGCCCGGATGTGGGCCTCGCTTCCGGGAGCGGCTCCCCCCCGCGGCGCTGCGGGCCCCAGTTCCCGCGCCCAAGGGAAGGCGTGGGAGGGGCCCCAGGGCCCCTACAGGGAAAGCGGGTGCGCGCAGCGCAGAGTTCGTTCTCAAGGGAGCGCCCTGTGGGGTGAGGCATGAGAGGAGACAGGGGAGTAAGGGCCCTTGACGGCAGTAGGGAAGGCGCGGGCTTCGGGCAGGTACCTCCCGGCCGCCCTCCGGTTCCGCAAAGCCGAGGGCCACCCTGATCCGCGGGCATCGGCGGAGGAGTGGCCGCCACAGTCACATTAGGGCCCCGGCGGCCCGAAGGCGACAGGCTTTCGGGAGAGCCTCGCGGACCGCCGCCAGGTCACGTAGTTCATCCCGGGCAGGGAACTCCTGAGCGATAGTCGCCCACCAGGATATGGACCTGGACCTGGGGCCCTATCCCTGACTCAGGCGCTCGAGGCCAGACCGCGGCCTTGGAGTCTCCTGTGGCTGCGGCTGCGAACGGGGTCGGGAGGCTCGACGGTTAAGCGCCCGTGAGTCTCCAATTCCTAGACATCACAGAGGGCAGAACCACACTAGATGAGATTAGACAGTGACGGTGGAAGGACAGAACCACCCCGAGACAGCCACACTCTGCGAGTTGGGACACAATTGCTCTTCTTCAAATCGTTTACCCGCTTCGCCCTGTGACAACGCACGCTTTCTCCGCAAGAGGGTTTGGAGAAATTAACTTTCTTGGGATTCTCTCATCCCTGTTATGTGGGCTCGGGGAGGAAGGCAGACAATAGCAGCAGCCGAAACACCTGCGATCTCTCAATACAATCAAATATGTATGCTGATTGGAGTCATTTCTCCTTCCGCTTCCAGAGGGAGCTCAAACCTGAAGCGTCAAGGTTATCCCTCTCCTACGTGTGAAATAGGATACTCGCAAAACCTGTTAGGAACACCACCCGCCCGCACCTGGAGAGGGTTCCCCTTTGCAAGTAGAAAAGGCGATCTGATTTTTTTTTTTTTTTTTTTTTTCATTTTCGTGTTTGTGTGACTCTAAGTTGGGAGCTTGCGAAGTGTGACACACTCCTCTGACCCTCTGGAGACTACACTAGAACTGAGCAAAGGGAGATCAGGTGAGGGAAAGGGAAGGCGCTGAGCAGAGAATGGCTGGCAGAAGTCTGGGTGGGTGGTGCGCCAAGGGCGGCTGGACCCGCGGCGGGACCCAGCTGCGCGCGGGTAAACCCCAGAACGCAGATCACTGGTCTCTGGGCAGATCCCGCAGAAATACGGCCACGTGCTGGGGCTGCTGCGCTGTGACTCTGTGTTTCGGGGAGATCTACACACACACACACACACACACACACACACACACACACACACACAGCGGCGCATGCCTCTCTCTGCTGGCGCTGAGATCCGTCAGAGGTCGTCCAGATATCGGAATCCCGCGAGTGTCCGCCTGGCACAGCCACTTGACCATTTCGCTCTCGCTAGATGAGGGGTAGCTCTAGCCAGGGAGGGAGGGCGGACCAAGGTGCCTGTCTCGTGGGGCTCCAGCCAGCGCAGGGTAAGGGCTGAGACAGTGGCCGAGCCCGGGGAGAGGTGGCGTCCTCCGTGGTTCAAGCTTCCTCCTCGCCATTCGGTCCGGTCACCTGTCATCCCGAGCTTGCCGGGTCCTCGCCCCGCTCGGCTCTCCGCGGCCACGCGACAACCTCCTGCCAGCCTGAGCTGCGCGCCCTGGTGGTTCCCGGGTGCCCCAGCCCTGAGAGCCAGGGCTCACCCCTCACTGAAGCCTCTAGATACAAACAGCACTGGCGTGGCTCTTCCTGCCCCCAGATCCCGGTCTTATCCTCCCACCGAGCAGTGACTCGCCGGTGTTTGGGGTGGTTGTTGTTTCTTTTAAAAGTATATTAAAGGATCATTGGCATCTCCCCGTCAAGTCATTACGCCTTTATCCCCATCAATTAACCACACCTCAGAGGGCTGCTATTACGAGCTAAATTGAGCTGCAAAAGTAGGTATCCCGTTTCGGGCAGATGTTGTCATCTCCCGCTGAGATAAGCGGCTGGCGGCTCCGGACCCGCAGCTTCCGCAGGCGCCCGAGCTGCGCTGGACCAGGCTAAGGACTCTGGGCCGCGGGGCTGGAAGGAAGGTCTCCGCCCGACATTGCGCCGGCGCTCTAGGACCCGGGGGAACCGGGAGGGCCCTAGCTCTCGGACCTCAACCACTGTGCACGTCAAGGGGAAGTGTCTCCAGAGTTATACCAGGGAAAACGCCAAGAGCGAGCCGTGCGTCTTTACGCAGAAAAGTAGAGTGGAGAGTGATAGCAAAGTCCCAGCTCCCCGCCGGAGACCCAGAAGAGGGGCGGCGGAGGTGTGGAGAGAGGGCGAAGTAGTGACTTTGTCTGGCAGCCCCTCCGCCGACGCACCCCACTTCCTCTTCCCTCCACTCCAGCCTCCCTCCTCCCTGGTAGCAGGCCCCCAAGACCCCTTGCGGAGGAAGGCGTGGTGCTATGGAGATGCTGCATGTGTAGCTAGGGAATCCTGGACCGAAACGTGGCGTGTAGGACAAAGGAGATTCACTAGGGACCGACGTGGCCTTCCACCCAAATGTATCTTTTCACTCTTTCTCACCCCCAGTCACTCCTGAGGACTTGGAGCTCGGCTGTCGCACGCAACTGGGAGATCCTGGAGGGCTGAGGGAAGGAGGGGACAAGGGGACGTGGCCCTCGCTGCAGTTACAGGACTTTCCTCCCGATAGTGGCCACAATATATTTAGCCAAGGCTAAAAGAGATTAATTTCCCAGCATAATCCAATTAAAAGATTTCTAAAGTAATCTTCTGCGAAAATAAAAAAAAACAAGTGCGCGGCTAAAGAGGGGACTGGTTTTGATGACAGTGATTTATCGCCTCTGCACAGCAGGCGCTGCCTCTCTCTCTCGGCACGCGATTTGACCAGAGCATCCCGTCGGTGCCTCCAGTCCAAACCTTAGCCTTTCTGAAAGATAGCCATCCATCACGCCAACCTGGGCAGGAGAAATAAGTGCAAGGGACTGGGGTTGCTTACAAGCACCATAGACTTTTTTAAGTGCTATTAGATTTATGGTCTCTTTTTTCGACGCCCATCCAGAGTAATTAGCACATATGTTCTAAATAGATGATAGTTTTGTGAGCAATAAAGCAATTACCCATCGTTGGAGCTGACAGTTCCTCCAACTAAACTCCAACCAGCAGCTAATTGGAAAAGTCATTTCAGCTCCATTGTCTGCAATTAGTCCTGCTAAACTACTACACCCCGACTAGCTGGTTTGAGGTTAATTTATTCAGTGTTGTATTTGCACGGAGGAACCATTGCCACGAAGGGACTTGCCTTTTGCCCCCAATAGACTGTGCCTTGGGACTAGAGGAGCAGGTGGAAGTGAGATGCTGATGTTTTGGGGCTTGAATGGTTCCCAGGGGAGGGGGCAACTGGCCCGGCCTCAGCTTCAAGGTCAGTGTCCAGCGCGCTAAGCGCTGCCGACAGAGAAAGCCATTGTTTCTCCTGCTGGGCAGTAACTGAAAGAAACTGCTCAGTTCTCAGTTTGTGCTACCAAAAGCTTAGTGTTAAAAAAAAAATCAGCATAGAGGAGGCGACTGGATTCTGAGTGCACCTTTCCTGCTGCACACCCAGTTGTGACCCTGGGAACCAAACTGTCCCTAGGGATAAAAGTAGACTCAGACCCGCCAAAATAGCAAAATCCAAGCCCTCAGCGGGGAGAGGGATCCTCCAATTCTCAGAGTGGTTGGGGAAAGAAAAGACTAGAAAGGTCAGGAAGCCCTGCTTCTGCCTTCAGCCTCTCTGAGGGCAAAGTCCCCTTGAAATTGGGGGTTTTCTGTGAATTTCTTCCTTGGCTTTTTCTTTTCACTTTTCTTTTTTCCTTCCTTCTTTCCTTATCTTTTCTTTCCTTTCTAAAGCCCAACAGGTCCAAGATTTGTGCACAGTGAGTGGAAAAAATGTGTTAAACGTCGGTTTGACGCCCCACCGGAGCTTCCAAATATCCAGCGGCTGGGATTCTTCTACTTAATTTAATCTTTATTGGACAGGGCAGCTTCTACCCTCCTATTCCCCAGGAAACCCCGGGAAACGGGTCCGTTGGGGTTCAGAATTGAGAGCGGGAAGAAGAGGAGTTAAAGAGGGATTAATCCTCTCCCACCCAACCTCGAACTTTGGAACTGCGATCTCTGGTAGGCTGAGGGTATGAGGCAAGGGGGCCCAAGGTCCCAGCCCCGACAGCCAAGGGTCTCTGCAAGCTGGAGCAGGGGGCAGGGAGGCTGGCAGGTTGAGATGAGAACTTGTAGCCCTGGTAACCGAGTATTCCCTTAAAGGAATTTACAACGAAGTGTCCCAGGCTCTGGGAGCAATGCGAATTTTACTTAGAAGAACATGGGATTGGGGGTGGGGGTGGGTGGCTGGGGCCAGAACGGGCTTCTTAGGAAGTAAAGTCCAGCATCTTCAGTCCTAGAAATCAAATGTCTTTTTCTGGATAGCCATTCATACCTAACAACCTGAGGGCCGTTTCTCCTTCATGAAGTACATGTAACAATGGCTAAGGAAGACAATTTAAATGGTATTGTAGTCAGTATGTGAGACTTACTAAAACAAGTCTCATTTCAAGACAAATTATAATCACTCAGCTTCAAAGATTTGGGATATGTATCTATAGCCAAAAAAGAAAAAAAGAAAAAAAACTTTTAAACTGTCTAATGTCAGGCTCTTGTTTTCCACTTATTTATTGTGTTTTAACCAATTTAATTCCAAGAATAAAACAAAAAGAAAAAATATTGGGGAGAAATCGAAAGTAATGGTCTCATCTTACCCCATGACCTCCCACCTGTCATACAATCTCTACCCTCTAAACAGAAATTCTCCTGTCAGTGTGGCTTCCAGTTGAAAATGGAAAGGAAATAAGATGTCTTCACTAAAAGGCAATTATTTGCTTTCTTTCGGGACTTAAATATGACATCGCAGAGAGTGAGGGCAAGAAAAAGGTGAAAAAAGAGTCAGCTGAAAGTATCACCTGGACTTAGTAGAGAATCCTAATGTGAGTGTGTGTGCATACTTATGTGTAAGGGCAGAATAACCCACCCAATCCAACCCCCAACCCAGAATGTATGGGACACATTTACATAAACATCCATATACCCTGAAAAATCTATAAGCACATGTGTGCAGAGATGTAGTCCTATGCAAGCTCAGCTAGCTGTCCACACACATGTATTCACTTCTGGAGTAAAGGCATTTTCATTGCTCCCATAGTATCTTTCCACTAAGGGCGATTAGATGATGTCTATTCAAAGTTGCTGATCCAGAGAGAAAATAAGAGTAGATAAAAGGAGATTTCAAGTGACCTCCTCGTCCCTTTCACACCAACCTGAGCCCTAGAATAGCCAAGGATCAACTAACACAAAAGCCCTTTCCTTTTTCTTTTCAGCTTCAGAAGATTTCATGCAAATGGTTAACAATAAAACACAGAACTATCAGCGAGTTTTGTTAGATCATGCATTTGGAATACTATATTAACTCCTCCCACACATGGGCTAGGTTTATTATCCACCTCTGAAGTGGGTAAATAAAACATACATAGCAAAACGGAGGGCATAATTATTTACTGCTCCATGTGGTTCGTATCAGTGGTGTACTATGTTCATTCTTTTTCACTTAAACTTTACCTAAAGCCTCTCTCTCCTACTGATGGAGGACACTGTAATAAACATGTCTTCCACTGACAGTTTAGAGGGAAATTTTAGGTTTTTATTTACATCAAACTTCTGATCAGTAAAATAGGATTGTAGCATAACCATAGTTACCAACAGATCTGCTGGCTTTGTGAGCCAATACTTTTCCACTAGTTTAGTTTACTTTATAGGCAGTGAAGAAAGTGGCATTGAAAACTTCAACGTATTCCAGCAGCTTTTAATCAGTGAGTGTCCAACTCAGATCTACTACTGATGGACTAATCCTGTAGTAAAAGAAATAGGTGCTCTGATAGGTACTATTAAGGGAAAGTATTATATAGTGTAGTTAATTGTATTGCCAGGGTACTTTAACAAGTTTCAAACTCATTTCAAAACTTGAACTCTTCTTCCAAACCCAAGTCATTTTCCTTAGGAAGAAGAGGCATGCAGTTATTCTTCATTCAAGTCAGACATTTAAAATAAATATATTTTGTAACACAAAAGTCTCCAGTTCCTAATTTTTGCATAAATGCATTTAGATAGCTAAGGCTTGATTTTTACAAAAAGTAAATATTTGACCCTGGCTTCACCGGTGTGCTAGAAATGGTTGTCACTTTTCCTCCTACAAAAGGCTTGATTTGCATCCAAAGGTCAGCACTTGCTCTCCAGCCATTTTCCCGTGGCTTCTCCTGGGCCCTCTAACTGGGGGCCCAAGCAAAAAGGGGAAGTGCTTCCCTTATCTCTCTTTTCCAAAACACGTGCTTTAACTGGCCAGTTTGTGATAGAAAACTAAACTGCTTTTTAAGGTAAAGCACTTATCTGTGGGTATTTTGACCCAAAGGTGACAAAGAAGAAATGTCCAGGCCATACCAGGCCATACCAGAGTGATAGTGAGTGCAGGAGCCTGCTGAGAGCAGCTGAGAGAAGCCCAGCAGAAGCCCGACTCCCAACTTGGCCTTTCCACCCTTGTCTTCATGTTGACAAAGGCAGAACTTTTTACAGCTGGGCAGCCACAATACAGACTGAGTTCAGTCTTGCAGGAAGGGGTGGTTTCTGACATAGTCGTGGCTTTTGTTTGTTTGTTTGTTTGGGGTTTTATTTTTAACTAATTACAAAACATTAGGCAGGCATTAATGTGCCTCTCTTCACCCTTTTCTTCAAAAAATCTCTGCAAGACCATTTTAAATACATCTTCTTCAACTTCATTTTTCACAGACTTAATCTCATACCAAGGGAGACTAATTGATTCGGCACCTTTAAAATAAGCTCTTTGGGAAAGGTCTGCAGTAAGAGCAGAAAAACTGACCTTTCTCCCAACGACTGCAGCATGTTCATCTCTTTAGATGGGCTTGATAAAACAGGGTTATTTCTGTTCTGTGGTCTCTCAAAACAGAATAATACCATTTTTAATGATTTAGGGGATAGGGAAGAGATATAGGAGAAAATTTTCTACACATACCTGGTCATTTGTAGGGTCTCATGGCTCTTGAACTAGATTTAGAAAACATTTTTACAAGGCCATCTTTTGTTTTTTTTTTTTTCAGCGTGATTTACCAAAAAGCCAAAACAAATGATTCGTTGAGTTTGGGGAAAGCAAAATACCAATATCAAAGAGGTCACAGGATTAGTGAGGAATGATTCCAGCCTTAGTGGAAGGAAAGATAGTGGGGAGGGGAGTGTTAATCAGCTAGAAAGTCTGCATGGATCCAGACTCTGGGGCCTGGAATGCAAGTCATACTATATATGCAGCCACAGATCTCTGCTTCTCTCCTTCTCCCGCCAGGTCACAACTATTTATTGTCTGTCCCGCTAGAAGAGAGCAAGTATTGTGTGGAAGGCTTTTAAAAAGTGATTAAAGCTGAGCTGTGGTGCTAGCAATCCTTAAGAGGTATTGTAAGCCCAAGCAGAGGGGTACCGTCTTGTGTCTCTTGGGGAACCACACTGGAGACTTTGTGTGCATTGAACTGGCCTATGGGGACCAGGAGGACAGGGGAAGACTTTAGAAGTGAGGGCCTGGCAGTCCAGGCCCTGGCCAGGCTTTTCCTGTCTCTACACAGGCCTCACCAGGAGAGAGAGATCTTGGAGAGGGCCGAATATATATGGCCACCACGCTGGCAGTCTCAAGGAGGGTGCTGAGACAAGGGCCACAGTGGGTCTGGGTCCGAGAGCCAAGTCCACACGCTGAGACTCAGAGGCCCGAGAAACAAGGGCTTGCTGGAGAAAGGAGGGAGAGAGATCTGGAGAAGAGGATGAGTGGAAGAAAGACGGGAATTCCATCTGCTTTTCTGCTTCTGCAGCTGAGCGTGCCTGGACCCGTGTGTGTATTTTCAGTTTGAGGACCTACCTGCTCCCGCAAAATATGGTCACTTTTCTAGCAGATGCCCTCCCCAGCAACAACAGATATCATTATCTCCTGGTTAAGTGTGGGGCTCATCCGGCCTCAGGACCAGTGTGCCAAGTTGAACTAGTAACAAACGACAGCCTCGCAGAGAGAAAGCCAAAGTTCCCCAGGACCTGAGCTGACCCCTCAGTACCTCCACGGAAGCCATTTGCTGGGGGTGGGGCTTTGGGCACAAGTGGAGGCGCTCTGCGGCTGTGCAAATGCGGTCGGGAAACACAGGGTCCAGAAGAGAAACTAAGCTTAGAGTGCCGCTTGGGCTGGACGAGTCCAGGAGGGGGGAAGCTCCTCTCCTCGAAAAGCCTCGGTTTCTTCTTGCCCTTCCCACGACAGAAAGTTGGCGCATATGCCCTACAAGGAGCGCGATCTGTTCCCCAGCTCTGAAAAACCGAGCGTTCCCACTGCTCCAGGCACCACCACCAACAGCCGCCCCCCACCACACACACACTTTCCGGGACTAAGGCCGGGGCTGCACCCCTCCCTCCCTCCCTCCCTCCCTCCCTTTCGGAGAAGTAGGCAGCTTCTCCTGAGGCCACTCGAGGTCTCTGCTTCTTCCCATACCCAGGGTCACGCCAGATCCCAGGGGCCTCTTCCAAGTTTGGAAGCTCAGGGTAGGGGCCGGCAGGAAGAGCCCACAGTGAGGGTGAGTGGGCCCCACCGCTCTTGGAGAGCCTCAGCTAGTCCTCCTGCCACGCCTTGCCCCTAGCCTGCTAGGCCGAACCCAGGCCAACTGGGCTAGGCTGGCTCCTTCCCGCGCCCACCCAGCCCTCGGGCGCGGCCCCCGGCGTCGGCTCCCCCGCCCCGCGCGCCCGCCCTGCGCGCCCTCTGACGCAAACGCGCGCCCCTGCCACAGCGCGGAGGAAAGCTTTCTCGTTGGTTTTAATTGAGGCTCTTCCTTTCATACACACCCGCTCCATCCTCACCCCTGCGGAGGTGACCCCTCCCCGCCTCCAGCCCTCTTGCTGTAGTGCGAGAAGTCTGGCTGGGCTGTGGGGCTGCAGATCCGGTGCTCTGTCGCTGCTGTCGCCGCCGCCCCGGGTTCTCCGCTGGGGAGAACGGCTTGGTGTCCCTTTTAATCTGCTGACACTATCACCCACATCAAACAGGCAGCCATCGATCGCGTTACTTTAGGGGATCCCGTTACAAACGGCGTCCGCAGGTGGGAGGCAGGAGCAGGGCTCGCCAGGGCCTGGCTGCAGCCAGGCACGGCGCTGGCTACAGGGCCAGCCCAGCCGGACTCCGAAGCCGACTCCACCGCGGCTCCGGCTTGGCACCGGATTCGGGAGGGTGCGGGGCGGGGGCGGCGGCCGCGGGTACCAAACCTGTGGACCCTCCGCCCCCACCCCGGCCCTCTGCCCCCAGGCTGGAGGCTCCGCAGCATTTTCCCGCCGGTGGGGGGGGGGGGGTGGGGGGCGTTAGAAAATGGGAGTGGGAGAGACCTGTTTTGAATTTGGACTGACGCTCGGCGTGCACGATCCTCAGCTCCAGGGCGGCGCCGCGGCCGCGATCCCTACCTCCACGCCGCCGCGGCACAGAGGCCCGGTCAGGGCAGCTCCGGAGCAGGCCCCGCGGAAAGTTCTTCTCGACCCGTCCCGGCTGACTGGACTGCGGCCCCGGCCTGCAGAAGCCGGATGCCTGCGAGCAAAGGATGCCTCCCGGCCTATCCGCGTTGCCAACCCCGAGTTCAAAAGAAACGATAATCATTGCATTACTTGCCTGGTGGGGCAGGACTTGGCCGAGTCTCGCTTCTGGTGCCCACGACTCCCGGTCCAGTGTCCGAGGGCGGCTGGGCCCAAGGGCCAGGTGTCCAGGGGGCATCTGGTTCCCTGGCGCTCGCGCTCGCTTCCTCTTCCACTCGCTCCGTCTCTCTCCACGTTCTCTTCCCTTCTGCCTGTCTCCCTCTCTCTGCCTACTTCCTCAGCCCTCGACTGCCTGCCTTTGTACTATATGGGGAGTAAAATTTAAAATTTATATGTAGAAAGCTCGTTCTTTTTCTTTTTCTTCCTTCTTTCCTTTTTTTTTTTCTTTCTCTTGTCTTTTTCTCTTTCCTCTTTCTTTTTTCTTTTCTTTTTTTTTCTTTTTATTTTTTAATCGTGTTCGTTTCACCTTTTAACTGACCAGGAGACGTGAGCGCGTTTACTAGGAGAGAAGGGCGAGGGCAAGGAGCCCTCGCCGGCCCCCATCGCCTCCTCTCCAGCTGCGTACAATGGGCCGCCGCTTGCAGAGTGCACTGACAGTCTCTTCATTATTCGAGCTGGAGGGGCTGTGGGGCACACACGGAAAAGCCTTTATTCTGCTTTTAAAATCGTCGCTCGTCACTAAGCGCTCGCCAACTCCTGCCTTGTAGACTGGAGAGACCGGGAAGCGCCAAACGCACCCCAAACACGCAGCGCTTCCCAAACCCCTCCCTGGTGAAATTTAAAGTGAGAACGAGTATTAAAAAGCAAACCCTACCTCTGCCAATACAGCGTGGCCATGTACTCCCACCTTTACCTGAGGGCGTGTTGAGGCTCGGGATGCTGGAGCTGAGACAAACTTTTACGCTCTCCCGAGTCGAGGGGCGGGCGGACCCGCACAGCTCCCACCCCGGGCGGCGGCGGCGGCGGCTTTGTCACTCCGCGCCGCGCCGCGCCCGCCGGAGCCTGCCTAGGGGAGCGATCTCAAAACGAGGGGGGTGCGAGTGTGCGATTGGAGAATATGTAACTAATAGAAGTATCATTTTCTCCCAGTACAATCTTTCAAGGAAAAAAAAAATCCATTGAAAGAATTTTCAAAGTGCTGTCTTCGTTTGGAGAAAAGGCACAGGCTGCCTGCCGGGAGAGGAGGAGGGACCCGACTGTGCGCCTCCGGGACGCGGCTCCCGTCCGCTAGGTGGCAGCCAGAGCCAGCGATTCCTGCAGGCCTCGCGGCGGGACCCGCTCCTCCCGCCCGCCTCTCCTCCGGCGACCAATCGCCTTTGGGAATCAGGGTCTCCTCTCTCTCTCTCTCTCTCTCTCTCTCTCTCTCTCTCTCTCTCTCTCTCCCCCCCGCCCCCCTTTCTCTCTCTCTCTCTCCCCTCCCTCTCTCTCTCCCTCTCTCCCCCTCCCTCTCTCTCCCTCTCCCTCCTGCCTTCTTCCTCCCCTCCCCCCTTCTTCCTCCCCTCCCCCCTCCTCTCCCCATCTCCCATCTCCTTCCCTTCTTGCTCACCCCTTTCCTCTTTTCCTGGGACTCAGACTTGGTCGCACTAACCACCCCCCCACCACCAATATGAGAACTTACTACTGTTTTATTAATAATTATTGGAGCGTTCTTTAGAGCTTGAAACAGCCTGAGGATACCAAAAAGGGAAAGGAAGAGAAAAGAAAGAAAGAGAGAAGGAAAAATAGGATTGATTGGAAAGTTTATTTTAAAAATCATCTTTGGGATGAGGAGGAACCGTTGGTTCGAATTGATTTTGTGGCAATAGCTGCGAATTCCAGGAGTGCGTTTTGTCATAATTAAACCTTTAAGTTTAAAACCAAAATATACGTTGGACCAAAAAACAGGGAGTTCCTACTTTGTTTCTTAAAGGAATATAAAATGAGCAGAATGCACTCTTGCGTTGTGCTTATGTGTGAAAGAAGAAAACAATACAAACCCAGAATATTTCACGAATCATTAAAACGGTGAGAGTTTAATTCCCATTTAAATTTTTCTTAATATTTTCAATGACACTTCACGCTCATAAAACATAATTTTTAAAACTTTCCTGAAGAAAACAAAATAGTCTTTCAAATTCTCTTTTTACCCGTTGCAAAGCATTCTTCCTCTCACCATCCCTTCCCCCTCTGGTGTTCGTGTGCGTGTGTGTGTGTGTGTGTGACCATAGACGACCCATACTAATCAGGTCTCAGAGTAAATAGCAGCGCAGGGCGATCTCAATGTAAATTGCGCTTGTCAGAAGCACACCCCCTCCCTCACTTTCTTTCCTCCTCCCCTAGCGATCCCCGTCAGTAGGTAGCTAAGAGGGAGGGGAAAAAAAAAAAAGAAAGAAAGAAAAAGAGGAGGGGGGAGGGGCTCTCCAACCAATGGCGTGCGGGAGGCTTGGCTAACCTTAGCCTCCCATTTTCTCTCCCCCCGATTCAGGGCTCTGACCAGTCAGTCGCCTTTGATTATCAGTTGCCAGCAGCCCTTCTCTTGGCTCCTTGACACGAGCTCCATATAAGGCAGCGATCTCCATAGAAACGTGTCAGTTTCAATAGTAGTGTCAAAGTTCACTATATACAGACATTCGCGCAGATCCCCCTTTCGGAAACACTGCTCTGCGAGTCCTCCCGTTTAAACGCATTCAATTTTGGGGTCTCTCTCTCTTTCTCTCTCTCTCTCTCCCCTCCGCCTCTTTCCATCTCTCTCTTTCTCTCTTCTCTCCCCCTCTCTCCTCTCGCCCCTTTCTCTTTTCTTACATATTCTAATAGTTCTTCCCCCGTATTCTTCTTCTTTCTCTTTTTCTCCCTCCTCCTTGTCTCTTTTACTCCATTCCTGCAGAAGAGTGAGGGCTAAACTTTAAAAAAAAAAAAAAAAAAAGAGGAGGAGGAGGCACCCCCTTCGTATTCTTCTTATCGTTATTTTATACATATATGATTTTTTTTTGGAGGGAGGGTGTTGGTTCCCGGCTGAAGAGCACTTATTTAAAATACTAAAAAAAGAACATTTTTGGGCGATCTCCAGGGTTTTTTTAACTAGCTCTGTGTGTTATAGCAGAAGAAGCAGAAGAAGGAGCAAGAAAGAGGAAAAGAAGAGGATTATTTATTCGACCTACTTTGGATGTCTCTCTCGCTTTTTTTTTTTTCTTTTTCTTTTCTTTTCTTTTTTTTTTTTTTTTTGCAATTCTTTTTCTTCTGATTTTTATTTTTTCTGTTTCGCTGTGAATTCGTCGCCGGCGTGAATTATCTCGTGTTTTTCTCCCCCTCCATCACCTCCCGAAAGAAGAAGGCAGCGAGAGCCGGGCGCCACCGGCACAACAAAAAGAGCAAAGTGTGTGATCCTCCTCGCTGGCTGCCTCCCGCTCTCCGGCGCTGCCTTCCTGAATGGCTGGCTGCGTCCGGCCCTGGACCTGGCCCCCCGACACCAGCGCGCCCTGATCGCCGCCGGCAGCCTCGCCCCGCGCCCTGCTCGGCTCACCGCGCTCCCCTCAATCCCGAGCCCAGCGAGGGCTCTCGCCGGGACAGCGGCGGCGGCGCCGGCGGCCCCGACCCCGGCTTGCGCTCCGGCTGCGGCCCCGACTCCAGCTCGGACTCCGGCCCGGGCCCCGGCTCCTCCAGCGGCGCTCGCCGCTGCAGCTGAGGCAGCAGCTCCAGAGGCGCCTGCAGCCGCGACCTCCTCCTCCGCCGCCGCCGCCGCCCTCGCCGGCTTCCTCTATGTCTGCTCCGCCGGCGCGCAGCGCGTAGCCCGAGCGGCCGGCGGGCGGGCGGGCGGGCGCCCGGCGCGGGTGAGCGAGTGTGTGTGCGAGTGTGTGTGTGTGCGCGGGGGTGCGGGCAAGGCGGAGGGTGAGTGTGTGCGCGCGCCGTGGCCCATGCCCGCCGCCCCCGGCGCTGCGCCCCGCGCCGCTCCCGGCTGCCGCCTGTGCCATTTCTGATTTTGCAACTTGGGGAAGAAGAAAAAAGCGAGAGAAGGGAGCTTGCTCGCTGGGGGGGGGTGGGGAGGGGGGGAAGGAGAGCGTGGCCCCCCCAGGATCGGAGCGCGGGGGGAGCGGGCGAGGGGAGCAGGGGTGTTGGGGGGGGAGCCTGAGAGCCTGGGGGGGCTGCAAAAAGAGAGAAAGAAAACAGCAGGAACCACAACAAAACGCCAGCAGGGCGGGCGGGCGCGCAGCAGCAGCGGGGCGGCCGAGGCAGTAGCGGCGGCGGCGGCGGCGGCGGCGGAGGCAGCGGCCGGTGCCCGGCTCCGGCTCGGCTCCCGCGACCCCGGGGCGCCGGGCGGGCCCCCCGCCCCCTCCCCCTCCCCCCTTCCCCTTCCCCTTCCCCTCCCAGCGCGCCCGCGCGCCCCGCGGGCCTCGGCGAGCAGCTCGGCTCCCCCCAGCGCTCCCCGGGCCCAAAGATATGGCAATGGTAGTTAGCAGCTGGCGAGATCCGCAGGACGACGTGGCCGGGGGCAACCCCGGCGGCCCCAACCCCGCAGCGCAGGCGGCCCGCGGCGGCGGCGGCGCCGGCGAGCAGCAACAGCAGGCGGGCTCGGGCGCGCCGCACACGCCGCAGACCCCGGGCCAGCCCGGAGCGCCCGCCACCCCCGGCACGGCGGGGGACAAGGGCCAGGGCCCGCCCGGCTCGGGCCAGAGCCAGCAGCACATCGAGTGCGTGGTGTGCGGGGACAAGTCGAGCGGCAAGCACTACGGCCAATTCACCTGCGAGGGCTGCAAAAGTTTCTTCAAGAGGAGCGTCCGCAGGAACTTAACTTACACATGCCGTGCCAACAGGAACTGTCCCATCGACCAGCACCACCGCAACCAGTGCCAATACTGCCGCCTCAAGAAGTGCCTCAAAGTGGGCATGAGGCGGGAAGGTGAATATTTCTTCTGTGCTTCTCTCCCTGAGCTTCGCCCGCCTCCCCGGCCCTCTTTCTTTCTCTCTCGCGGGGGTGGCTGCTGTATGGGGCTGGGGCTCCTGAGGTCCCGGCGCGTCCCAGCTTCCCCTGTCCCCGCTGCCTTCCTCCCCCGGCGTCTCCCCCCCCCCCCCACCAGCTCGCTGCCGCTGCCTCCCCCTCCTGGCCTGCTCTCCTCTCCCCGGCTCCCTCCACCCCGCCCGCTGCCTGCTCAGGATTGTGTCCCTGGGATCGTGAGCTGTGGCTTAAAAATCCCCTCCCTCTGTCTTGGATGTGCTCGGTGTGTGTCTCTTTCCCGCGTGTGCGTGAGGATGCCTGGGGCTGGGCTGGCATGAACTTGGGGAGGGGTGCTTATTTCCCCCAGAAAACTCTGCCTCTGTGTTTTTTCATTCCACTGTCCCCTCCACCTCTTCATGCCCTTTATTTAAAATGGGGGAGGGCTGGAGACTGGAGTACTCTGAACCACAGATTCATTACTGCATCATCCTTTTGGAAGCTTAGCTTGGAAAAAGAGGAGTGAGATTTATTGCACTTGTAGGTCTAATTAGGGGGGAAAGGGGGCTTCTGGCCTGTTCACTGGTTCCCTCTACTCTTCACTGAGCTGGGGCCGCCTCCTCCAGAGCTGTGGCCTTGTTTTCACCCCTCTACTTTCAAAGGAAAGTTTGTGACTGAACCGTGCTTTCATAGTTCTGTTATTTTTTTTAAAGCATGATACTCATTTTATTTCTTCATCAAACTCCACCCTCTGCTTAAATACTGCATACAAATTACAATTTACAACGGCATTTACCGATCCTTCTGATTTGGCTATAATGCATATACTGCAGCTGGCATGAGCTTCCACATCATTTAATCCCTGTGTTGTATGGCTTTGGTTTCTTTTAACACAACTTTTGATCTTGTATTTAGATATGCTTCATGTTCATGTGGCAAGAGATGCAGCACTTTTCTTATAAATATATCTAGCCATTTACAGTTAAAGTTTATCTCCTGACAATCATTAAAGATGTCTTATAGTCAAATTAGCAAACCAGTCAATTTTGCAGAATGCAGATTACTCCTTCTTGTAATTGACTTTAAAATTATATTTTATATGCCACAAGAAAAGAAATTGAATTCCTTCAGATCTCAAGAAGCAGGCAAATATGACGACTTCATTTCTAGCTCCAGGGAGATTTTATAGGCATTTGGAAAAAAAAAAAAAACTTTGAATTGTACTCTCATTTAATTGAAAAATAAGTGCCAAGTTCAAAACTATAATTAGAAAAAAAGTATTCTAGCCGTTATGTTTCAATAGCTTAAATTGCACTGGGGCTTGCATTAAAATTAGAATCAACGCAAACTTAAGAAAATAGTGTACAACCTGAAATAAGATAGCTACGTGTACATGGACATATCTATATTAATTTGTTGGGGGGAGAGTTCAGTAGCCCTAACTTTTCCTAAAGTTGTCTTTGTTTACATGGCAATTTAAAACGCTGGCACTGTTGAGGTAAAACATACACATTAAAAAAAAAAAAAAAAAAACTTTGGTCAGCTTTAAGAACTCAAAGCATGCTTACGTTTTGCATTCAGATGGTTAATGAATCCAGTGTTTTTGCAGTTGCAAGCTCGTGCATTCACTGGGCAAAAGCTGGCTGCAGGTTGCAGTAGCACCGCACAGGACAGACATTAATTATATTTTCCACTTTTTTCAATAATGTTTGGCTACTGTAAGTTCAACTTTTTTCTTGAATTTTTTTTTCAATTTTCTGTTGCTTTTAACAGTGAGAACTTTGTGTGGGGCGATGGGGAGGAGGGGATAGGGGAGGGGTGCAGGATTACTTGTTTTCTATTCAAAAGTTGTAAGTGGTTAGTAGGGTATGTAACTTGTATCTATTTTAAGGATAATTCCATAGTATTTTTAGAGAATATGGAAACATTTTGAGCAAAACCTGCTTGCTTGCAAATGAAGAGGCAGCTAGGCATTTGCCTAGAACCACCTTTCTCTGGTTTCGCCTGTTTTTGTTTTTGTTTCACCTTTGTTTGGTTCCTTCTGGAGGGGTGAGTGGGATTTCATTAATCTGTGTGACTTGGTGGTGGTCGAGGGGTTGGGTGGCACTTTCTTGGCCATGCCTGGCTGGGGGCCCTTAGGTCAGGCCTAGTTCTGGCAGGGCTGGGGTGGTCAGGGGCGCAGGATATGGCTGGGCATACTGGGCCGCGGAGCTGGAGGGCTTCACCCCAGATTTCCTCCGGGTGTGGGCTGTGAGAGAGAGCGAACGCCAACGAAGATGCTCCGGGCGCTTGTGGCTGCGGGAAGAGCCTCCGCATTGTGTCGGGTGCGCTGCGGCACGGGATGTTTGCAAGCCCCCTGGATGCACATTGCCTCTTTTCTCTCTTTCTTTTTGTCAGCGGTTCAGCGAGGAAGAATGCCTCCAACTCAACCCAATCCAGGCCAGTACGCACTCACCAACGGGGACCCCCTCAACGGCCACTGCTACCTGTCCGGCTACATCTCGCTGCTGCTGCGCGCGGAGCCCTACCCCACGTCGCGCTACGGCAGCCAATGCATGCAGCCCAACAACATCATGGGCATCGAGAACATCTGCGAGCTGGCCGCGCGCCTGCTCTTCAGCGCCGTCGAGTGGGCCCGCAACATCCCCTTCTTCCCGGATCTGCAGATCACCGACCAGGTGTCCCTCCTACGCCTGACCTGGAGCGAGCTGTTCGTGCTCAACGCAGCCCAGTGCTCCATGCCGCTGCACGTGGCGCCGCTGCTGGCCGCCGCCGGCCTGCACGCCTCGCCCATGTCCGCCGACCGCGTCGTGGCCTTCATGGACCACATCCGCATCTTCCAGGAGCAGGTGGAGAAGCTCAAGGCGCTGCACGTCGACTCGGCCGAGTACAGCTGCCTCAAAGCCATTGTGCTGTTCACGTCAGGTGAGGCTGCGGCCACTGGGAGGGCAGGCCGCGCCGGGAGCGCCCGCAGGCCCCGCTCCGCTCGGGCCCGGCCTCCCGCGCCGCTCCGCGGCGCCCGGCGCGCCCGGGCCCTCGCCGACCTCAGGCCTGGCCGGGACCTGCGGCCCCCGCGCGGGGAAGCGGCCGGCGGCGCCGCTGCCATCTTGGGAGCGCGGCGGTGCGGGAGCCGAGGCGGCGCGGCTGCGGGCGGCTAGGTGGCCCGGCCTGGCGGCCTGGAGCCCCGCGCGGGGCCGCGGCGGCGGCGGCGGGCGCGTGTCTGGCTGGGGCGGGGGGGGGGGGGGGCGGGGAGGCGGTGCCGTGGATCCGTCTGGCTGCGCGTGTGTGCGGTGTGCATGTGTGTGCGATGTGCGTGTGCGTGTGTGCCGGAGCTCAGCGTTTCTGGGGGAGGAGAGGGAAGGAAGAGAACGTGGGAATGTGGCTTTCTCCTGTGTGTGGCACGCTCCCTGGCTGAGTTTCCCGACAGTGAGACACACACAGAGAAGTGGAAAGAGAAGAATACGGGCAAATAAATCATAAATAATCCCGCTTTATTGCTGCCTGATTTTCCCTTATCGGAAACCATTCATGTTTGCAGTTGCTGAGGTTATTGAGGGTCGTAAAAAACGGATTCGATCTAAACAAGAAAGATAAAAAACAAAAGCAATACTGTAGAACCCGCAAGTATGGGAGGATTCCCGCCCCAGAGATAAATCTCATAGCCATGCAAAACGCACGAACATTGGAAATTTAACAGAGTGACTTAAAAATATCAAATTAAATGTAGGCAGTGGTAACATGCATGTTAACAATTTCTCTTATGATAGATGGTTTAAATTAACTTCCAGGAAAGTGCATTAACGTTGCCTTTGAAGGCTCTGGTCTGAGCCTCTGAGAACACTGCCCCCCTTTTTATTATTGTAACCTGCAAGAGGGAAACATATAAACACCCAGGACAGCAGGTAATGGGGGGAAATATAAACAAAGCCAGAAAGGACGCTGGTGGGGAACAGAGCTGCTCAGACTGGGTCTCAGGCCTTGCCCACTGTGAGTAGGGTTAGCTGCCTTTTTACCACCGTTATTGGCGCTATTGTTTTTAATTCCTCCATTCAGAGAACAAATAAACCATCCTAATAAATCTATCCTAGAGCCAGGACCTGCAAAGGCCAAATTAAAACCATTCTTGAGCAGAGATGGCAAAACCCCTTTCCCAAGGCCTTGTTGAACAGTAAGCAGTGGTATAATCTATCAATATTTCCTGGCTTTCATGCGTGAAGAATCGTATTTACATTGTATTAAAATGACTCTTAAATTTGCACAATATTGTAATGTAGCAAATGTAGTATTAATATCGATCTGAACAGCAGATAATTTATTTAGACAAGAGCATCTCATTTGTATGCAGGGTGGCCTGAGCCATGGACTTGGACTGCCCCCCTTTTACTCTCAGTGCAAATGCAGGTCTGCTAGTGGGAGAGGGAGTTATTCTTTGCAAGAGGATAAAGTGTGAACCTTAAAACAAATGGAAGATTTATTGAATAGCCTCCTCGGTGTTTGAATGCATTTTATCTTAATAAGTCTTCTTGATGGAAACGTGTTTTTCAAAAGTGACAAAGAGCTTGGGAAGCAGCGACCCGGCTGCTTTAGCTCTGGCAGGCCTGGGGCCTGGCTGGCTCTCCACTACCCAGCTCTTTAGCCAAATTAATCAGGAAGCAAGCCAGTGTCAGGGAAGCTGGGGTTTTAAAATCTCATCCAGTGAGGTGTCTTGAAGCAGAAATGTGACTTGGAGCTGGACAGAGGTCTTCTCAAGAAAAGTCTCCCTCCCTTTTCCTTGTCCCCCCCCATCAAGGTTCTTTGAACCCCCTTGACTTTGCTGATCTCCTGCCCTTTCCCAGAGAGAGGCGAGGATTGTGCAGGCTGCAGGGAAGATTGTGGAATTATTCATGCTTTTCTTTCAACTTTCCATAAAATGTCCCTGTGAAAAATGTTCCTGAAAAAAAAAAGTTTTCCCAAAGCTGTTTCTTAAACCAAGTCTTCAAGGTGCAAGGGAGGCCCAGAAGTGAACAATAACATTATTTTGTTGGAAAAATTGCAAGAAGAATATCCGAAAATGAAAATAGAGCTGTCAGTAGTAATTCACCCCCCTCCTCCATACAACACATTTCCACTTTTGACTAAACTTGTTTTGATTGCTAGCCAGAAGGGAATTCATGGGAAGCCTTCTCAAAGTCATCCAACTTTTAAGCAAACTTTGAATGATGGAAAAGACAGTTTTAGACATATTGTCTAACGAGGTTTACTCCGGCTAAGCATGTGAAGCTGGCACGGGGGTTCCCTGTGGTGGTTTTCACATTTGGCCTCCGGATGGTATGTTTAATCCTTAATATTCTGGACAGCATCCAAAGACTAGGTCGTGACCTGAACTTACTTTTTAAAAAAAAATTCATTAATTCATACACCTAAATATTCTCTCAAATAAATGAGACTTGCCATGAAAGGAGCCATCTAGTTAACATAAATACAATAAATCCATTTTCAACACAATAATAACTTTGATTTCTAGTTATGGCAGCTGATTACATCTATATTTCCTGAACACTAAACTCTGGTGAATGCACAACATGAAATACATTCTCTACACTACAAAGGCTAAGCTGGGAGGGCCTGAGCGGTAATGTTTATTTATTTACATAATTTCTTTTCCATATACTGTAGAAGAAATATCGAGGGTTCCCACACTGACACTACTATATAAAAAGTGAGATGTGGATTTTGCACGTTCTACCTCCCTTTCTTATCTGGGGTATAACTCATGGAGTGTAAATATGTACTGCAGCATCAGAGCCCCTGCTCACCTAGTTTTGCCACCACAACCACCCAATTGATCTGAGAGCTCATACTGTTGGTCCACAGTTGGGGCAATTCTGTTGCAGAATATTCTGTTGTAAGAATGAATATCCAGAGTGGGAAGGCAGGTCCAAACCAGCTCCTGCCCGAGGGAGGTCACAGGGCTGGCCGCTGGCACTTTGCAGAGGGGCACAGCTACAGGCATTCTGCCTTCAGAGGAGGAAAGAACTGGACGCAGCCAACACAGGGGCCAGGCATGCCTTTCCTGGACTTCTCTCCCTTGGAGTAGCCTAGGTGGGGGAAGGGTAGTGACCTTGCACTCTGGGTGCCCTAAGTGTAATATCAGATAAATATTTTACAAACCTGAAGAGATGCCATATGGATCTTTAAAAAAATCTGCTGGGGTATCAGTGGGTCCCTTTCATACTGCATTCTCTGAGGCTGAAAGGGATCCTGTGGCATAAATGGCAGATAATGCATGTAAAGCAAGATATATATGTAAATATGAGTCTGCATGGTGGTCATTCAGTAGGACCAGGTTAGCAAGGAAAGCCAAAGGCAGACCTCGGGGTCCCTTCTCTAAGTATCAAAGCCCCAAAGTGCTCCTGCCCTCACTCTGCTAGCCATAAAATCTCACTGACTTCCCAAGTCAGGCTAGTGTGGAGGCACCCAAATGGCTGGCTAGAGTAATTAGACATCTGAGAGGACCCCAATCTGGATCTGGGGTCAAAGGAGACCTGCCTCAGAAGTTCTTGAATTATCACTAGTTTTATTTGTGTTTTTGCTCAAGGCCATAGCCTTGTAGATGAAGGTGTTAGAATGCTTTGTAAATCCCGGTTCTTGAAACAGAGACATAAAGCTCAGAAACTCAGCAGACACAGGTTTCTCTTTGAATCATTTGCTGTGTCTTCTTAGGGTCACACTTGCCCATTCACAATTATACAATGTCCTTTTGGGGGCATTGCCACGCACGAATTTCTTCCCAGATCTATATATTAGCAAACTCTGCCTTTGATCTCTAGTCAACCTCCTGACTGGCTAAGGGCTCCTCTGTGATCTTCCTGTTTTTTAAATATTTATTATTAATACAAGAAACAACATGGGTGTTTGAACTAGGAGAGGAAGCCTTCACTTCATTCCTCTGATTCCACCTTCCCCTCTATTTGCTTGCCTCTAGTTAGTTGATACAGGATAAACTGCTGTCTTGAAATATTTTTTGTAGACCAAGAAGAGCGCTTGGTTGATGTAAGATTAAACACATAGGTTTTGAGATGTTTCATTGTATATAGGTGCATTTTTCTCCTTAAGCCTGCCACAGGAAGCCTATCTCCCCATATCCTCCCTCAACTCCCCACCTCCCAGTTCTAAAGCAGCAGCAGCAGCTGCCTCCAGCCCAGCTTTGCGTCTGATCGCTGAAGTTGTCTCCTTTCTGCAGCCTGGAGTAACTGAGCCATATTCCTTCTGATTATTATAGAGCTTACAGAGATGTGACCAATTTTCAATTACTTGATCTAAGGCACAGATAGACGTGTTCACCCTCACTAAGGATTTGCTGCAGAGTACTTGCTTGCATAGATAGTGGATTGCAAATCCTATATTGCTAAAGCATGAGCTTGATCTGATTCCAGGCACTGCCAGCCTAGGATTTCTTATCCCCTCCCATGTGTCTGTTCACTATACAATCTAGGTTCTCCTTGAGGTTTCTGCTTGGGGTCGTTTGGATTTGAGAGGGCAACTCCAAGAAGCGTTTTAGAACTGCTTCCAGGCTGCATATTTCTTCAGGGCTCCTGAAGACCCCAAAGTCAGGGGCAGGCAAAGGGGGAAAAAGTCCTCCCTTTAGTGAGCACAGCAGAAAAGATGCTCCCCTGCAGGTGGAGGGCAGGTTGCTATGTATAGCAAACATGGCTCCAGCATCGTACATTATTTAATCCAAAGGCGAAAGAGGAAAAACAAAGGGACTAGAGAGGTTGCTGCCTCTGCAAGTGTGTGCTTCTCTCTCCAGCTCCCCTAGGCTTGGTGGGGGTTTGATTTATTTTTATTTGTGTTGGGGGCTGGAGGAAGGAAATGGTGAAGAAGGAGTCGGGAGGCATGGAGGGGAGGATTTCTTTTCTTTTTCCTTCTATTTCTATTTTTTCCCCTCGGCTCCTTAAAAGAAGAAAAGAATTAATGGCTTGATGTTTGTGACTTTGCAGTTCGCTGACCTAACCGTGTGCCCTCTCCCCTTGTCTCTCCTTCCTGTGGCTGCTCGGGCAGATGCCTGTGGCCTGTCGGATGCCGCCCACATCGAGAGCCTGCAGGAGAAGTCGCAGTGCGCGCTGGAGGAGTACGTGAGGAGCCAATACCCTAACCAGCCCAGCCGCTTCGGCAAACTGCTACTGCGACTGCCCTCGCTGCGCACCGTATCCTCCTCGGTCATCGAGCAGCTCTTCTTCGTCCGTTTGGTAGGTAAAACCCCCATCGAAACTCTCATCCGCGATATGTTACTGTCTGGGAGCAGCTTCAACTGGCCTTACATGTCTATCCAGTGCTCCTAGACCTTGGGCACTTCCCACCTGCCCCCACCCCCTAGAGACTCACAGGACTGGCGGGGCCGTGGACTCCAATGCCGCGGGGACACCAGGCGGCCGATGCAGGGTGCGGTGGGCTGGGCAGGGGCGGGAGGAGGGCCGGGGCGACAAGAGCAGCCCACCGTGCAGAAATGCAACCCGAGCTGCAAACCAGGAGAAAAAGAGACTCTTTTTAGTATCAGATCTGTGAACACGTTGGAAAGGAAAGAAAAAAGACCTTGTGTCTGATGAGAAAAAGAAAAACAGTTTTGGAAGAGAGGACCATGAAAATTTTAATAAAACAGAAGGAGACTAATGGACCTTCCAGGATTTATTGTGGACGGATGTGGATATATTCTGTACAGAAAACAACACATATGGAAATGGACCGAATCCTATGTAGAAACACACATGCGCGCACACACACACACACACAAACATTGTTATTCATTTTGTAAAATACTAGTCTTTATTTTCATTTTTTTGTAAAATTTAAACATCGTATGCACATAAAAAAGAAACAAGAATTAGGGGAAAATAACATTTTCCAAATAATTATAAAAAATTGTCCTGTGTCTATGTATCTATATCTGTTTTGTATTTTTTTCTGGTTCCAAACCAGATTTCCTGTGATTCTATACTAATAATTTTTGATATAACCCTTTGCTTCTTATAATGAGTGCGATATATGTTGTCGAAGCTGTTCTTCAAGAATTAAAATTGAAGTGAAAATTTAAACAAAAAATAAAAGAATTTAGCAAAACCCACGTGTCTGCTTACTTGACAGATGTCATCAGTACAAGAGAACCCTCCAATTAATTTCCACTCCAATTATTATTAGAATGGGGGGTGAGGGGGGAAACTTTTAAGGTCCGTTACCAAGTTGGCTAGATTTATTTCCTAAAACCTAGCAGCTGCTTTGGTTTTGTAAATTCAGAAGCCCAGGCTCGGCATGGGACAGAGTGGGCAGGGAGGGCAGGGCACTTCCGTGCCAGCCGCAGCCATTGTGACCTTGTAGGTGGTGGGCAGCCAGTGCACAGCTGGCCGAGAGGCTGGGGCAGGCCTGGTCCCTCGGGGTCGAGTTTCTGCACTGCCTGCTTCAGTATCTGCAGGTGGGAACTTGCCTGGCTGGAGAGGCAGGGAGCCCTGGACATGGAGTGTTGCGGTGGAGAGGGCCACTCTGATGCCTCTGCGCCTTGCCTGTGACTGGAGGGTCAGCCTCTTCCCAGCTCTGGGAAGAGAGTTGGGGATTCAGCTGCGAGCCCTGGCTTTGCTCTCGCTGTGACCCACTAAAGAGCTGGCTATGGTTTGCCCTTCACTCCAGATCCTGTGACAGGAGTTCCCTGGAGGGCCCTCGACTCTGCTGGGTGTCTGGAAGGGCCCCTCTGTGGCACTTAGGACTGTGGACCTGGAACTGGGAGTCCAGGAGCTGGGCTGGAGCAGATTCTTTCCAGAAGCGGCATTTGAGTCCTAGTGGCCCTTTCAGGGCAGAAACCTGCTACTGAGGCCTCTCCTTGGGTGTGCGTGGGGGTGCTGCTCTCTGTAACAGCTTTCAGAGCGTGAATGTTTTATAGGATCCGAGTTGGCGCTGTGAGAACACATATTGCCAAGGGAGCTTTTTCTTAACATATTAATAAAGGCAGGTCTTTTAAAATAACACCTCTTCACCCCTTCACCCCTTCCCTCACCGTCTCCCCCAGCCCCAGACAGGCATGGATGAGGCAAGAGCTTTACTTTCAGAAATCCGCGGCAAAGTTTTGCTCTCAATTTGCTGCCTAGAAGTCTCTAGGTGGCCCCACCCCTTTAAAAATGCATGAACAAGCTCTGATCCGCCTAAGGTTTTAATATTCTGGGTGCAGAGCAGCCGGGCAATGCAAACTCTTTCTGTGAAGAAGCCCCTGCAGGTCCGCCTGGGGACTGGCCTGAGCCCTAGGGTGGCTAGACTGATAGGGTGTGTGGGGTGTGGAGCCCCTCGGGCTGCTGGGGCCCTTCTGCCTTCCAGCAGGTCCCACCCGGCCCTGGCCTTCCTCCTTTGCACCGCACGCAGGGGCAATGCTTTTGGGCCTAGGCTGACTTCTTTGCAGGTTGGGCACCCAAGGCAGGAGGGGCGTGGGAAGAACTCGTATTTAACCATCGACAGCCTCCCAGGAAGTCTCAGGGAGCCTTCCCAGGAGTGTGGGAATTAGGGTGGGTTGGGCTGCTGCGGGGGCATGGCGGGGGAGGGGAGCCGAGCTGCCTCCAAGCACTCACAGATCTTTCCTGCCTTTCTTGAAATGAGATGTAAATATATTCATTACAGTGTGATCCCTCTGATGAAAACAGATAAACATTTTCGTAGGTCAGAAACGTATTTTTCAATTAATTTCAATATGGAGGCCCAAGCACAAGGCACCCAGCACGGGACTGGCCAGGAAGCCAAGGCTCAGGGTTTAGGAAGCACTTGTTCCGGGTCCAGAGGTGACAGTGTTAACCTGGCTCTTGCTCAGAAGGGCCGGGAGCCTTACCTGCAGCCTGGGGAGTCCCAGTGACCTTTCTAAGCCTGGCTCTAAGCCCAGTGGTGACCAGCACAGCCTAGGAAGAAGAGCAGGCCTTCTTATGGCCTCACAGACTCCCTCACAGGCTTGGTCTAGGAACCAGGAGGCCCTGGGGAGGAGCAAGAGATGCTCTGCTCCCGCGCTCAGCAGCCCATCTGGGGTCTGCGGGCAGTGGGTTTCTCCTCTGCTGTCTCCTTGGTGGCTAGAGTAGTCCCTGCCTGCATCAAACACAGAGAGACCGTCATCTTCAGAGGTCTCTATGTCTCAGCCAGAGAGATGGAGCCTCACAGGGAGTCAGGGGGCATGTGGGCATCCCTGAAGAGCAGGACAGGCTGTCTGCAACTTTAAGCTTTCCATTCTCAGAGCGTGCAGTTCGGCCCCATGAATCTGCTTGCCCTAAGGGAAGGTTTAGGAACCGAGACAGGCATCTAAGCCACTGGTTGAGCCTTACCACAACCAGAAAGCATGGTCTCTGCGCTCCTGGCCATCTAAAAGCTCCTTGGCCGAGCTGACCAGTGGCGGTGGCGTGGGAAGCTAAGGGTTGAGCAGCTGGGGGCTTCCTTGCAGTGCAGAGGAGTAGACCAGTAGAGGCCAGGCTGCCCCCACTCAGGATCCTGTGCCTCCTCAGACCCTAGGAGCCACTGGGCAGAAGACTGCGTGGAGCAGGTGGGAGTCTCCTCTGCCTGGGTGGCCACTTGGAGGCCCCTAAGCAAAGAGCCATCTTCGAGCCAAGCGCCAGGGGGAGCCCTGGCACCCGGGTGTGCGGCCGCTGGCAGGTGTGGGCCAGACAGCTGGGGGGCGCAGCCCTGAGGACTCAGGAGAGTGGAGCTGGGAAAACTGGGCGGGGTAGAACCGACACCCCCCCCCCCAACCCAGGGCCGGAGGAAACCCATCTTAACAGCTGCACTGTGGCCCACACAAGGTGACTTCCCTCTGGAAATTACCTGTGACATATGAAAGTCAAACGTTGAGAATTTTAGGGGCTTTGAAGTCGGTTTAAACTACTTTAGCCACAAGCTTTGCTGAAGACATCAAAAAAGGCTGTCTTGGGACTTGCTTTCCGCCGGGAATCTCTAGGGAATATAGCTGCGCCTCATCCACCGCGGAGGAACAAGGACTGGCACAAAAGAGTTAAAATATGACCTTTGCCCCGACACGCACATCCCAACCTGCGACAAGCCTGGCGGAAGCCCGGGGGTGGGGATGGGCCCGCCTCCCTCCTGGCCACCAGGACACCTTTGGCCTCCGGAACTCTGCCCCTCGGTCGGTTCAGGCTCTTGGTCTCTGGCAGCCTCAAAGGGTCTCGGTCAGCTCCTGGAAGCCCCGCCGCCCCAACTTTGCGCTCCTGGGCGCTGGGGATCTGAAGCCCCCTGCACCCAAGACTACCTGCGCTCGTCTGCTTGGAGCGTGCAAAAGTTTATGTTTAAAAAATCCTCCTTCTCCTCCACTTGTAGGCAGTCCTTATATCTCCGACAGTGGCAGAATCACCTCGTAAACGCCTCGATTCTCAGAACAAATCACCTGAATGTTTCTGCAATGGGAAACCATGAAAGAGCGTGGGGAGAGGGTTCAGGGAGACACAAGTGGGAACTAATAAAACTCTTGTTAGAGGGCCTGCTCAGGATCCGTGGCGTCACTGGGACTTTTACTTAGAAAGCCAAAGAGTTGTATTCCTAAATGAGTTAAAGACCCATTTACCTCTGTCGTGTTCTATTCATCAAGCCACAAGTTGAGAGTTCCTAACATGAAACTATTTGTTTGCTTACACAACCAGCTGGGCGCAATTTCACGTCTGAGATATCTATCTGAAAGCGCCTCTCATTTATTATCTCTCCTTGTCAGCGAATCCATTTTCCAGCTCCCCCTCCCCTCTTTGGACTTTATTTATTTATTTATGGTGGGACTTCTTTGCCTGGGAGGACCTGGGTCTGGAATGCTCCCAGGGGAGCGACCGCTCCCAACGCGGTTTCTGCTGCGCCCAGGGCGCGTGGCCCAGGGGCCAGTGGAGGCGAGCTCGCCGCCACCGCTGACCCCCGGCAGCCGGCGGACCTGGGTGTGGGGCGGCCAGCGGGTGGGCCTGGCCGGATACTGCAGAGCTGCCTTTCTCCCTGGATGTCCTCCCGGCTGGCTAGCTCTCCCAGAGTAAGCCACAACCACCTGTGCGAGGAGGGGGTGAGAGGAGGCCGGGAGGGGAGCTCAGGAGCCTCTCCCCGAGTTGGGGGCCCGAGATACGGATTTGAGAGATGCTTTCACAAAGCCTCACCTAGTCCCGTGGGGCCAATGTCTTCTCCCGGGCCAGAGCGCGGTGTGAGTAACCAAGATGTAAATAGTTGTGTGATGGGCTGGGGGAGGGGGCAGCGCATTTATTGTGTGTGCTGAGGGGAGAAGGCTGCACGTGGTTTCAATTTTGAAGCACAAAGAAATAACATGCAATGCAGAAAATAGGTTTATGAATGGAATTGAGAGGAAAGAAAACAATTAACACGGTGCAAGGTTGCACACTCGATTGGCCATCCCTCGCCTTCTCTTCTACCCCAATTTTGAGAAATTCGGATCATGTGAATAGAGCAGGTCTAGGCAGTTGGATCCGGCTGACAAGGGAACCCCTGATGGAGATCACAGAGATGGGTGGATAATGTGTCTATCCATCTCCTAGTCTGCTAAGGCCTCCTCCAACCAAGCTGATAGAAAGAGATCAAATCCCCACGTCCAACATAAAAAATACCCCCAGCTGTAAAGTTGGAAAGGAGATGGGGTGTCAATAAGGGAGCGGAGGGAGAAAGAGAGAGAGAGAGAGCGATGGATTTCTTTAAGACAGACCAGGCTGGCCTCCGCAAGCTATCCTATTGTGTTGATTTAGGAAGACATTTGCTGTATATAACGTTTAAGGCTGATAATATCATTGCGCAGCCAGATAAATAAAGCGTTGGCCCAACGGTGGGGTCAGCGATCGATCTCTGGGCTCAGAGGAAAAAGGAGAGAGACGGGGTCGTGCACGAGCCTCTGTCTGTGTGCTTGTCAGTCGGCATGCATGAGCCTGAGTGTGTGTGAGCGTCAGGGTGTGCGAGAGAGAACCAAGTCTTCAGCTGGCCAAGAGGCTCATTAGCATTCCTAACCCATGGACCTGCGCTGACAACTAACAGAGATATCCCGCTCACCACCAGGCCTCCTCTCCTTTTGTCTTCAGATCTGGAGGAGGAAAAGATTTCTCAGTGGAAGCGGGAGCCTGAACTTCCATGTGGTTGTTGGAGATTCTGGGTATTAAAAAAAAAGAAAGAAAGAAAGAAAGAAAGGGGGAAAAAAGAGACATGCCAGAATCTCGCCTGATCTTTTACTCTGCTTTTAAAAACTTCCCTCCTAAAAAAAGAAACTTTTTTGCTTTTCTCTCTCAAAGTGTAATATGCTTGTTGAAACTCCAAGCTTAAATGAGACAGAAAATCCTCTGAAAATATTTTGCCTTTTCTCCTTGTTGACGTGCAGAGAGGTGGATGTTTATATGTTTGGCTCACATGCCACATGTAAAGCTGGTACTTTTAGTTAAAGATTTCTAGAATATAGCAACCAGGGGTTGTTTGAGCTTTTGGTTTCCCTTCTGTCTTTGGCTTGCTTTTGTTTTTTGTTATGATAAAATTCATTTTATTTTCTATAATAAATATCCTGCTTGTTACTTTATCACTCTTCGTTGTTTAAACTACGTCTTTCAAAATTAAATAGGATCAAGTTTTGTATTAACTATCAGAAATAAGCAATTTTAGAGGCCACCACTATTCTAAGAAAAATTTAAAAATAATTTTCATTTATGCAATTTTAATCACCTTACACCTATTTGAGGGGAAATGTCTTTCCCCCATATCTCACAGGGATAAATATGTATCCACTTTGCTCTCCTAGATCCTGTGCCTTGAACACCATCAAACCAGGCAGATAGTTTTACATGGGAGTGTACAAATTATCCCATGTTGACAGATGTTTGTCACTTAGTAACTTCTTTCCAAGTTTTCCCCCCCTCCCCTAAGCCTTCTTTCTAGCTTGCTTTGTTGTTTTAAAATATGCATGTCTCTCACTGGAATGCCAGTCACGAGTGCAAACTTTGTGTCCAACCTCCCACATGAAATGATCCTTTTAGAGGGAACTCGATATGTCTCAATCTGCACTTCACTCAAAGCCTCTGAGTATGGGCCACTCACTCACTGGTCCTGGCTCCAAAATAACTCAGCAGAAACGGGTTTCCAACTAAAAATCCCCTTGAATGTCTCCCAGGGAAGAAATATAGCTCCTATAATTAAAGGAGGCAACGGCCAGAGGGGGAATGCAGCCGGCAGCCAAAAAAAAAAGTAAGAGTTTTATTTATTTGCTGATTGAACTTGTGTTGTCATGACCAGCAGGTTTATCCACACTGGAAGTGCTGGAGGTTTGTACTGTGCGTGCTCAAGAGGGAGAGGTGGACAGGAAGGGGAAGGGGAGGATGACATGGAATAGGAAGAATGAAAGCAAGGAGGACAATTTTGGGAAAGAGAAAATGATCTGGGGGACAATGTAGGGAAATTTCTTTGCACATGATTTGAGTAAAAACTTGTAGTGGGGAATATGGGGTGAGGCGGTTCAGAGGAGATGAGGGGGTAATTATAGTAAATTCTTGAATGCAGGGTATCATCAGGAAAAGGAGGGCTCTAACTGTTTTCCCTAGAAAAGTAATGTGACAGCAGGAAAATTATTAGCTGTGCTGTGTGTGGCAGTTTCAGTATGTGGGGGGTGGAGTTACGAAGAGAGGAACCAGGGAGAAGGGAAGAAGTTCCAGGACTCCAAGCAGAAGTGTCAGGGAGCCAGAAGCCCTCCACCCTCCTTGGCAAAAGTTGTCTAGTAGGTGTGGATGTGAAATCTTCTCTAGAAGACATCATCTTTGCATCTTATTTTAATTAGTTTCATCCATTTGAGTTGATTCTGGCATTAGAACTGCTTACAGGATGATTCAGCTCATGGCATGAAGAACAGCTCCCAATCTCTTTGACCACCCCCCAAAGCTTCAAAACAGGAGTCCTCAGACTGGGCAGCTCATTTCTATTAAAAAGGCAAAACTTTAGCACTGATGAAAAACAGATGAATTTTTTCTCTCTCTCTCTGAAACAGTTACTCTCTTTTACTGATGTGAAGTGACGTCAGCAATGCCTGTCCTATCCCCTTGGAGAGAAGGGAGAGAGGAGGAGGGGATGGAAGGAGGGAGCTGAGAGAAAGGGCTAGAGAAAAAGAGAAAAAGCAAACGGAGGGAAGAGGGGAAAGGGAAGGGGGTGGTAAGAGGAGAATGGGAATGAATATTCTATACATTTTTTGGGCCCAGATTCCACAAATAGTGGGCAAAACAATGCTTTAGAAGCCGGTGGTGGATAGGACACCTTTCTCTACTCTCCCTCGATCTACATATTCTAACATATGGAAAGCTTACAGGCCCAGTGCACTTATAGAAGCCGATAATGCATTAGCTCTCAGCAATATTTACAGCAGCACTTTTAATACACACCAGATGGCTGGCGACTGTGCCGCCTCAGCCAGCTCACTCCTCGGTTTTACTCGGCGGCACTTTGTTGCAATTACGCTCCATGCTGAGACCAATTTTATTGGTGACCTATTTTTCATATTTGCAGCATTTTATGTTAAAAACCTCCTCTCTGGCCTTTTTGTAAAGGGCAGCGCTCAGGAAGGGAGAGCTTAGGAGGACGGCGGGGCTGTCTAGGTGGTTATTAATATTTATCATGATGTTACATACCTCGGGTTTAAGTGAGTAAACCGGAGAGACATGAGTACTCCGGTCATTATGTTTGTTCACTCACCCCCTGTTTGTCAGACCCCCACGGACTGTCTACACGGCGCGCTTGCCTCAGAGTCAATACATCCGACCATAAATATTGTATTCCATTAATTATCACGCCACTGGCTTATCCTGGGCGCCGGCGTCCTCGAGCGACGCAGGGCAAATGAGGACGCTTCCTGAGCAGATTTCTAGGCTGAGACCCCCGCTGAAATTTCCGCAGCGCCTGGGAATTCCTAGAGCCCGAGCGCCCGGCTCAACTCGGGCCGGGCCTGGGGCCGGCTGGCAGCGGAGGGGGTGCGGCGGGCGGAGGCCCGCCGCCGCCAGGAGCGCTCAGTACCTGTTATCTTGCTACGCAGAAGGCCACAGGGAGAATCCCATTTGGCACGCCGGGAAAGGCTTTCAACTTTATCTCCCGTCATGTAAATATCCCCGAGTGCCCGACTGAGGGACTTTGTTTTGCATCGAACAATATAAATATCCTATTTGCTACAACGCAGGTGTGCTCTTCCTACCCGAACTCTCTCTCTCTCTCTTTTTTCCCTCCCTCGTTCCCCTGGTTTAAAAGAAAAATCACAGATGTTTACTTTATTGATATAACCTATACCATGGGTAGGCTGAGGATAATATGCCTCAACTAACAGTCATTCAGCAAATAATAGAGGCGTTCTGGATGCTTTCCAACGTTACACATGTACTTGGTCATAAAATGATACGTGAAAAAATTAACATCTGCTTTCCTAAAATAAAGTGTGCCAAGTAGCTTTTTATGAATGCTTTCCTCATTTTAAAAAGAAATATGGAGAGAGAAACTGGCACCCAGATGTATAGCATATTTATAATGGTTTGGGGATTTAAAGGTAGCATATGCATTGCACAAGCCATTTAAAAACTGACGGTTTAAAAGCTACTTCACCCCAGACATCTTCGAATCCTGAAGAGTCTTCCAAATTTTATTATTTAAAGAGGAATTTACTGTAATTTAATTGTGTATCAAGGCAGAACCTCATGCAAGTCAGGGCACTGCAGCCCGAGTTCAACAGAAATTCCAACCCGCCTTTTATTTACCTAATTTCTCAGCAAGGTTCCCAGGCCCTTAAGAAGGCAGAGCTGGAAAGTTTAGCTGGGCTCTTTTTTGTTGTTGTTTAATTCCACTATTAGGAAATGAGGCCTACCTTTGAATTATTTCATTAGGATTTGGCCTTTTGGGGGAAGGGGTGGGAACCATAATCATTAGTGGCTTTTTATTATTTCTACAATAAATGGCTAGATTCTTTGTTGAATAAGCTGCTTGAATGTTTTGCAGATGTTCCACTTAGACCAAATCTGACCCCCTATTTCCTCCCAAATAAGTCGCTTAAACTCTCCCACCAGTGCATTTACTCCAGAGCATACTCCCCCATCCTGATGAGTTTGTGTGTCGAGCATATTCTTACGAAATTTCCACCTAACTGCACACACACACACACAAATACATTTACACACACACACACACACTCCCACCCACTGAGTCTCTGAGCGTGGTAGAGGGTAAGAGAAGAGAAAAAAAGACGGGAAACTGGTGAGGCGGAATGGAAAGGAGGAGGGAAGTCAGCGCAGTGGTTACACCCCTGTGCGGAGCGCGCCCTCCCTGGGCCCCTCACCCGCCTTTGTGCCTTTGGTTTGAAACATGAGGGGTGGCCCAGCTCCGTTTCCCCCAAAGTGCTGGGAATCTTGATTTGCCCAGCGTTTGATTTGCCCAAGGTATTTCGGGGCCGTCCCGGTGAGCGGAGGCCGAGCCGGGCCAGCCCCGCGGTCATCCCAGAGCATCCTTGCCGCGACACCGCCCAGCCGCAGCGGCCGCGCGTGGGTACCCGGGCCGAACAAAGGGCTCCGTGGGGCGCGGGGCGCGGGCACGTGACATGCCGCAGCGCCGCGTCGCGGGCCCCCGCGGGGAGGGGCGGCCGACCCGGGGTGCCGGGTGGCTTCTTGACATAAAAAGCTCTGCGGGCCTCGGGCTGGCTGCGCCGGGCCGCGCTCCGCGGGGATGAGAAGTCCCTGTCTGGCTCCGCGTTGGAGAAGCCGCACCTCTCATCTCTCCAGCTCTTACTTGAAAATCACTTGGAAGACACTGTGTGTGCGGGGAGGGCCGCGGGGTGGGCCGGGGCCAGGCTGCGAGGCTGAGGGGGGCCGGCTTGTGGGTGGATGGGGAGGAGGTTGAAGAAATAGCTCTGTTCTGAGTGACAGGACTCCTTTTCAAAGAGCAAACAGGGAGGGGGTGGGGGACGGTGGGGAGAAGCTCCTCATATGAATAGGAGAATTTTCAAGGTTTCGAAGAGTTACTCCCTCTCCCCACCTTTAAAGACAGAGATCTCTTTTCTTTTCTTTTCTTTTTCTTTCTTTCTAAGGTAGGAAGTGCGCGTGCCAACGTGTCTTGGTGGGTTTCAGGAGAAAGGATGAACCGTTAAACTTTAAAAAATGTTCTTGGGTTGGTAAAAATTATTGAAACATTTTAATATGTTTTTGTGGACTCACTGACCAGAGTGGTTAAGTCAAGCTCTCAGAGGTCTTTCGTTTGTCTGTGAGGGAAAGAGGCTTCTCTCACCCCAATAACAAAAACCTATCACAAGTTTACTTCTTACTAGAAAAGAGTGTGTCCTTATTCGAACACCTCTAAGGTGTCAGATGCCTCTGAGGAATCAGGTCGGGAGGGTAAAGTTCATCACACACGCGCTGATTTTTAAAGGCTGCCTGGATTTATAATTGAACCTTAGAAACACGTTTATTATCTCCATTCTCAGCCTCAGCTTAAGAAAAAACTATTGGTGGGGGACCATGCCTTATAGAGGAGAAAACCTTCTTTAACAAAAAAAAGATTTAAACCCACAGTCCCAGTTGTTTGTTGTTGTTACCATGATTATGATGTTATTATGTCATCCCTCCTTTTTGCACTTGATCTGATGAGAGAACTTTTTAAAAGAGTGTGACATGAAGGACACAAAGACAGTATATCAATGAAAAGAAGAAAGTGGCCCTTTTAATGAGAACTAAAGAAAACCCAAATGTAGATGAAGTGTACCGTAAAAGCTGCTTCAAAGTCCATCTTAATTCCCTTGGGCTCAGTCATCACAAACATGTGATAATTGGGAGTTCTGCACGGAGGTAAGTCGGCCATGGGGTGGGGACCACGCAGATGCGCCTCCCTGCCCTCTAATTCCAAATACATTTTCACCAAGAACTTGGAGACCTTACAGAACCCAGATTTGCCTACTTAACTTTCAAATGCTATTTGCCCATTAAAGTAATTTTTTGTTTCTTGAGTAACTGTGCTCACGAAGGGAGCTTCATCCTCCACCCCACCTCACCCCCCAGCAGGTCAGAATATGCTGGGCCATATTCTAGGTTTTGGCTCTTATTTTGTGATCAACTCTGTTTAATTTTCTATTTATTTTCGGACCTCAGCCTTTCTGGATCACAAAAGTCCCCACAAGCAACACAGCAATAAATCTGAACAAAAATAAGACAGATTTCCTCATCGATGTGTAATAAAGTTAAAGGACATTGTTTTGTCAGACAAGCGCTAAGTAGAAAATAAATCTCAGAGTCTGGGGAAACAAAACGGAGCGCTGCTGGCATGTGTGTAAATTTACTTTTAAAAGCAATAAATCAATGTTAAATTAAACAGCTGGGTACCCTGTCTAGGAGAAGGTTCCCTGTTTAAGAAGACCTTGATGGGAGAAATGTGCTATTTAACCAGACACCAATAACAACAACGACAAAAAGTTAAATTTTTATTGTGATCCGAGAGGCAAGACTGGCCTGGGAACTTCTCTGAACTTCAGAGAGGAAGAGGGAAGAAGAGGCAGTGCAAATTGTATCTACAATTTCCATCTTCAGATCTTTACATATGTTTTCAGGCCAAGGAGACAAGAAGGTTTCATAGAAATGTTTTAGATGTTTTGTAAATTGTCTCTTAAGCTCCTTATTGGCTTAGGTTTGTTGGGTGGGTTATGATTTTTGTGGGATTTTTTTTCTGTAAATACTGTAACCTGTGGAGATGTTTTAATGAGGATGTTGAGCATATTCTTATCTAACACTTCCTTGATTCTCAATGTGGTTGTTTTGCACAGTAAATAGCATAGTAGAAAATAAAGAGAATTGTTATTTCATGTCTATTATGTCACGTCATGCCTTTTTTCACTGAGAAGCAAACCTGAGATTGGAGTAGCATTTAAAACTCAGCTGGGATACTTTAATATTCATTTTCTAAGGTGGTGGTGGTGTTGTTGTTTGGTTGGTTTTTTAATAAAACACTTCACTGGGAAAATTTGTGTGTGGAGGGTGGGGGCAGGGGAGAGAAGAATAGAAAACCTAAGCTCTGGCTCTGTATTCTACGAACAATGTGAGTCAATGAATTATTATAAAGACAATATTCAATAGCAGGAAATTAGGAGTAGTTTAAGGCTAACATGTATGTACACGGATTCCCCCCACCACCAATCTTAAAATGAAATTCCAGAAAGAATCAACAGAAGTGCTTTAGAAAGCAGACATGAGGTGAACCCCTTAGTCTTTTGAATTCAGATCAACTAGTTTAAAAGAAAAATATGGGATGCTTGCCTACACAGAAACCAGCAAATTGTTCTTTACTTTCTTCATATCACAATCTCAGAAGCTGTGTTTTGTTAGCCCAGTTCCACAGAATATTCATATAATTAGGTAACATCATTCAAACCTAAAGGATGGGAAAAGTGCTGTTTTCCCCCTCAAGCTACAAACTAACAGGGATATTTGGCAGCATCCTGGCTACCTTTGACTTTTCTTCAGCCAAAGGAAATATCAAAGACCCGGTTGCCTGGAGAAGAATAAAGTTATATTATTTATATTTTGAAGGCAGCATTCAGTTTCCATGACCAGCCGTGGCTTGTTAAGGAAATCTGTGTCTTATGCCACTCAGAGATAGCTCGAATTGCCCGTCAGGAGACGTCTGGGCAGCCTTGTAAACTCAGAATGACTTCTCAAATCCTGCTAGGATTTCCCAGCGATGTGCTTTCCTCTGCGCTGAAGCCCTGGGAGTCATGTTAGCCCAAGGTGAGCCTTTCAGGCACTGCTCTTTGTTCCCATCTGGAGAGGAAGGTGCAGAATTAGTTAGACGCTATGCTGGTTTTGGAGGTGGGGATGGTGGGAACGGAAAGGCCGCTTGTTCTAATTAAAGACAATAAGCAACCCTGTGAGGAGCTGTCCTTTAGCCTTAGCTTGAGGGAGGAAGGGTCTGTCTCACCTCAGTAGTTAAGTCTGTTTGAGCTGGCTGGTGGGGCGAAGAGCAGAAACCTGCAGGTAGCGCTGGGCTCAGGTGAGACTGGGCCAGTGAGTGGTTAAGTCGCAGCGAGTGCATCTTGAAGTCCCCCTTTACCTCCTAAATTCCCTAGTCGCTCTGTGTTCTGTGCTTGACTTTGATTCTAACTTTGCTTGCTAGATGGCGCTCGGTGTCTCAGGACCTTCCATTTCAGAATTAAAGCAGCTTTTTAGCACCGTTGTTCTCAACTAGTTGTGGGCATTTGATTAGCACAGGGCTGGTAATGTTATTACTGCCCTTGTTTGTCACCCTTGTTCGCTTTTCGATTAAGGTAGTGCCCAGGTGGGAGCTGCCCGTCTTAATCCGTTACAGTAATAAAATTGAGTGAAACCCTGCACCTGAATTTAGGGCACATTTATGGCTCAATTACCTGTTCTGATACATTTCAAAAAGCACTTTTGTAAATTTTCCTCCAGTAATCTGATTGAAGTTTTCAGGGAGAAGATAAATCAGCAGGTCCAGGTGGTTATTTACAGTTCTTGAGGTTTACCTCCAAGAGTTCACCTCCTGCCCACTACTACTATTTCCATTTCAAGATGAGTTAAGCTAATCTTAGGGAACTTATTACTTTCATTTATCATTATGGTATGCCATTCACTGATTTAAAAGTATTATAATTTGTCTAAAGGCCAAATACTAAAGCTCATGTCCTTAAAGAAATGTGTTTTAATATTAGTAATAAAAGCTACCCTAAAGTTTGTGAAGGGTGATTTGTGGATTCTAACGTATATTTATTTTAATCACTAGGTGATTCTTCTCAGATATTCAAAACCTAAAAAAAAAAAAGAAACAAAAAAACCTCCTTTGTGTTGAAGCACAAAGAGACAAAGTCAATAGTTCTAAGTTTCTGATGAAAAAAAAAATTTAGATGAGCCAAAAAGACCTGTGTATGGTTTTGTCAAATAAAGATGTCACTTTCACAGCACCCACTGCTCTCAAACCATTGTGTGTCCCTTAAAGAAAAGGTTGCAGGTGAAGAAGCAAATGGAAAAAAAGAAAAAAACCCTCTATAGAGATATTTTGCAAACATTTTAACAAAAGAGAGTTTAACTTGTTACTTGCTTTTAGGATTTAGAGAACTAATTTGTATAGAAATGTTCCATCTTTAGGAAAATCAATAACACTCAGAGCTGGGTGGTTTGGAAACCTTTTGTCAAACCTTGGCTGCTTTGGTGGAGAACCCCCGGCAAAGTCTCTCCCTAGGTGTTAGGCTGAAACTAGCAGGCGCTGAAAACCTAAAGCGGAAAATTTACAACTTGATCAGCCCCAGCCACAAACCAAAAAACCTGCTACTGGTGCAAGCATATGTTCCAGATTAAGTTAGGCAAATGGCTCTCATTTTCTCAGGGCTGAAAGTTGATCATGAAAATTCACATTTGAGTAAGCAATGCTTCCAATGGATCACCGGATCCTCAAACGCTTATAAATCCCAACCAACCATTTACTCAAGAGATTTCATATATTTTATCAGCTCTTGAAAGCTTAGTTTACAATCTCCTGTAAATTTAATCCAATCAGGTATTATTTTCCAGGAACACATATAGTTTTAAAAGTTGGGTAAGTTGAAAACTATGTATTCTCTTTTCTAATGTTAAACTGCTAGATAGCTAATGTGTAACTCAGTTGCTCTAATGCTTTTTCTATTTCTTCACATGCAGACTAACTTTAAAAAGCAGAAATTAAACTGTTGGATTTATTTCAAAGTTTCTGTAAAGTTTTATTCACCAGAAGCATAAGTGATTTTTTTCACAGCATGAGACAAAATAAGAGAATGTTACCGAAGCCTTTAATTATGTCAGGGAAGACTGAAATCATGATGTTTCTTTTAATGGGGATAAATGTATTTTGCAGCCTCCCTGTGGTCATACAGCCATCCCCAGCTCAGTCATTTGAAGACCAGTCTGGCTATTAAGATGTCTTGTAAGCTAGTTTAGAATTACCTCCCGATTCTCCAAGATGGCTAGCTCCCTGGGCAAGTTGCAAAGGATGGAGCCTGGCATCAGACACCTAGGGTCCCTTCCTATCTCGGGATAGGAAGCCATTCCCTATTACCTACCCGAATTTGAATGATCATCCTGCAGATTTTAACCAATATTGTCATGTTGAAATTTGGTAGTTGTTATTGTTTACATTTCTCCCTTCCCCAAGGGGTCTTGGAAAGTGTTTAAGAGATTATTGATTTCCAAGAAAGCAAATAAAGAAGCCTGTTCTTTTATAACATATGAAATACACACTTTTCTTTAGCTGAACAGGCAGTGTATATTTGACATTGACAAATGGGCAAGAGAGAGGGAACATTTTAAAAGACTTTGAAGGAGGAAAAAATGGATAGGACAGAAGAAATCCTCTAGAAGAGTGAGATTAGAATTAAAGAAAAAGCTTGGATAAGGTGTGTGGGGGGCGTGGCGGGGGGGATGGCCATCTATGCTGTAAAATGGTTTAAAGTGTCATCGAACACATGCAGGTGGTGAGCAAACATCACTGGAGAACCTCCTTTCAGGGGGACCACCTTTCAGGGGGACGGTATCACTCAGTGTTTTGATTGATTTGTCTTTTTAAAATGAGTTTTCTTATGCTTCTTTTCACCACATTTTTCTCTGGCAAAGTGGTCCTGAAATATCTACCCAGGTCTGGGAGTTTCTGATTAACTTAGAATAACCCAGAAAAGTCATTCTGAAATTGTATCAAGAATACCCTTTAAAAAAAAAAAGTAAGAAATTCCTGATTAATTAAATAGAGATCTTAGCCACTCTGTCCCCAGGTCATAAGGGAAATCTCCAGCGAAGGAAAGTGATTCCCAGAAACCCAGATTGAAGGAACAAATGCTAGGCACCCAGGAGTTCAGTAACTGCTCTCTATTCCACCCAAATCCCCACAAGTCCCCCGCACCAACAGAGGAAAGCCCCATGTCCTTCTCCACACCTGACTCCCTTTCTTGTTCCTGAACCTCTGGAAGGTAAGAATGAAATATTCATTTATCCAAAGCTGGAAACTCAATTCATAGAATAAGCTCCGGAAAAATATACCAGCCAAAGACATTCAAACATTATGGAGATATTTCAGTTGTACTTTCACAACTGGGAGGTGGATCCCAGTCTAGAATGTGCGAGTCTCCAAGTCACTATTATTCAACAGGTCCCCTTTGCTACCCTGCACACTGCAGCTGCCACAGGCGTTTCCCTAGTTTTCGTAGGAGGGTCGTGCCGCTAGTTAAAATAGCTCCCGGCGTGGCTGAGTTTCTCTTGTAGCACCGACTTGTCTTCGAATTTGGGCAAAACGACTGTTGTGACCACAAGAGTGACCAAATTATGAGAAAAAATTATCTTTGGGGATAACTCAGCAGTGACTTTGCACACTAAAAAGAGGACAAAAGTTTTGTGTAAGCAGTGCTGTATGAGAAAACAGACTAAATTGTAAATCTATGAAATGTTTAATAAAATATTTCTATGCCTTAAGGCATAGAAAAACAGAGTGTTTTGAAGCTGAACTGCCGCTAAGCTGAGGAATTCACGGAAATTTTTCATTGTAATACTATGCCCAAAAGAGAATCATTTCGTCCCGAAGTGTATTGTAATCCATGTTACTATACAAAAGCAATTTTGTAATCGTTTTATCCAGGCTCTTTTAGAGGAAAGAAACCCCATACCGTTAAGATGCCAGAATTCTCTCCCTTCTTCACTTTCCTGGCCCTTTCTGGTAAAGTTTGGCTTTAGTTGATTTGAAACGATTTTTGTACAATCGATATTTTAATAGAAATTTGTTTTTAGCCGTCTTGCCTGCTCTAAATGTAATACTTTCGTCCTCAAAGTCGGCTCAGGACAGTAGATGATTAGAACACGGTTCCAGAAGGAGGGAAGCGATTTCACTTAAAGTGCAAGTGAGGCAAGTTTCAATAAAGGAAGGTGCAATTTGAAATCTTTAAAAACTAGTCTTAAGAGTGGTGACTTAAATGTTGCTAGGGAGATCATGCAATGAAAAAGACACCACACGAAAGTGATCTTCCTTTATTGTACTTTGCTTAAACCAACAGTAAAAGGAGAGCCAAACAGGAAGACGTGCCGAAATTTGGAGCTTGGAGTTGAGGTCTGAAAGTAGGAAAAGAGGTGGTGGTGGGTACTGAGCCAGACGCGCCCCCTTTTTAGTGCTGTCAGATCAGTTTCTGTCAAGCTCTTTAGTGCGCCGCCGACCGGAGGCCCGCTGCACAGCCACCTGCTACCGGGCGGTAATGAACCATGTACCTGGACGCACCCGGGTGAGACGGCTCTAACCACGGACAGAGCCGTGGGACCGAAGACCCCGTGGGTCTGGACGTACAGCTCTTGCACCACAGGTTTCTCGCGACTGAGATCACCAGCCCAGGGAGAATAGGCTCACAGTATAGAGCTCTTAATCCGGTGCCGTTACAGCTCTGGCCAGCTAAGGGTGGTTGTGAAAAGTTGGCCAAAGAAAAGTTGTGGGTAAGGCTTCTACTGTAAAAATGACTGAGAGTGGCGCTGCTTTCATTACAAAGGAGATGCAAATTGGGGGAGCAGGCAAATGGTGTATCAACTGGGGCACTCTAGTCAACACTGGGAGCGGAGCAAACAAGACTCTCCACCCACAAACTGTATAGTTTTTAAACCCACTGTCGCTTTGGGCTAGATCCTAAGATTTCGAGCGCCAGTTTCCTATTGAGGGGGTGGTCGGAGAGAGGAATCAGGCGAGCGGCGGAACTTCGGGGTTCTGGCGGAGGGAAGAGGGAAGGGGGCGCGCTGGGTGCTGTCCATGGTGCTGGGAAGAACGCGGCTTCATTTCGCGGCACCCAAACCTAGCTCAGGTGTAAAAAGGGGACCAGAAACTGAGAACTCCTGCGGCTGGGATGTTTTTTTCTTCCTACGAATGTGGAAAATATGCTTATGGATGTACAATTTAAACAGCACTCTACGAAGGGTTCTACCCTATTTCTCAGTCTGCACTGCTGAGTCAGACAGCAGCGGTTACTGTCATTATAGGAAGGTTTCCTCCTTAAAGTGTTCCAATATTTCAAAGTAATGTAATTGTCAATTCTTGACGTACAAAGTAAAGAGGAAGGCGGAAAGAAAAAAGGTGATTTGAGACTTTAAACATATCCAAAGGCACTTAGTTATTTCCAGGTTTGATACCAGATAAAAGCACAGCATGACTTAGCCTTTTAGATAATACGTTTATCGAGAAAGTATTAAAAATATATAGATCCAATTTCATTTAAATAATTCTCTAAACTCCATGCTGGCCAAATACAGCAGATATATTTTTTGCTAGCAAGAATAGAAGGAGCAATTTATCTATTGTAGTGTGTGTGTGTGTGTGTGCGCGTGTGTGTGTGTGTGTGGGTGTGTGGGTGTGAGTGTGTGAATTTGAAATGGCTGATTTCGAGTTCCAAAATGTACTCTAACAACTGGAATCTCTTAAAACAAATTTGATTTCTTAAAAGACAGGTGCCCAGAGAGCAAGCAAGATGCAAGTAGAAAGTATTTCAAAATTAGGATAAAGAACTAAAGAGAAACGTAGCTTACCTAGGAAGTAAATCACACTTCTGTTGAGAGAGAGAGAGAGAGAGAGATGGAGAGAGGGAGACAGAGAGAAAACATATAGGTTTTTACACGTGTAAAATATATATTTTTTTATACAAAAAGTTTTGTGTGTGTGTATATAAATGTGAAATTATGTGACAAAATTTCAGGTAGAATATTATCTATGTTTGGTCAAACCAGAAATGTGAAAAACAAGAAAACATTTTATCTTAATTGTGTTAACCATGAAAAATCTTAGCCTTAGCAACTTGAATCCATGTGACAATGACGAAGGAAAGGGACAAGAATTCAAACAGCTGACACAATGATCAGCAGCAACTGACAGCATCTCATTTGATATTTGATATCAAGCACTAGATCAATATTTGTGAAATCAATGCAATTTTAATGGTTTTCTTTTGAAACTGTATGAAAGTCAAACTGTGACACTGTGCTAGGGCTATTTTTAGAGCTGGCTATTCCAGGGGATGATATTAAGTAATTTACTGAGGCAAAGCAAAAAAACAAAAACAAGCAAAAGAAAAAAAAAAAGCACCCCCCCCTCCAGAATCCCCAAACCAAAACCACCACAACAAACCATCAATATTTCTTCAGTTGATAAATCCTGATTATCTAAGTACCCAGAGAAGGTGGGAACACTTACTGGAAAAAAGCCATTTATGTAATTATAGTTAAAAGAAAACAAGGAAGAAAATAAGCCTTTGGGAAATTATTTGGAGGTACATAAGGATGAACTGGATCAGAGATACCTTTTCAGGCACAGTGGGATTAGGTGGTACTTGAGCAAAAAGAAATGAAAATGATAAAAAGAGAAAGCTAGTCCTTTGTTATAGGGTCAATCGCCTCATGTGTGGAATTCTATGGAAAATAACAGATTTTTCTGTGTCCCAGGCAGAAGAGAAAATAGAGAACCCTATCTAAAACTCATAGCGAGGTCCCCACAAAGGTCAAATAGAGGGGAAAAAAAGTAATTAGGTATATACGATTGTCTATTATTTTCCTTTTAAGAGTTTATACATTAAAAATAAAATGCAAATTGACCTCAGGGGCACATAGGTCCCCAACCTATAAATCTTTAAATGGTAATCTAGAAGGGTTCTATTCTTTATTTTTCAGTCTTTACCACTTAGTCAGACAGCAATGTTAACTCATTTGTTTATTAACTCATTTTGTTTGACAAAGAAGCTAAACTTTATTTATTTGTTTTTACAGATTCAGTTTTGAAGAATTTTCACCCAGAGGAATGAATCCAAGAGAGCAAACAGCAATTTCTGGGGAGGTAGATGACAGGGTGGTGCAGAGGGAGTATAACTAGGTGAACATTTGGAAGGACAGTAACAAGGTGAGATGTGGTGATTGTGGACAGTGTTCCTGATAAGCAAATGTGTAAGTTTTTGCACTAAAATAGAAAGTGTTTTCCATTTGTAATTCAACTTTAATTAAGAACTTGGGAGAGATTGGTTTCTTTTTTGCTTAAAATAATAGGAACATTTTAGAAAATTTCTGACCCCTGACCTAAAGACCTCTCATTCCTCTCCAAGACAGAGAAGAAAATACTTCAAAACTACGCAATTCTTAAAATTTTTCAGCTCAGTTTCTTTCTTTCTACTGTTTTTCTTGATGACAGTAAATTACCTGGTAAAGAAACTGTTAATATATTATTACTAACAGATCACTTTAAATAAAAGGCATTATATTATATGCTTTTAAATGAAATACAGACCTAAGTCCTTTTGCAGTAGAATTAAATCATGCACCTAGTATAACTCCTTAAGGACCTTAAGTAAAAGCATACTTTACAGGGTTTTTAATAACTCCATAACAAACAGTCACTCTCTGCATGTGTCTCTATGTTCTACTTTATTTCAAGTCTGGCAGATTGCCTATAAACTAAAGACACCAATACTTTATTTTTTCTTTAATGAAACAAAGCCAGTCTTAAACACTGAATCACATTACATACAGATACGTTATAGATGCAAATTAACTTGAGGCATTCAAAAATATTTATTACAATGCCTTATAGAATTTGATCATCAAAAATTTATTTAAAAGAAAATAAGTTTACAAACAATCCTGGTGACCAACATATATGGAGTACCTACTATGTTACTCGCACTGAAAAGACATACACACACTGTATATGTTGTCTATGTGGTGGAACAGCCATATGTACCCCATGGCTGGATGTGTACATGTATGTGCACACACACACACACATATATGCATATACACATCTTTTTCCTATTAGGTCTTTAAAAAAAACCCTGAGTATTTCAAAGAAGGAAATGAACTTTATAGTCAATTGTAGTTAATTTGGACTTCATTTTGGCTAATCACAATTTGACCAATAATATTTTTTTTCCTGATGGCATGAAGGACAGTACTTAGAATTTAAAAGTTCAGTGTTCCAAAAATGCTACTCTTCTTAAGCCACTTTGAAGTAATGCTAGTGAGTCTAAGATCCAGATCTACATGTTAATCTCTAGTTTTGCCTTCAAACAGAATTCAGTTACAAAGAACTTGGAAAGATTTTGAATCTATTCAGGAGAGGAAAACTCTTTAATTTTCTGAGGAGTAAAAACTCCCCAAGAAACTTCATATAGCTTCTTAGATTTTGCTTAGCATACGTGATAAAACATTGATTGTTGCAGTTTGGTGACCCATGAAATTTGGGGGTTAGTTTTCTCTTCAGACCAGAGCATATAATTATGCAAATAAAGAGCTGTCACTGATCTAGTGAAATACTCACAAACACATGCACTCTGAAATTGGACAGAAAAGTGAAAATGGTTGGTGATGTGATGGTGCCATGGTTTGTTTTCCTGCCAAGTTTCTATCCAAGTTCATTATTCAAATTGTAAACTTTAAAAAGAGACATATCATTCTTGGGGTATTGGTTGTCTTTTCATTTCAGATTCTTTGTATTGGTACTGCAGGCCGGCTACATAGTACAGTTCAACATTATTTTGCCTATGACAGTCTCCCATATTACCTGATGTATTAGCCAAGGAAGAAAAAGTGGAATGATCTGGAAAGTAAGATGCAGGGCCTCTCTAGATTTCTTTCTAGAAACATGTTTCATGTCTGTTTCAAATAGAACTCAACTCCAACAATACAAAGAATATAGTGAAAGGTTTTTCACAAATCTCAAGGCAAAGGACTGGGAAAAGTTGCCTGGAAGGCCTCATGGATTAAGTCAAATTTCCATTTTCAAGCTTTTTCCATTCAAGGGGAAAAGACTGGTCACTGCATGATATCCACTTAATGGTCAAACTTTCAGGAAGATTTTCTCCTATCTAGCAATTAAAGCCCACTCCATAATATTTGGTGACTTTAACCTTTAAGGTTCATTTATAATTACCACTCCTCTAAAACCTTTGTGCTAAGAATTAACAAGAGTTCTTCAATGTAACCATGCTCTTTGGCATCAAGGTCTCCCAATTCCGAAGTTACCATTGCGCAGGCTGTTGCATAATTTCAGATGTCATGGAGAGTCCCACTGATGAAATCTGAGAAGGCTCATGTCAGACCACTGACTGCTAAAGACATCACTACATGAAAGATCAGTGGTGTGAAACTTTAAAAACATCGATCCAAATGAATCAATTAAATCAACATTCATGCCTCCTAAGTGTGAGGTTTAAAACTATCATTGTTGCCTTTTTTTTTTTTTACCCTACATAGATTTCAAGATAAACGCTGGAATGCTTTGATGGCTACTTCTATTCTCGAATCTCTGTTAATCGACTTTGTGTTATTTCCCTCTTTTCAACATCTTCCACTTGGTGTACATTCTTTACTTTTAGTACAGTGCATGACAGTTGCAATGCTTTAAATCTAAAACCGCCTAACAAAGCTGACGCTTTAGGTAGGGTAGCTTTAAGCTCTGTGAAGTGTTGATTAAAAACCCTTTCCCAGACTCAAACTGATCTTTTTGGAGATTAATAGAATATTAGATAAAAGGAAGACGAACAATTCAAGAGACTCCCACTCAGTCACACTATACAAGGAAGGAAGGAAGGAAGGAAAGTATTCAATTTTTGAAAGGGAGTACCTCCTGGAGTCTTTTATTTTATATTATTATACCTCCTAATAAGTAATCATAAAATAACCACCACTACTATCCTTTTTTTTTGCCACCCATATTTCAAAAATGAGAATATCTTACATTTATTTAAAGACATCTTTTTCTACAGAGGCACAGGGAAAGTTTTTGAGAAAATTTTAGACTTTCTGTAATAGTAGTCTTTCTTAAACAAACCAGGATTACAGACACCAAAAGGAACCTGTCAGTTTAGTTACAAACTATGATTGTAACAGGAGACACACATGTGTCTGGACTGGAACCCCGGATAATCCAGAGAAAAATGAAAAAAATCTTATTTATTAGCACTGATAATATAGTTAACATATTTTGTCACCCACACTCTCTCCAAGGAGTTACAGGTTTTAAAGAAGGAAAAGCTGTGAAATAAATGTAAACAAGATATTTTCAGATTAGATGTAATACATCAAGGACCTATACAGGGATTTGGGAACAATTTAATCTCAACAGACTCCTTTTGGAAAAGACATTTGTTTACTGTATATATAGTAAAGTATAATTTATAAAATGATAGTTTAACAATGGGTTCAAATTTCCTTGTAGCTATGGAAATATTTTAGGTCTTAAAAACAAATGTCCTTAAAAAAGCCTTGTGAAAGGTCCAAGTTAAAGTGTGACTTAACTGAAGTTAGGATATTACCTTACAGCAATAATAATAGCAATAATAAGCAACTAAAAGGTTTAAAATATTGATAAATGCTGTCCCATCATTCTTTTTAAGTTTCTGCTTTTATTGACCTCTATACGTGATTAAATGAATTTCTGAACAAGAATAATACATCACTGAATATTGGGAAAATTGTTTTTATTTTAAAATGGTAAACAGAAATATATAATATATAGGAAACTCCTGTGCTTTAGTTTTCTTTTCTTTTGGTATAAACAATAATGCAATCCAAGTTGAAGCACAAGGCAGAAACTTGCGAAAAGAACAATTACTACAAGAATCACCGCCCCCCCCCCCTTCAAATATCCACAAAAACTTTTAACGGCTGTATGGTTAAGTACCTTTAAAAGCTCTAAAGCCAGTATCTGGCTTTTAAGTTTTAACAGGACTATTCTGAACCTCAGGTTTATCAACAACTCCTTGCTTCCCATTCCACTTCCTCTCTCTCTATATATATATATAAAAAAAAGCCCACTTCCTAACTTTAAACCTCTCTTCTCCTGAAAACTTGTCTAAAGAAACGAAAATGGGAGATCAGAGCAGAAACACTGTTAACCCTTGTCTCGTCCAAGCAGGCGGGCTACTACTACCGATTGTTGTTATTCCAGGAAAAATGAGGTGAAAATAATAATATATTTATACCAACAAACCCATAATCGACAGGTTAAAAAATTCTACATTACAAGGAATCTTATCAGTAATCAGTTGGAGGTCTGGGATGGATTGCCTAGTTCTCTCCGAGTTGCAGCAGTGCAGATCCACAAGCAGAAATTACATTTACACAACTTAAGTTTGCAAATAGCTCTCTATAGATAGTTAAACAAGGCCTAACAACCCAGTAGTTTGAAAGTACTAAAGGCAATTAAGCACTGATTTACTCTAGTTACAAGTAAAGGTTTTTAAAAAGAGAGGTGAGAAAATTGAAGAGAAGGAACAGGAGTGATTTGGTTTATGACCTGAGCATATTTGCTCTAATTCAGCTGCAGAGGCTTCACAAATTGAGTATTGTACAAGTGCCAATTAAAAAAATGCAATAAAATTACTTTCTTGTGAACATTTTCATATATTGAAAACACCACACATTTTATAACCCTTTGAAAAATATATTCAGTCCACATCAATTCTCAAATCCTCTCAGTGGAAAGTACCATTATTTTACACAGTTCACTATCACTTCTAAAACAGAAAAGACTGCAGACCAACATTCTTGACATTGTTGGGGTTGCACATCGTAAGCCACCTAAGGAGTTGGATAAAACGATATTTTGATTTTTCCTCCTATGTTGTTTCTCCTAAAATCACATCAAAAGATATACATATAAGATTACTGAAAAAAGATCATCTTAATTTACCATCATTAAAATTATGAGAATAATGCACTTGTGTACCAAACATACTATCAGTTTTAAAACTTGCTGAAATCGGTTCATAATATAAAAATGTTTTATCCACGAGGTGGTTATTTTAAGTTATTTTTCTGAGGAGTCAGACAGTTCTAAGTCAGTTTGGGTACATTTTATCATGTCCTCAAATAAGGCAGGCATATTGTTGCATATATTTTAAAAAAGGATGAAAAAATACTAAATTCAGGTCCTCAGTTATTAGGAACAGAATCTTCACTAGGTTAACTAAATTCTACAAGTAATTAAAAAACGAATAATGTTAAGATTTAACGTGGATTTAAAAGTCAGCAAAATCTTAACTTATTATACCTCATATTTCACAGTGTTGGCCAGATCTTAGCTGGATTATAATACTTAACTGTTGAAACTGTAAGGCAAAACCTTACAGAGGAGGTGGACTACTATGAATTATATCCTTGGATTGAGAGGAGGAAAAGCCTTTCACACCAAGTCCTTCCCTTTCTGTTGGAGCAGAAAACTCAAAGAATTATTTTAGCCCCACTAAGTCTTTCGGAAGGAAAAGGTTCAAGAGCACACAGGTTCATTTTCCTGATGACCATAAAAAATTCTCTCCCTAAAAAGGTCTAACTCCATGAAAGCTCAGAACAGACCACGCTAGTTAGGGTTAGCAACAACAAACTTCCTCCACATTAAGATTCAACCAAAACTTAAGTATGCTATCTAAATTCCAATGCTACCTAATACACAGTATATACTTTAAAGAGTAAATTCTAAGTGATAACGTGGGAAACTCTGTTGAACATGAAACCTTTCACACATATACTTAAAAGATCTGCTCATCATTATGTTCTGGTTTAAACAATCTCTTCTGAAATTACAAACGTGTAAAAGCTCATATTCCAACTGGCAAGGATTTTCAGCGATACCGTGGATTCGGTACTTTATAGATTTTGTATGCAGTTTTTCTTCTGGTCTCGAAAATAGATCGTTAGGGAGAGAACAATTTGCCCTCCTCAAACTACACAGTACAGCGCGGCATTCATGTTCTAAATTTAAATGTGGTTGGAGGGGTGGGCACAACTTCCTTTAAAAAAAAAAAAAAAAAGACATAGACGCCCTTAGGGAAAAAGCTACTCAAAATGGGAGTTTTAAGTCTAGAATAAAAGTTTGCTTCGGTTCGGTTCCGGGGACAAAAAAAAAAGGACACGACTCGGGGAAGGAGGGGGCGGGGGAGGGGGGCCGGGGGAGAGGAGCGGAGCGGCGGCTGCGCGGCCGCGGGCGGTAGGACCGCGCAGACGCCGCTCGCCCCGCAGCGCCGGCGCGGGCTCCGTCAGGGCAATTAGAGGCGCGCCGGCCGCGCCGGGCAGGCGCTGTCAGCCTTCATCTGCGCGCTGACGGGCAGCGCGCAGCCCGAGCTCAGCCCGCAGGAAGCACGACCAGGGAACCCATATTGCTTTGACAGTTGCACTCATCTAGAAATAATGCAAAACGCTATTTAGATGTGTATATCACGACCCTGTGCTCTAGGAGGAAAACAATCTAATGAGGGGCTGGGAGTCCGCTCGCCGACAGCAGGCGGTGGGGAGACGTGCGGGTGCGTGCGCGAGTGAGCGTCCTCGGCTTCCCCGCCCCCGTCTCGCTCGCTCTCCTCTTACAGCTCTTCGTGCTTTATTCGGTGCGAGCGCCGCGTCTGAGTCGGCTTCGGGGAGCTGGTCTTGGCCTCAGAGGCTTCGGTAAAGAATTTGAAAATAGACGGGAAGCTCTTCCAGGAAGTTAGCTCGTGACGGTCGGTGCCTGCAAAATGCACAGATTCGGTTACGAGGTGGCCTGGCGTGCTGGCGGCGCGGGCGGGACGGGGCCGCCGGCCCTCGCTCCTCCAGCCCGCGCCCTCCGCGCCGCGCCCTCGGAGCCCAGCCCCCCCCCCCCCACCCCGCCAGCGCGCGCGACCCCTAGGGACCACACCTGTACCTGAGGGCTCCCGCGGCCCCCCGGGCGCGGAGGGGCGCTGCCGCCCGCCGACGCTGCGTCTCCGCCGGCGGCGCCCGGGGCGGCGATCCCGGCACTCCGCCGCCTCCGGCCCGAGCCCCCAGCACGCCCCCGATGCGCGGCCGCGGCCCGCGCTTCCCCGCGGTGGCCCGAGGCGCGGCCGGCGGCCCCCGGGGCCTCAGCCCCTCCGGGCCAATCGAGGCGCTGGGTGGGAAGGGCCACTCCCTCTCCCGCCTCGAAACCACCCACTTCTCCCGGCTGGGCGCGCGCGGGGATTGGTTTCCCCTGCGCTCGGAATCCGGCTTCTGCACCCACCGCAGAGCGCCCACGTTTCTTTGCTTCCCAAGAGAAAGAAACATGTCGGGTTTTAGTGTCCTAGCAGCCTACTTTTTTTTTTTTTTTTTTTAAACAGATTTTAGGGGACAGTTTTAGAAAAACTAAAAAAAAAAGTGTTTCAAGGTAGTGACTACTAAAAGAGCATCTAGGCCTCCTGTTTTGTCAGGAGGAATTCAGCTCACAAAGTGCAGGTTAAGTTGTCAATTTATGCAGTTATTTGACTACAGCTTCTTTCTGTGGCTTCAATTTAATACTAACGTACAGCATTTTTCAAATAAAACCAGTTTTAAAACAGGCAAAAAATAACACTGATGTAGACATAAGCACAGATGAGGACATTAATCTGCTTTTCACTCCTTGTGATAGCTTATATCATTTTATTCATAGTTTTATAATAGAACACTTTTTAAGTTAAAAAATAAAAATAATAATAACAAAGACTCTCCCGGAGAAATAATGAGTGAATAGCTTTTAAACGGTTGAAATCTCTCCCTAGATCACTCAATTATGCAGAGAGACACTGCCTGGAAGTCTCTGGATTCGGGGCCTCTGTCTGATACTTTAACATTGTTAATGATAATTCTTTAGTCTGTAATAGTAGGTCATTGCTATGGTTACTCTACAATGGTGCAACACTTTGCTTTCCCCTTCAGCTATTCGCTGAGACCTGGTAACCACATTTGTTGCCTAGCAACAGTTTTGTGACAGTATCACAATCTGGGAGTTACAACAATAAGGATGCTATGGCTGCCTCCACCAGAGAGCAGAAAGCTATAGTCTGTGCATGTGACTTAGCTGTGGGAGCTGGCCTTACTAGAGAACCCCTCTTTTAATAGGTGCCCTCAGAAGGATGCTCTCTATCCTCCTCTCCTCTGCAGATTGGCCTAGTGAACCTGTATTTGGAACTAAGATCCAGCACTGAAGTTATATCCTTGAGAAATATCCCTCAATACTACTGTGTTCAGACTAAAAGATAAGGTCATTTTTCTATTTGCTTACTCATTTTGGGCAATGTTATTCAGTGGAAGAAAGAGATGAGCATAGGTTTATCCTGGCAAATCCTGAAGTGCCTGACTGGATTTTGACGACTCTTAATAGATTTCTTGGGGAAAGAGTTATATAAATGCCTGCCTGCATCAATAGGTGTTTAAAATTTCAAGTTATTTACAATATATGTAACATCCAGATATTTACTGTTAGTATATAATTTTTACTGATTTATTCAGATAACAGTCTTAAAAACTTCTTTTGAATTTGGAGGCATCTGTATTCTCCAAACACAAAAGAAGTTTGTGAGCAGTTCTGGAGAAGCTCAGACATACCTACTTTAAATAATATTTTGTGGGTATATTTAGAAGTGGGCCCAGTTTCTGGACAGGTTTATGAAATGCCCATCCCTGTTGCTATAGTGCTTGCAACTCCAGTTTCATTTCAATAATAATGACTAGTAGCACTTATAATGAAAAAATATTTTAAAGTCAATTGTATTGACTAGTCTCAGATGCATACTACATGGAAACACCTATCCCCAAACACAATAGGGAAAAAAAAAGGTGATAATTGTCTCTTTTCCTTCTCATTTCCCATGCTTCCAGGCTCATTTGGCATTTCCTCCATAGTGATCACACTTACTAGTGTTACCAACGCTATGATCAATTTGTAAGCTTTCTCAGGGAACTCTTCTCATAATTCCTCCCACCCCTTGAAAACCAATTCAATGCATGAATCTAGAGGGACATAAGGAGTCAATGGTCTGAAGCAATTTTAACTCCTTTATTTTTTTCTTTCCTGGTGACAATTTCTTTGAAGGATGAACAAATTTCCCTGGTGATAAAATCACGACAAAGGCTTTTTTAGTTTTAGCTTATGATGACTCTCTTCTTGATGAGTCCTGGGCTGAAAAGACCAAAGTCCTTGAGATAACTGAGGACCTGCACTGGCTCTCAGTATTTACCCTTGCAATTTAAGAGTATAAATAATGAGAATGTGTGCTCTGTCAGAGGAAGGGAAATTGCTAGGAGTAAAGTAATAAGCAAGGTGGGTTAGAAACTGAGTTATAGAGGATGGAGTCAGGGAGGGAGAATTCTCCCTAAACTAAAGAGTGGTAACATAAATGTCATACAAAAACGGCTTCCTTTTCTAAATTGCTGAAAGTAGATTTTTAATAATTTTAAAACAGCATTTGGAAGTTAGGTAGTTGCATGCCCATCTGGGGCTGCATATACACATTTCATGAACATGTTTGGAGACCATTTTTGAAAATTCAAGGCCAAAGTTCAATGAAGGTATTCACAAATTAATATGAATATCCACCCATAGCAATGCTAAGAGAGTGGAAACTTGACGGCACTTTCTAGTACTTATAAAACATACCACTTTAGGGGAACTTCTTCCATCAGGATGGAAACACTAGGCCATCACATTATTTATTCATAAAAGGATATAAAAGGGGAAAGTTTAGGCTAACTGAAAAAGCAGCCCTTCGTCGATAACCTGCAATGATGTGTAGGTAACATGGAAACTAGTCTATTTAGTCTATTTAGCACTAACTATGTTATGAAGGAGATAAACATGGTTTTATAGTCAGGACCTGATCTTTCTTCTACCATGACTTTACCCTTATCAAAAGCTCCTCTTTTTAGGGACTGTGAACCTCTTTTTACATTTCAAAGCCCCATTTTCCTAATCTAAGTTGTTCCCACAATGTAGGAAATAAGGGGTCTTCCCAGGTTGATTATCTGCTGTGTTCTCAGGGAATGGTTTTTGTATCCTTTTGGATTGGCAGGCTTGTTCTAATTCATCTTAGGGGCAAATTCAGTTTCATAAAATCCATAAATAATCCATAAAATCAACTCAGTATCAAAATAAATGTTCAGGGATCTCCGTTCTTTATTACAAAAAAGTGCATTTGCTCAGTCATAATCAGCGGTTCTCAGTGGGCATGGAAGCAGCCTCTGAGGCATTTTGGAATTCTGTAGGAAGATTTCTGGAGGTCAACACAACTGGGAGGAGCCATTGGCATTTGGTGGAAGAAGGCCAGGGAGGTGGATATCCTTCAATTTACAGGGCATTACAGCACCACGGAGAATTGTTCTACATTGCACATGGTTTTCACATGTTGCACCAACTATTCATGTAGTTGAAAAACCTGTTTAGATCTGTTTAACAAATAATCTCAAAGTACTTTTGGCATGATTTTAATACAATGGAATTTTCCAGGAGTCCAGCTACCATGTAGATTGAAGGAATTTTGTATTTTACGTCGTTCAGACTATTACCAGAACGGATCACCATATGAGAAAGTCTCATCACTGATGGCCTCACTGCCCACAGTACTTAAACCACCAACAGGCACCACCTACATCAGCCTGCATCTGTAGATGTGGAATTCCTGGTGATTCTATGCACAGGACCCATGCAGATTTTCCTTAGCACTTTAAATACTGGTATACATATTATTATGAGTTATTTTTCTTTTACTTCCTTCATACGTTAACTAGAGCAATACAATAATTTAGCAATCTTGTAAGTAGGTGAATTATGTTATTTCCAGAATTTATTTCAGGATAGTAAAAGCAATGCACAATATTTTTTAAAATAGTATGTTTTCAGGGCTTCCTAGGTGGTGCAGTGTTGAGAATCTGCCTGCCAATGCAGGGGCACGGATTTCATCCCTGCTCCAGGAAGATCCCACATGCCACGGAGCAACTAAGCCCATGCACCACAACTATTGAGCCTGCGCTTTAGAGCCCGTGAGCCACAACTATTGAGCCCATGTGCTACAACTACGGAAGCCCATGTGCCTAGAGCCCGTGCTGCACAACAAGAGAAGCCACAGCAATGAGGAGCCCGCGCACTGCACCGAAGAGTAGCCCCCACTCACTGCAACTAAGAAGAAAGCCCACGCACAGCAAAAAAAAGACTCAACACAGCCAATAAAATAATAAATAAGTAAATAAATAAAGTTATTAAAAAAATAGTATGTTTTCAGATGATCAAGGATCAGCTTAAATAAAAATGAATAGTTAATTTTTTATTAGAGATTAATTTCTCTATAATCTGAATCATACTATAGCTACTAGCTCTTTTATCCTTATACAGAGTTGAAAGTGCCTTTTACTTCTCTTAATGTTTCTTCCACAAATACTGTTTGTCAACAATGTTATTCATTGTGAAACAACCAAAAGGTAGTGGAGAGGGGATCTTCCAACTAAAATACGACATTGAATATTTATTCTTTATCTATCAATTGTTAATAAACTACAGCAAATTTCAAAGGGACAGAGATATCACAAATGGTCAAAAAGATCAGAAACTTTAAGTGTAAAGGGTGATACTATAAATCATACAAGGAAGATCAAATTGCTAAAATGTGTCATATGTTTTCCCCAAAGACTATATATTTAAGAAAAAGTGTCTTGTAATGGAACTGAGAAAATAGGTGACATTTATGTAACAGCATTTAGAAATTAAACAAAAGTGGTTGGAAATATCATTGACACTGGAATGCTCAAAGAATGGGATAAGAGAGAAGAAAACATTGCCATATCTTCTGCCTTCTCTATTCCCCTTAGTTCTTCCTGTGATGACTTTAATCCAAGTATTTCTTACAAGTCTGCCTTGTCCACACTCCTCTTCACTTGATCTTAGTCCTTAGAGATTTTTTTTTGGCAAAAACTATGCCAAAATATGCTACTGAGTTAGCAGCCAAAACCTTGATGTTTACTTTGGTAGATGTAGATTACTCTGAAGCTGTATCTCATTTTATGCAGTAGATGTCTTAAAAAGTTATATGTAAATATAATTTCTGTAAATAGAATATTTTTAGAGGAAGATGTGGGTTATCTACTTCTTCAATGAACCTTTTAATAAAGTGAAGAATTCTCTGGGAAAGCAAATAATCATTCTTCAAATGATATTACACCTATACACATCCATACAAAATCAGATTTTCCAGAGGTGAGATTTACTACTATGATGGACAGTCTGAGTAAGGTCTCACTGAAGAGATAATTTAGAAGAATTTCTTGGTCAGCCATTCACCATTCTAATTCTTGCTAGTCACCTTATTTTACATGGTCCTCAACCAAAAAGTTATGGAATATTTTCAACAATATGTGCATAATTTACATTTTAGGGTCTGGTTTAGAATGGGGAGTATAACTGTTCACAAAGTCACTTCTGAATATGAAATATCATATTTTATATCTTTATTTCAGGGGGAAAAACTAGTATGTGCCCCTACCCTCTCACTGACACCTCCCTCCCCTGCAAAATAATTTGTTTTTTTAAAGAAAAAGGTAATGAATAAATTTTATATGTTTCTTATGATAAAGTGGGAAAGAAAAAAGCCTAGAACTATATGAAACACATTAACAGGATAACAAATCTATGATACTTTCAAACTGACAAGGCTTGATTTTAAAAATTGATCTTTAACAAGAAAAAGAAATATGGGCAATTAGGAAGTAATGAAGACCCTGTCAATAGAGCTATGTTGATAATAACAGGTAAGGGAATTCTTGAGAAAATCTAATATATAAAAATCAGGAGGTCTGTAATATGCATTATTGAGTCCCAGTGGGATTAACTATAATGAACCTATGAGCTTACCAGCAGTTATTTTTAGAAAGATATAAAGAATTAGAGAAATACGAGAGCACAGAAAAATGTGCCTTCTAAAAAGAAAAAATATATATTACTACTAAAATTCATTTAAAAATGAATTCTAGAGCTTCTAAGAAGAAACATCATTAAAAAAATAAATTTACCAATATTTGAGCAGAGAAGGGCTCCTAATGGAGACTCCCCAAGTTAGAAGGCACAAGTGTGAGACTCAGTCACATGGGGTAGGGGTCGGGGGGAATAATAAGCAAAGTGGGATGTTCACTGACACTGTGTGAGGGAGATGCCAAGAGCAGCTCAGTAAACATGTTGCATGGCCTGGTTAGATTACCTATGTAAGATACAGGCAAGTCTCTTTCCATTGCTAACACTGAAGCAAACCCGTTAGAGCCGAGATTGTGTTGAGACCTTACAGGCAAGTCATCAAACTTGATCAGAGATAAGAGGCTGAAACAAAGACAGAAAGTCAGTGGTAGAAACTTTTCGGTCATCTGCAGCTTCTGGGAAAGCCTGTCCTTTCCTTCAGCTTCTTTTCTACATCTCTCATCTATGGAAGGGGAGTGGGGCGGGGGGGGGGGGGCCTGGTTTGGGCACTGGTCAGTTTAAGACTCAAGCAGACAACTCTGGGAAGTAAACATTGTTAGGCACAGTAGAGAGCCTGCAGTAGCTGTGGGTCTCTGACATTGAACCTGGCAGACCTATCTAATAAACCTCTCCTAACCAATATAAAATGGACACATTTTAATTGCTTTAATTGCCTATCAAACCCAGATAGCTGGTGCAGAAGTGTTTTCTTTGGTTTTAATTCTTGTCTCACATATAATTGCTAGCGTTGTCACAAAGTCTGGCCTCCAGGGATACTGTCTGCCTTTAAAATTTGAGCCCAGGTGTGGGCCAAAGTTCTCTTTTTCCAGTTTCCCTTAGTCATTTTCAAAAGTAACTTTACCAAAGTATTGAAAGAGCACAGAGCTCTAAACAAGGAATACAAAGAATCATAAGATAGTTATTTCCATAAGTAAAGGTTTCTGATCCTATTATTCCCAGCACAATCAGTGAAGAGCCTTACTGGGCCCCATTCTAAAATAACACTGTCCGAGAGGGCTGATGTAGCTTTCTAGATAGCTCGTCACGCTTCCCTTTTCTTCCAGCTTCTCTGCATTCCTAGCTGGGTACCTATGGCTTACGGTTGCCAGTTTGACTTTGTGTGTATGTGTGTGTGTGTGTAAATAAGAGAGAGGTGGGGAGGAAGGGAGAGAGAGAATGAGAAAGACGGAGGGGTGGTGAGATAGGATTGCAAAATACTTTCCTTATTTCAAAACAAAAGAAAATCATTTACTAGTTCAAATATCTGAATCTTCTGTGGTCCTCCTCGCTCAATTGTGGATACTATTCTAAAGGAAATATTTTGTGGGCAGTTTTTCCAGAGGTCCTGTGATTAATTTATACATTCATATATGTATTTACTGTATGCTAGGAACTATTTCTTTGGGTTGGGGATGTCGTGGTGAGCAAGATATATAAAGACTCTGCTCCCTGTAGCATATGTGCTAGTGGGGAAGACAGGCAATAAACAGGTAATCCAATGAACGTGATGATATCAGAGTCAGAAGCATCGTGAAAAAAATAGGGGGACGTGAAGAGAATGAAGAGGAGGAGATGTGGTCGTCGTCAACTTAGACTGGGTAGAGAAGACTTCTGACCTGAGACCAGAATGGAAAGAGGGAGCCAGGTGAAGGTCTGGGGAGAGTGCTGCAGGCGAAGTTCTGGAAGAACAAAGGCAGGGAGGGGGTATGAGGAGGAAAGAGCTGGTCATCGTCAAGGAACTGGAAAGCACCTGGAGTATGGAGGGTGAGGGGGAAAGTGGTAGAACATGATTCAGAGAGGTGAGCAGCCTCCAAGCCATGTGAGGTCTCTCAGGCCACAGTGAAAGGTTTTAATTTTATTCCAAGTAAAACGCAACAGCTGTCTGCAGAGTTTCAGCAGAGGAGAAATATAATCTGACTTGCATTTAAAGAGTTGGTAACACTGGTTGGTCAATGGTGAATGGATTATGGGGAGTTGGAATGATGGATTTAACCCTCCCCGACTGCATTTATCACCACCTCCTCCCACCTCTAGATCATTCTCTGGGGCTCATTCTTCTCCTGCACACTTCAGAGTATAAAACTCACCTACTGTTGGTTCACATAAATAAAGTGAGTAATAGTGGTATGCAATAGTAATATGCAGTAAGAGTTGAAAGACAGCCTAATGAAATAATATTTCAAATTAGTAAATAAAAAAATGGAGTTGAACTAGAAACAGCATTTTCCTAACAATTCTGCTCCTGTTACATATGCTGATACCTCTGGGTTCTCAGAGGTATACCTTAGGACTTTTGTATGTGGTGGGACAGTACTAGGACGGGGACTGTGCTGTCATAGCATCCCATTTCTGCAAGTCATCCAGAGAAAACTGGTGGACTTACTCTCCAGGCAGGCTTTTCCACCTTCTTCATTTCTATGAATAGACACAATATTCTCTTAGCTACTCCAGCTCAAAGCCTCTCAGTCATCTTTGATTTTTGTTTTCGCTTGTTTGCTGACTCCCGATCCAGTCCGTCACCAAATCCCGACAATTATACTTCAGCAAAGCTTTTCCAACTTCTTTTTCCTCTCCATTCCCCTGTTACCACTCTAGATTCAATGACCTATCATTTAGAATCCAGAAACTTCCTTCTACCTTGTTTCACTGCCTTCAACCTCTTCTATCTGTAGCCTGCTGCTAGATGAAAAATTCTAAAGTATCATTTGTGTCATAGACCTCTTTCTCTGCTCAGACATATCCAATGGCCTCCATAATCTTTCAAATTAAGTAGAAATTCCTCTATGTGGTTTAAAGCCCTCCATTCCCTGGATCCAGACTTCTTTTCTGGGCTTAATCCCTTAATTGTTCTTCTGTAAGTATCACCTATTCTCCCAGGCCCAGGTCAATTGACAATTTTTAAACCTTTTCAAAATTTCAGGGTCCGGGCATTTTGTGATTCCGGTGATTCTGAAGTCCAATCAGAGGACAGATTGATTACCATTGTAAAGTTTTTGAAGGCAGGGGGTCAAACTTTACTCATTTTCAACACAGATGGATAAATGTACCCTATGTTGAACTGCATGCTAGCTTTTAGACTTAAGAAATAAATTCCTCTAAAACTGGAATATAATAACAATTGGACACTCTATAACTAAAATTGAAGGGAGTAGAGTGTTTTTCTTGATCTCGCCAGCAAACTGATGAGGTAGATGCAGGTGACGCACAGTCCATTAGCAACTAGTTGATAAGCACTGACAAGTACTCAAAGTATCTTCCAGATCTGTTTAGCTATAATGCCGTGCTTATCTAGTAAATACAATTTACTAGCATCAAAAGACATTTAGGAATGCCCATCAACAGATGAATGGATAAAGAAGATGTGGCACATATATACAATGGACTATTACTCAGCCATAAAAAGGAATGAAATGGAGCTATATGTAATGAGGTGGACAGACCTAGAGACTGTCATACAGAGTGAAGTAAGCCAGAAAGAGAAAAACAAATACTGCATGCTAACTCATATATATGGAATCTAAAAAAATGGTACTGATGAACCCAGTGACAGGGCAAGAATAAAGATGCAGATGTAGAGAATGGACTTGAGGACATGGGGGTGGAGGGGGGCACGAAGGGGAAGCTGGGACAAAGTCAGAGAGTAGCATAGACATAGATACACTACCAAATGTAAAGTAGATAGCTCGTGGGAAGTTGCTGTATAACAAAGGGAGATCAGCTCGATGATGGGTGATGATTTAGAGGGCCAGGACAGGGAGGATGGGAGGGAGTTGCGGGAGGGAGGGGATATGGGGATATATGTATAAATACAGCTGATTCACTTTGGTATACCTCAAAAACTGGTACAAGAGTGCAATTATATTCCAATAAAGAGCTTAAAAAAAAATTTAGGAGAGTGTCAGAACTGAGAACTCTCAGAGAGTCAAACTTTAACTGTTAAAGAGCTTATACTCCCAAGATGTAGTTAGCTTGGTTCAAATTTAGATGCAGATACAAACATATCAAAGATAAGATAGTAAAGATGTGGAAAGGACCCAAGGTGAAATTTCATCTAACAGTTTCATTTCACATACAAGAAATCTAAAGCCCAGAGAGGCTGTAATAGGCCACAGCTACACATTTTGCTGAAATATAGTTAATATTTATATATTGGTTAAGCATTATAATAGTAAAAATTTTCAGAAGATATATGTATAATTGCTTTAAGATTCAGTTCAGTATTTACCTCCTCTAATAAGCCTTCTTTGATTAAACTTATCCCGTACCAACTACTCCCTTTCTTCATGTTTCAGTATTTTGTATATAGTGTATTCTATATTATCATATACTTGCTTTGCTTAACTAGTCATTTCATGTATGAAAAATACCTTGTTTTATCTCCAAATCCTTTGGGGGTAACGCCTCAAAACTTTTTATTCCAGAAATCACAGCTGAGGCTTAATAGATGTTTACTGTAAAAAAAACTGTCCAGAACAGAATTCACCAGAAAACTGATGCTTATTAAATGCTATTAAGATATAATAAAACACAATTCATAGAGGTTTCCTATGGTTTTTGCACTATTTTGATGATGGTTCCCATTTTGAAATAAAGGAAATGGAAGCATAGAGAAGATCACAACAGTAAAAACTTGTGAATTTACAAAGCAAGGTGCTACTGGTGTTCTGAATACATAGGTGAATCATATGAACCTTTGTATCCACAGCATCATTTTATATTGCTTTTTCAGACCTTCAAAAGCACAGACCTTTGCTGTGCAGCCTATAGAAGGAGGAAGTGGAGGAAGGTTGGAGTGGTAAAGTAGCCATTACAGATTGCCCCAGTCACTTAATGATTTGTAATTGTACTAAAGCCTATACAGGCCAATTTAGGGAGAACTGATATATTTACAGTGATAAATCTTGTAATCAATGAACATGATATATCTTGCCATTTATTTAGATCATTTTTAATGTCTCTTAATGAAGTTCTATCACTTCCTCCATAGAGGATTTGCACTTCATTTTTTGGATTCATTCATTTATAATGACACTTTTTATTTTGAGATACTTATAGATTCACATGCAGTTGTAAGAAATAACGCAAATGAATCCTGTGTCCCTTTCATGATTTTCCTCAACAGGAACACCTTGTAAAAACCATAGTACAATATGACAACCAGGATATTAACATGCTACATTAAGATACAGAATATTCCCATCACCACAAAGATCACTCATGTTTCCCTTTACAGCCACATCCACCTCCCTTCCTGCCCCTCCTTAACTCCTGGTAACCACTAATCTGTTCTTCATTTCTATAATTTGGTCATCTGAAGAATGTTTATATATAAATGGAATCATACAGTATCTAATCTCATTGAATTGACTTTTTTCATTCAGCTTAATTCTCTGGAGAATTGTTCTTTTTTATTGATGAGTAGTCTTCCATGACATGGACGGACCACAGTTTAACTATTCCCGTCTCAAAGGATATCTGGGTTGGTTTCAGGTTTTTGGCTATCATAAATAAAGCTCCTCTAAACATTCGTGTACAAATTTTTGTGTGAAATAATCTTCATTTTTCTGGGATAAATGTCCAAGACTGCAATTGCTGGGCTGTATAGTATGGGCATGTTTTGTAATATGCAAGAAACTGCCACTCTGTTTTTGAGTCATCTTACAATTTTACAATCCTTTCAGCAATGTGTGAGTGATCTAGTTTCTTTGTATCTTTGCCAGTGATGTATTGAAATTGGATAGACTGATTCTTCCCACTTTGTTCTTTTTCAAAATTGTTTTGAGTACTTTTGTTCCTTTGACTTTTTATATAAATTTTAGAATAAACTTGTCTATATCTACTGTGCAGTAACAAATTGACCTTGTCCCCAAAGGTTTCAGCTGGATCTCTGGAGTATCTGGAGATTAAAGTTAGCCATGCAGTCTACCATGTCAATGTTAACTGAGTCTCACTAAAAACTCTGGACACCAACATTCAAGTGAGTTTCCCCAGTTTGCACCATTCCCTGTGTATTCTCACACATTGTTGCTGGGAGAACTCAGCACTATCCAAGCCTTGACTGGAAGAGAACAGCTGGAAATTCATCCTTTGAACTTGCCTGGACTCTGCCCTATATGCCTTTCCTTGGCTGATTTTAACCTATACTCTTTTGCTGCATTAGATTTATAACAGCTTTCAGTGAGCTCTGTGAGTCCTTCTGGCAAATGATAAAACCTGAAGATGGCCTTAGGGATACCTACTTGTGGTTGGTATCAGAAGTGAGGGTGGTCTTGGAAACTTCAGAGGGTTATATTTACAAGAAAATCTTGCTGGGATTTTGACAGAAATTATGTTAAACTTCTATATCAATTTAGGGAGAAATTACATCTTTACTATGTTGAGTGACTGAATCTATGAACATGATATGACCTTTAACTTTTTGTTTTTAGTATGATATGTTTGTTGATGTTACTATAAATGGATATTTAACTGCTTGTTGGTATATAGAAATGCAATTGATTTTTTGTATAATGATTTTTGTATCTAGCAACCTTGTTAAATTATCCTTGTCATCCTAAAAATTTATCTGTAGATTTTGAATTTTCTACATAAACAATCATATGTGGATAATTCATTTCTTTTCTACTTCTTACAGTTTTATTTCTTCCAGTCATAAATTTAAGGAAACTGTAAACTATAAACAAAACAGCCTCCAAATGTATTCATAACATTAACTAATGAGATGAATAAAATATAACATAAAGCAAATTATTGTGAATAACATAAATCTGGCGAAAATTACTACATTTTCTATTTTGATTGACTTCTTGATGAGCACTAAAAAAGAAAAAACAAAAACAAAAAGTTCTGTTAGGTAATGTCATCTAGTTGCTGAATACTGGGTATGAAAGCTCCCGGTCACTTTATGACAGATACTGAAAGCTTCTGGAGGACCACTTATGCTCCTAACACTGTGATGTCTGTTTAGTCTAGTTAAAGTAATGTAGAAATAAGACTATTTTTGTTACATTCAGCCTCCAAGTCTATAGTTGCCCTCAACTGTCTGATGCTACTTTAATTTCAATGCCACTTCTCTCCCCCAAGGCACTTCCTCTCTGTATGTCCTTTTCTTAAAAAAAAAAAAATTAAATAAAAAAAATTTTAAAATTCCCACAATGCAACTGCCTTCTACATGGGAAGAATCCTTAAAGGGATCCTGAACTTATTTACACAACACCATTAATACATATAGAATAACATCTCCCATTAAGATAATAATGTATTGATTTTAAATTAAATATATATATTCCCAAATATGTCATGTAAACACAGTAAATTCCTACTATTGCCTAGTTTAGAAAATGACATGGGAATGCACTAGACAGGACTGATTGCTTCAATACCAAATAATATTTTAGAGTATCAGGGTAGAGAAAATTCATGAGCACTTAATGTTAAGTTCCACTAAAGACTGATTTATGATAAAAACTGAATAGAAACAGATGTGGCTAAACGATTACTAGAAAGTGTTATGAAAAATATTTACAATTATAATCCTTACTGCATCTGTACTTAAACCTTATCCTAAAAAGACATTTCAAAACTCTAATTGAACTTTCCATATAGGCTTTTCTGCAACTGTCTGGAAGACTCACTATGTGAAATCTTTCATTATTGCTCAAGGAATTAAATTTTCCTCTCTGGCATTAAATTTACTTCTGGGTTTGTAAATAGTTGCAGTCCTGGGATATGAGATATGCAATGGATGTAAAGTATATTTTACATGCATTATAAAATTTGGCAAGTACATATTATTCCCACTTCTTTGCTTTGTATACTGGTTCTAAGCAACATTTTAAAGTTAATTATGGGACCATAAAGGTCTCTTTTTTCCCCAAGTATTTTAAAATCATTGTCAGAATTATTAGTTGGATCTTGTTAGGGTGGCAATGGATGGGAATTACTTCCCAAAGAATCTCAACTATATCCTCTGTGCATCACTGAAGTGAATGGCATCTATTATTTTATTTTTATTCCACAGAGAAAATTTAAAAAGTCACACTGATGGGAAAGCCTGTGAATTCACTTATAAGGTTAACAAAGGTGGAGGATTCATCTGCACAGTGAAAAAGGAAGATGTTAGTTACTGAAAATAAGATGTCTTCAGTTAGTCAGATTTCAGTCTTTGGGGGGCAACAATTTACATCTATTAGGAGAATCATGAACTGTCGAAAACTTTCCTACAAAAAGTTTTGTAAACGAAGGAAGATCCATATTATCAAGACAAAATTACTTCAGGAATCCCAATAATAAAGAATGCTATAACCCATTTACCAGAAAAAATATATTTACAAAATGTAAAAATGGGGCGAAAAATTATATCTCTATAGTGATTTAATAGTGAAAACTTCAATAATATCATGTTAAGTAAAGATACAGTAGTACAGTTACTCTTGCTTGTTTATTTAATAGTTATTTATTCATATCCTTCATTGAGAAAGGCAGTCAAAATGACATATATACATTATAGGATAAAAGAGAAATAAGTGAAGAGTAAAAGAAGTAGAGAAATAGTGTAAAGGCAGGGATAGGGTCAGATTAATACATAAGAACGACTAATACAAAAACCTGTACAATTGCCAGATGATGGCTGAAAATCTGACTGAGCTTTCTATTGAAAAATACAAAGAGGGCAATACAGTTGATCATGATTCATTGCATCTAGGTGGTAAAAGGAAACCAGTTGTGGTAAACAGTTGTTTTTAATAATTGTATCCTTAATGTAGACTTATGACACACTACTAAAGAGCAACTTGGGAGAAGTAACTAAGAGGACATCAACATAATGTGCTTCAGGTGACCTGATAGTCTGTGATAGTCTGGTTTGCTCAAGAGATAAAATCAAGCACGTCTAATGGAATGGATGGCCTGTATCTCCTTTAGACAACCGTATTTTTAAAAAGACAATTGCATTATATTATTTAGACAATTATCTATCATCTATCTATCTATCTATCTATCTATCTATCTATCTATCTATCTATCTATCTGTCTATCTCTCTCACAACTATAGACTGAACCTTTTAAAGCATTCAGGAAAGTTAATTACCCCCTGCTGATTAAAGGGGAATGAGACTGGAACATGTGAATGATCCAACAAAAAACTTGCCGCAACTGGAAAGCATTTTTCCTCCTGATTGGCAACCAGTAGATGGCCGGCAAGAAAGAACAGAAATATTAAATGCATTTTTCTATTTAACTTTTGTAGACTTTCCCTTCTTTTCTTCATTCCCTCATTAATTTCATCTTATAAAGCCAGATGAAAATCTGTTGTAAGGTCCACATTTCCTGGTTATGTTTTTAAAGGTGGGCATGAAACACAGAAGTTCTGCACAGTAGTCATGTCCCCAAATAAAATGATGGCCACAGTGCTCTGATATGGAAGCAGTTAATGCAATACAGAAAAAAAAAAAACTATTAATGTTACAGGTTAGCATGATACTTCCACAAAATCTGCATATTCTTTCTTTATATCTATATCATTATCTTTTTTGCTAAAATGGCATCTAGAATATGTCTTGAGTCTGGGAAGATGAGTATTTGTTCTCAGCTGACTGAAGATACCAATCTTCCAAAAGCCACGAATACAAATGTACTGAAGACCTCAAGGTCATTGCTTCTAACCTTAGACAGCCAATCAATAGGTCATTTCCTAGACATGAGATTTCTGTGTAAGCATTCCAGATCAGGTGTATTTTTGAAAAGAAGAACATTTTCCCCCCCAACACAGCACAATAAGCTTTTTGTAGACTTTAGCACAGAAGGCAACCTTTTCACTTTTATGTAACTCACATCTCTTCCTGACGTGAAAGAATAGCCGAAAAGATGAGGGGCGCATGGGTCTCAGTGAAATATGTGAACTGTAAAAACCTTGTTTCTTGTCTTTAAAAGTGAAATAGAGACAATGTTAAAAATGGGGATGATGTAACTGCAAGACACTGAAATGTAGTATCTAACACAATTATTAGAGAACATGGTTTGAAATTTGGGGAACCATTTTTGCTTGAATTTTAAACTTATGTTTTATATATGCAAAACATTACATTTCCTTTATAATTGATATTTCACACTTTATTTCAGAATTGCATCTGACCAAAATATAACCGTTCAAGATTTATGACCAGAGAGGAAATATCTAACTTATTAATAAAAGTGAATCTCTTACAAACTAAAATTATACTTGAAGAAAGCAGTTCTAGAAAAAAGAATTTCATTAGTGAGTTTTAGTACTCATAACTCTGGGCTTGAAGCTACTGTCTCATGCATAGTTCAGAGCAGCCTCATTCTAGTGCATAATTATATATTTAAAAAGAGTATTATGTACTAAATTTCAGAATAAAGCTATTTTAGATTTTCACAAGTGGAAAATTAAGAATCTCCACACATCCTTTAATCTATATAGCCATAGTCACTCTTGTGTTACTCAATAACCTCTCATGCCAAAAAAAAAAAAAAAAAAAAGGAAAAAAAATCCTGCTTTTTAAAGGAGGTCTCTCGTGAAATCTTTTTTTTCCCTCAGATCTTTATTGGAGTATAAGGTGAAACCTTTTAAATGCTGAAGTTTTAGGCCAGAGCAAGATTCTACAAATTTTACACCCCTAGAAATATTGACAGATGCTTAATTACAGTGTTACATATGGTGGCAACACATACACAATGTGAGTAGATATTTTTATGAATAGTTATTATTTAAAACAACTTTGGAAATAAAATTCATTTGTAACTATGTCATTCTTAATAAAATTGTTTTGTTTAGTCAGTACTGTTTTCTATATTTCTTCATACCTAAGGTCATCACACTTTTCTGTAAGTAAATGCAAACATGAAGATTTTCTTTTGGTTAGTAGCTCAAGTTCCAAATCTTTTACAAAAAAATCATAAAATTTTGTGATAAATCATTGATAGTGATGTGATTCTAATGTTTCAGACTGAGATATGGAAAAAACTGATTTGAATGTATTCTCAGAAAAAAAATCTGTAAGTATTAAATTTAAAAATAAAATTTATTTTAAAAATAACTTCAAACTTACAAAGAAGTTGCAAAAATAATGCAGTTAAATCCTGAATATCTTTTACCCACATTCACCAGTCTTTAAATCATTTTTTAAGTTTGTTTTATCATTTACTCTTTCACTTTGTGTACATACTCATATACATATATACACGTATTATTTTCTGAACTACTGAGGTTACAAATATCACGCCCTTTAGAATATATTTCCTAACAATAAAGAAATTCTCTTATGTAACTATAGTAATCAAATTCAGAAGACTTTATGCTTGTAAGATACTTTTTACCTTATCATTTATATACCAATTTTGCCAGTTGTCCTTATGATTTTTTTTTTTTTTTTTTTTTTTTTTTACTTTCCAATACAAAATCCAATCCAGTGACTTCCCTGGCAGTCCAGTAGCTAAGACTCCATACTTCCAATGCAGGGGCTGTGGGTTTGATCCCTGTTTGGGGAACTGAGATCCCACATGCTGTGCAGTGCAGTCCCCTCACACCCCAAAAAATCCAACCCAGGATCACATAGTGAAAACTATTAAGATTTAATAATTATTTCTTTTTATTTTCATCCATTTTTGTAGACATTTAAAAGATAACTTTCTTTAGTATCTTTTATAAGGTAGTTTTATTTGGTTTCATCTTCAGGTTGAAACTTCAAAATGACAACACTAATTCTAACACTAAGTTCTATGACATTTTTAGTGAGCTGTCTTAGTAAAAATGTAAGAAAGTGATTAAAATATCCCTGTTTCAGCTTACATATCTACCAGCAAATAACAAATATCCATTTGATTGTATTTTTTTTTTTTTAGAACTTTTATTGAGATACAGTTAACATACAATAAACTGCATATATTTAGAGGGTACAATTTGGTATCCCAATCTCCCAATTCACTCCCCCCCAACAAATATCCATTTGATTGTACTTTTAAAAGAAGTTTGCAATCCCGGAAATAAGAGAATTCCTGACTATCTCAGTGTGTACCTTCCTGCCATTTTCTTGTTAGGCTTTGGAAGGTAATCTGAATTAAAATTAAAATCACTCAAGTTCTCAATTTGCTAGGAGCTCTTGTAAAAGATTTGACAAAGAGGAGACTGAAATCAGTGACAAAAGTGAAGTTTCTAAAATATTTGAGGCTTATATTTAATTATGATAATTTTCTTCCATACCCATTAGAAAACGTAGAATTAACTGCATACCTTGTTGCTGATGGCTTAGAAATAATTTACACAGCTGAACTGAGGGACTTAAAACTTAAGATCTATTTCTGGCTAGTCTATCAATATGTATGAAATTCTGGATAAGCTGTATAACTTTGATTTCTCAATTTATCTGTTCCTAAAAGCAGAAAAGAGTATTGTTTACTATACAGATATACTACTAGGATTTTATTAGATTGTTAACCTAGTGAAGTTATAATATGAGATGCATTGAAGAAACACAAGTGCATCTTATCATAAAGAGTCATCATAAATAAAAAAAAATTGCCTAGGAGAGCAAAGAAAGAAGGTAATGTTCAACCTATGTTTGTTGTAGAGAAAAAGCAGAAAACACAGATGAGAAAGAAGAAAAAAAACTGAAATCACCAATAATCCTACCAATCAGAAATAACCTGAAATATATTTTTTCAGATTTTTTTTTGCTATGCATAAACATATACTTTATTTACAAAAATGCAATACTTTAATAATGGATAAATTAACCACATTTCAATGCAATTACATTAAAAAATACTATACTGAAGGTTCTTGGTCTGATAATCAAGTAACCCTCCCACTGGTAGCAATAATAAACTCTGGACAGAATATAACATACAGCTATTTGATGGCATTAGAGAGCAACCAGAAGCAGGTATAAACTGGAGGAGATCAAATCCTTCAAAGAAGGGATTTGCAGTGGGTAGCTCTTCACTTGAGAGAATTCTTTCTACATGGTGCAACGGTGGCTAGAACCCAAGCAAAAAGCCGTAATTATTGGCTTGAGGTGTCAAAAAAGATGGAGTTCAGGGATGCCAGAACAGCTGGAAACCAGGAAGGAAAATTCTGAAAAAAGGTAGCCAATCACAGAGAGGGAAAGTTCCAAATATATGTAAATTCCTTTCAAGTTTTTAGATGAATTTTGAACTATGTTTGCATGAAGAAGACTCCAAGGGGTTAGAAGAATGCCACAACTGGAAAGCTGAAAAAGCTGAGCAGAGATTTAAGCTACTGCCCACCATGGGAGAGACAGTTTAGTGTTCGAATCATGTCAAATTATATAGGCTGGATAAAGACTGTGGGTTTTCCACTGAAACCCAGAAGGGTTATTTCTTAGGAGTAAAGATGATGTTCCAGGTCTATGGGTTCACTCTAAAAGTACGGGCAAACTCATCATAACAAATATAAAAACAAGTCTGAACAAGTTCAAGGTCATCCAGCAGTAATTTAAATGCCCACTACAAGAAAAGCCAGAAGAATAAGACAAAAATCAGAGATAACCATTCATCATCCACAATATCTAACATGTAATGAAAACTTACTAGATATACAAAGAAATAGGAAAATGTGATCCAAAGAAGGAGGAATAAAAGAAAACAACAGAAATAGACTTAGATGGTCTAGATATTAGAATTAGCAAACTAATACTTTAAAGCAACTATTACAAATATGTCCAAGGACTTGAAGAGATGGCCATATTGAGTGAAAGATAGAGTGTTTTAGCAGACAAATTGAAACCTTAAAAAAGGACCAAGTGGAAAAACTAGAACTGTAAAGTATAATATCTGAAAGGGAAATTCACTGGATGTACTTAATTGCCGACTGGAGAAGGCAGAAGAAACCTCCACTGAACTTGAAAACTGATCAGTAGGAATCAACCAAGTTAAAAAAATAGAGAGAAAGAAGACTGGGAAAAATAGGAACAAAGCTTAAGTTACCTGTGAGACAATATAAAACCATTTATTTTATATGAAATTGGAGTCCCAGAGGAAGAAAAAAAGAGAATAGGGCAGCAAAAATATTTGAATAAGTAATAGCCATGAATCCCCAATTTGGTGAAAACATTAACTTATGTATCAAAGCAGTCCAGCAAATGCTGAAAGGATAAATACAAAGAAAAGCACACTAGGCACATCATAGTAAGACCACTAAAACCCAAAGACAAAGAAAAAACTTGAAAGCAGCCAGGGGAGAAAGGACATCATACTGTATAGCAGAACAATGATACAGACGACAGCCACCTTCTCACCAGAAACAGTGGAGGCCAGAAGATCATAAAACGATAACTTTAAAAAAAAAGCAAGGGGGGAAAAAACCTCTCATCAACCCTGAACTCGACTTCCAATCAGAAAATATGCCTTTTAAAAATTAAGGTGAAATAAATAAACTGAGAGAATTTGTTGTCAGCAGATCTGCACTGGAAAACATGCCAGAGGAAGTTCTTCAGGCTGAAGGAAAATGACACCAGCTGAAGGCTGAGTCCACAAGAAGAAATGCCCAACACTGAAAATGGTAAACATAAGGGTAAAAATAAAGACCACTTTTTCTTCTGTTAATTAAAAAAAAAAAAAACCCTGGATCTTTAATGCAAAAATTATAACAATGTATTGTGTAGTTTTAGTGTATATGGATTTAAGATCTATGACAATAACATAAAGGACAGGAGGATAAATGGAATCATAATGTTGTAAGCACCTTATATTTTGTCTGAAATTGTACAGTATTAACTCTAAGTAGACTATGATAAGAATGCATAGATCATGGCCATCATCACAAAATCTGGAAACAACAAATGTTGGAGAGGGTGTGGAGAAAAGGGAACTCTCCTGCACTGTTGGTGGGAATGTAAGTTGGTACAGCCACTATGGAAAACAGTATGGAGGTTCCTTAAAAAACTACAAATAGAACTACCATATGATCCAGTAATCCCACGACTGGGCATATACCCAGAGAAAACCATAATCCCAAAAGAAACATGTACCATAATGTTTATTGCAGCACTATTTACAATAGCCAGGACATGGAAGCAATCTAAATGCCCATCAACAAATGAATGGATAAAGAAGATGTGGCATATATATACAATGGAATATTACTCAGCTATAAAAAGGGATGAGATGGAGCTATATGTAATGAGGTGGATAGACCTAGAGTCTGTCATACAGAGTGAAGTAAGTCAGAAAGAGAAAGACAAATATTGTATGCTAACTCACATATACGGAATCTAAAAATGGTACTGATGAACTCAGTGACAAGAACAAGGACGCAGATGCAGAGAATGGACTGGAGAACTCGAGGTTTGGGGGGGGCAGGGGGTGAAGGGGAAGCTGAGACGAAGTGAGAGAGTAGCACAGACATATATACACTACCAACTGTAAAACAGATAGCCAGTGGGAAGTTGTTGTATAACAAAGGGAGTTCAACTCGAGGATGGAAGATGCCTTAGAGGACTGGGACGGGAAGGGTGGGGGGTACTCGAGGGAGGGTGGAGGGGGAGTCGAGGGAGGGAATACGGGGATATGTGTATAAAAACAGATGATTGAACTTAGTGTACCCCCCAAAAAATAATAAATAAATAAATAAAATTAAAAAAAAAAAAAGAATGCATAGATCAACCCTTAATCCCTACAGCAACCATTAAAAAATACAAAAAGGCAGGCTAAAATTACTTCAGAGCAATTAAAATTAAAAAAAACCTCAAAAGAAGGTAGAAAAGGAGAAACAGAAAAACAAAAAAACTGGACAGATAGAAAGCAAATCACACAATGGTAGATATGGGCACAATCATATTAATAACTACATGAAAGTGAAATGGACTAGTCACTCCAATTAAAATTAAAATTGAAAAGACTACAACACAAATATTGGTGAAACTGTGCAGCAACTCAACTAGAACTCTCATATGTTACTTACAGGAGAGTACAACGGTACAATCATGCTAGAAAACTTTTTCCAGTTTTTAATAAAACACACATATCTACCCCACGTCTCAGCATTCCTACTACTAGTTATTGATCCAACAGAAAACAAATGTCCACGAACAGGTATGTAAGAAAATATGCACAGAAGCTTTATTAATAATAGCCAAAAATTGGATACAGCCCAGATGTCTACCAACAAGAGAATGGAAACACAAACTTTGATACATTCATAAAATAAATGCTACTTAGTAATTATAAAGAATGAACAAGTGATACATGTAACAACTTGGAGGAATCTTAAAAACATTATGTTAGGTGCAAGAAGCCAAACATAAAAGAGCAGGTGCCCTATATGCCATTTATATGAAATTTGAAACAGGTAAAAAAAAATCTATGGAAATATAAATTAGAACAGAGGTTTCAGTGGTGAGGTGGGGAGGGCAAGAGAAACTGACTGGAAGGATGCAAGAAGAAAATTTTAGAGGTGATAGAAATGTTCTATATCTTTATAAGGGTAACGGTTACAATGGGTATATACATTTTTCAAAACTCAACAATTTGTACACTGAGTATATGATCATTTCACTATGTAAAATTTACATTTAAAAAAAGAAGTTGGGGGACATCCATGGTGGCACAGTGGTTAACAATCTGCCTGCCAATGCAGGGGACATGAGTTTGATCCCTAGTCCGGAAGATCCCACATGCTGCGGAGCAACTAAGCCCGTGCGCCACAACTACTAAGCCTGCACTCTAGAGCCCACGAGCCACAACTTGAGCCCACAGGCTGCAGCTACGGAAACCTCTGTGCCTACAGCCCTTGCTCTACAACAAGAGAGGCCACCCACCGCAATGAGAAGCCCGAGCACCACAACGAAGAGTGGGCCCTGCTCTGCAAACTAGAGAAAGCCTGCGTGCAGCAATGAAGACCCAACACAGCCAAAAAAAAAAAATCCCTCAAAAAACAAAACCCACAAAGGAATTGGGACTTCCCTGGTAGTCCAGTGGGTAAGACTCCATGCTCCCAATGCAGGGGGCCTGGGTTCGATCCCTGGTTGGGGAACTAGATCCCCCATGCATGTTGCAGCTAAGACCCAGCACAGCCAAAAATAAATACTTTAAAAAAATGAAAAAAGAAATCAAAATAAAATTAAATATATTTCAAAATACACTTCATATACAAATATAATAATAAAGGGTACCATACTTCATATACAGATATAAAAATATTTAATTTATATCACTGAATAAAATTTACTGCCCTAGGATATATTTTTTCATCTCTGTGCAAAATCATCTGCCTAACCAGGGATTAAACCCTCCTGAAAAATACCAGCAACCGAGCTAATTAGTCTATACTAGTCCTTGTTCTTCAATAGTCCTCAATGATTTAAAATTTAGGAAAAGAATATGTTTACAATAATTAGATGGTGTTTGGTAACTCTACCTCAAAAAGATGAACTCATCTAATAAATTGTAGAGATCCCAGTCAAACACTACTGCTAACAAGATTACAGAATCACCTAATTTGCCTTAAGATGGTAACATTCTAGTTATGTATCCTTGGTGACTCTTCAGGTAAGGAACTTATCACATCAACATGGTGTTGGGTTCAACATTACAGGAAACAGTTCTGGTCTTTATGAACTTGTCAATGATAAAGACAGTGTAAGAGCACTTTATCATTAAAGGATTTGCAAAGCTTCCAGAGAATGTTAAAAATTATAGTCCCAAAAGGACTGTTCAGTAAAAATTCACCAACCCTTTTTATTACATAGAGTACTAATATGAGTCATTACATCCCAAGGCAGCAGAACTAATGGGCATATAATAATAATTTAAACTCTATGACATTTTAACAAAATACATGACAATGAAGTAACGAAAACAGGCAATGTATGTAATGTTTTCCAAGGATAAAAAGAGACAATGTAGTATTTTTTGAGTTGCTTCAAAAGTATTTGAAGTTCAAATAAAGTCTGGTACCAAGCTATCCTCACTCAAAAGAAGTTTTAAATGACTCCTAAGTAATTGAAGGATCCTGGTCTGACAGAGCTACATGAATTAACGTTCTTCATTTTCCTCCTGGTTTTAGAAAAGGTAGAAATGGTAAGAAATAGTTCTATCATTGGCTTTTCCTCCAAGTTGAAATGCTTAGTCGACTGGTTTAAAATCACTGATTTAAACTAATTTTTAATAATCAGAATAATAGTTTTCAGTAATATAGAATAAGTCCAACCATCTATTAGGGTATAGTTTCTCACATGAAAAAATAATCTGAATTTCTGTCTTTTATTATAGTATCAGTTGCTGTCAAAGTTAGGGAAACATTACATGGAAAAATCTTTAGGAAATTGGTTGAACACATTTAGGAAAATTATCAGATCAACTGTATGTTTATAACTTTACATATATTTTATGGTGAAGATGGTGGTTCATGTCTGTTGGTAGAAACTGGCATAATGATTATTGCATTTACTGATTAACTTAATAGTCAACTGTTCCCAAAGTTCATTCCATGGACCTCTGGCTTTGTGGGACGTCAACAGCTGCTGATTTAAGGTTCTGTTCAAAGTTTAGGAAGGCTCCTTTCAGCAGCTTTTCTCAGAGGCTTCAATGTTTCTAATTAATGTGCACTGTGACACAGAAAAGGGACGATTTCAATGTGCGCCATCTCCCAAACATATTGGACCAATGAGTTTCTGTTGGCACAGTTTCGTGGATTTTATTTCACAAAACACACTTTGGAATATTTTGGTCTAGAGGTAATATAGATATGAACTAGAGTTGTAGCAGGGTGAAAAAAAGGAAAGAACAAAAGTGAGAAAGAGTAAATATTGCTTAAGTGACTTATTTCACAGTGCTAATTTCCTTAAATGTAAAATGATATTTGCTAGCTGTAACCTTGAGTAAGTTCTTTAATCCCACTTTCTTTTTTTTAATTGCAGTATAATTGCTTTACAATGTTGTGTTAGTTTCTGCTGTACAACGAAGTGAGTCATCTATATATATATATATATATATATATATATATATATATATATATATATATACACATTCCCTCCTTCTTGGATCTCCCTCCCCTCCCCATCCCACCCATCTAGGTCATCACCGAGCACCAAGCTGAGCTCCCTGTGCTATAGAGCAGGTTCCCACTAGCTATCTACTTTACACATGGTAGTGTATGACCCAGCAATCCTATTACTGGGCATATACCCTGAGAAAACTATAATTCAAAAAGACACATGTACCCTTCTTTCTTTTTTAATTTGTAAAAATGGGACTAATAGCAATAATACATCATAGTCTGTGATGAGAACTTAGGTTCATGTACATAAAATGCAAGGACAGAGCCCAACACATGGCCCTCCTTGAAAAATGACAGCGACTGTTATTATTTGAGTATTCTGATACAACCTACATGAACTGGATGCTTTTTTTCCAGTCCTACAGAAAAAGACATTTGTTCCCATTCTAGCCCATTCTCATACTTTCACAAAGTTAATTTCCAACTGAAAGAGTCTAAGGAGACCTGCTCATAAGAAACCTGTTTCCCTTTATAATACCTTCCTTTCTTTGTATCTATACTTCCTTCCTCAACAGATCACAGAAATTTATCAATAGTTTGTATTTTAGAATGCTTAGTTGTGAGAAAATCACATAAAAATGTATTTTTCCTCTCTTTGATATCTTTATATTTCTATTATTGTGTCCTCATTCCTTTCAGCATGCTCATGTTTCCCAAATTTATTACTTATCTTGACTATATATTGACTGTTAATACCTGTTTGTTCATAGAATTACTTGAACACACTCTCGGCATAAGAACCCTCCTTTAAAAAAAAAAAATCAAATCCCTCCTTGATAACTGCAAAACTTTTATCATCATCAAGTTTGCTGTTTAGAAACTTTCCTTTTAAAAATCATTGATTAGTTTTCTAACTGAATCTGAGATCCATTTTTCTGTCATTATCCCTGGAGCTTTCTGTTGCTAAAAGACACAGTTGATTATTTTCTCACTGACATGCTAGCCATAGCTTCAGACTCACAATCTTATCATCTTTTTGTGTCTGCTTCCTCTTGAAAATAGCTATTTGCAGCTGTAGTGTAGTGGAGGACATACTGGACTTGTAGATATAACCCCTGGGTGAGATGTCTAATTCTAACATAGTCTAGCTTTATGATTCTATGTGAATCACCTTGCTGAGCCTCACTTTGTTCACATATAAAATGCAGATAACAACAGTACCTATTTTACATCATTGTTCTTGATGACTCTATGAGATGTTATGTGTGACAGTATTTTATACTTTTTAAAGAAACATCCAAATGGAAATATTATCTGCCAGTTTCAGATATATGGAGTATCTGTGTTCTTTACTCTCTAGATACAGTCCCTCTAAGAGCTTATTTTTTAGTTATAGTATCATTTGCATATAAATGACTATGTGTATATATATGTATATAAGTGGAGACTGGCTTGAACCAATTTATAAGACAGCTTTACAGTTAAAATATATTAGTAATGGAAAACTTAATGCTTTGCCTCATATCCATCCATTTTCCTCACTTTTCTTGCTATGTTCAGTGACTCTGTTATTCTAAGTATTTGAGTCTTTAAATCTGGTATCTTCTTCAAAGATTCTCTACTTAATGTTGATAGTGGACACTTGTGAGTGATTGTTTTTTTTTTTGCTGCCCAGCATCTGCTTCTCCTTCAACGCCTTAAGGAACACCACAGTGTGTAAGTAGTGGTGAGGAATAAGTGAGAAGTTTCACCTTTTAGAATCAGTTAGCTATGTACAAGGGAAGGGGCAGGAAATGTGGTTAACTAGTGTCTTTCCATCACTTCTAGAGAAAACAACTCAGTCAGTGATGTCACATTGCTCTGTGGTACAAAGAGAGCATGTTTTTTCAAGTAGTTTTATGAAGGGTAATAGCAGCTGCAGGACTAGGCAGTTTCCAAGTGTGAAAAAAATTAGCTAAAGGAGCATCTCTGCTCCTTTACTTCCTGCCCAGTCACTCCCAACTCTTTATCCTGTTAAATGTGTGTCACAACACTTAGCAGCTTCTGGAATCATTAATTTTTTTCTTTATTTACTAGCTTGTTTTTTGGCTTTTACATTAACTGTCCATCTGCCTTGACTAAAATGTAAGCTCTTTCAAGGCAGGAACTTTGCTATGTCTGCTGTTGCATCCATCTCAGTGCCTAGAACAGTGTCTGGCACACATCAGGAATGCAATAAACATCTGCTGATTGAATGACTGGCTGGTAAAGCCTTCTGAATAGTTGGAGCTCAGTAAATGCTGAATTTTAAAAAATGAAATACAGATATATTCTGAGCTAAGTACTTAACTTCAAATGTTTTCTTTTCTGGAGAAAGAAATACACTACTATGAAAAAAATTTTAAAAATGCAAAAATTCTTTAAATGCTTTTTGAAAAATACAGATGCTAAGTTCCAAATAATAAAAATGACAAGATAATTCAGGTTTTGCTCCTAACCTGCTGATAAGCCTGTTAGTCTCAGTAACCCAATCATTTGAGTAAAATGATCATAAAAAATATGATTGTTAAAAGCTTCTGGAAGTACAAGAAACATAATTTTAACTGTGTATGTGGTTAAAAATGGAATTCACTACTACTTTATAGCTTTGGTATCAACAGGATTCTCACTAAAAAGAGCTATTTCTATTCTGTAGAAATAATTTTAAGCAGTCATGTACAATTCACATTCATTTTGGAAAAGTATACTAAAAAGAAAAAATAAGACTGTTCATTATTTTGATTTTTAACATATTTTCACATTTAAATAGAAACAAACACAAAAACAGCACGCTACACATTTTCCTTTTGTTTCCCACCCAAAACAGAAAGAACAAAACTATCCATAACATTAAATGGCAGATTTTTTGAAATTCGTTCAGGGATGCAGCTTTAGGCCCTTGTATAATCACTTACATGGTAGAAAGAAAATCTTTAATTTTGGGGAATTCCTGTGCTTCAATAAGGCTTAACAGGGGGTATATGTCTGGTTAGATAAAGCTTCTTAAGGTCAGTGACCATCCATGTACTTTTCATTTTTTTATGCCATCCCTACCCCCAGTCAGGGGTTAGTTGCTTACTATTTGCATACGTCATGCCTCAGTAAGTGTGAACTGCGGATATGGTAGATGAGCTTCTGTAAAAGGTGTGACTTCCATATGTCATAGAGAAGACTGAGAATTGGATACAGGAGTAAGTGAACACTCTCCAATATCTGTAGCTCTGAGATAAGATAAATGGAATATCAATACCATAGAAATTGTGGCCTTTCTCAGACCACAGTTAATTGTAGCAATTCCCAACCAATTTGCATCCTTCTGAACTTGTTGGGAGTCTGCTACAATTCTCTAAAGAATGTGCTAGAAGTGGGAAAACTGGGATATAGTTATTGTTGGCAAGATCAATGCTGCACTGGGCTACTAACCATCCATGAAGAAAGCTGGAAAGTAAGTCCCCTTGGGCCTTCCTGCCTTTCTTCTAGATGTGTGATATTTGATCTTTCATGACGTCTTATATTTTGTCAGCAATCAACAGAAAATAATGTAATACAAATGGAAATGATGATTACTTCCCAATATAGAGATATTAAATTAAAAAACAAACAAACAGTACCTTGTAGTTTAACGCTGTCTTGAAGAATACAGGTTGAGGAATAACCTTATGAGAGCTAATTTCATTCTAGTCCAAACATTTCCTAAGCGCCTTATAAACACTGGACTCTGATGGGCAGTGGGCATATAAAGAAAAACAAGACACAAGGCTCAATCTTGAGATTTCAGTTCCAATGCCCCCTTAAAAGGAATCTGAGACACATCTGCCTTATTCCAAATTGTACTTTACAGTAAATGGCATTAAAATGAAATTTTAATGTTATATGAGAAGTTATACTTAGATACATAAATTCTGCCTATAATGAAAATGACATTGCATTACAAACTTTCCAATTAAACTGACAGACTATTTCTACTATACTGTACCTTTAGCAAACAAAAACTAATATAGAGACTCTTCTGCTAAAAACAATAGTAACTACATTTGCTACATAATGTGTACTGCTTTCTTTAAAACAGTGCTTCTTATTTTTTCACAGAGTTTTAGTAAATAAATGGTTATTATCCATATTAGGTTAATATTAGGCTCCATATTACTTTTTCTCTGTGAAGGTTGAATGGCTTTCATTCCAATTTTAAGTTATGTTTCTTCATGTTTCTAATGGAATACCAACTATACTACAGCTTGTTTGAGATCTCTTTTAGTCAATAAGAGAAAAATGGCCACCTAAAACTCTCCTCACTGGCTCTAGCTTTGGATTCTCTAACATTCAACTCCTGCCAAAGATATGTCTGAGACAGTGTTATTTAAGAGGTATGTTTAGGGCACTTTTAAAGTACCCATTTTCTAGATTTTTCCATTTTTGGTTATAGTAAAGTTATAGTAAGTTATGATAAAAATTAATGTGATCTCCTATAGGAGTCTCATCACTGAGTCATGATTTAATGTTATCTTAGAGTTTTATTGTATTGTATTTCTTTTCTTCTCTCCCTGCTTACAGGCTTCTATTGATCAATAAAAGTTAATAATATCAAAAAAAAAGATTAAGAAAACAATCCTATTTATAATTGCATCAAAAAAGGATAAAATCCTTAGTAATAAATTTAACAAGGAGGTAAGGATTCATATATTTAAAACTATAAGACACTGATGAAAGAAACTGAAGAATACACAAATAAATGGAAAGATATTCTGTGCTCATGGACTGGAAGAATAATATTGTTAAAATGTCCATACCACTCAAAGCAATCTATGGATTCAATGAAATTTGTATCAAAATTTCAATGGCATTTTTCACAGAAATAGAACAAACAATCCTAAAATTTGTATAGAACCACAAAAGACTCTGAATAGCCAAAGCAATCTTAAGAATGAACAAAGCTGGAGGCATCATATGTTCTGATTTCAAAATACATCACAAACCTATAGTAATCAAAACAATATGGTATTAGCATGATAACAGACACATAGATCAGTAGAATAGAATAGAGACCCCAGAAACAAATCCATGCATATATGGTAAAAATTTTTTTTCAACAGAGGAGCCAAGAATGTACAATGGGGAAAGGATGGTCTTTTCAATAAGTGGTGTTGGGAAAACTGAACAGCCACAAGGAAATGAATGAGACTGGGACTCTGCTTTATATCACATACAAAAATCAACTCAAATGGATTAAAGACTTGAATGTAAGACCTGAAACTGTAAAACTTTTAGGAGAAAACATAGCGGGTAAGCTCCTTGATACTGGTCTTGGCAATCAATTTTTGGATTTGATACCAGAAGTAACAGTAACAAAAGCAATCAACAAGTGGGACTACACCAAACTAAAAAGCAACTGCACAGCAAAGGAAATCATCAACAAAATGAAAAGGCAACCTATGGAATGGGAGAAAATATTTGCAAATCATATACAGCTGATAAAGGGTTACTTTTCAAAATACATAAAGAAATCACAAAACTCAGAAAATACAAAAAAAAAAAAAATTAAGAACGCAAAAAACAATCCAATTAAAAAACAGGCAGAAGAACATAGCAGACATTTTTCCAAAGCAGACATACGAATGGTGAACAGGTACATTACTAATCATTACTAATCATAAAGGAAATGCAAATCAAAACCACAATGAGATATCACCTCACACCTGTTAGAATGGTTATCTAACAGTTCTAAAAACAGAACTATAAATGATCCAAACACAAGCAAAGGAAATGAAAACGGTATTGAAGAGTTATATGCACTTCCATGATCATTGCAGCATTGTTCACAATAACCAAGATATGGAAATAACCTGTGTCCATCGATGAATGAATGAACGAAGGAGATGTGGTACATATATTGGAATATTACTTAAACCATGAGAAAGAGGGAAATCCTACCATTTGTGACAACATGGATGGACCTTCAGGGCATTCTGCTAACTGAAATAAGTCAGAAAGAGAAAGACAAATACTGCCCGGTATAACATACACGTGGAATCTAAAAAAATCCTCTCATAAAAACCGAGAAGAAAAGTGGTTGCCAGGCGCTAGGGGATGGAAGAAATAGAGAGAGGTTTGCAAAAGGGTACAGACTTTTGGGATGAATAGGTAGGATGTATTATATGGTGACTACAGTTGATAACACCGAATTGTGTAACTGAAATTTGCTAAGAATATAACAAATATTCTCATAAAAAGAGAGTAAAAAGATGGATATTTAAGGTGATTGATATGTTAATTAACTAGATGGGAGGAATCCTTTCACTACGTATATGTAAATTAAATTATCACATTATACACTTTAAATATCTTCCAATTTTATTTGTCAAGTATACCTCAACAAAGCTTAAAAAATTAAAATTAAAATTAACTGTATAAGAAATGCTTACTGTATTTTATGTAATACTTTCATGGAATATATGGTCTATTATGTTAGTATTTCTTGGATAAGAATTCGTATGATTTCATTTCATTTTAATTTTAACCAGCATTTTTTTTAGGAGCTGAGGATATGGTGATTAACAAGACAGATGTGATTACTGGCTTCAAGGAGTATATAATATAATAGGGAAGTAGACACCAAACAATAACTTTATAAATAACTGCTTGTTTACAAATAAATAATATATGATGATTTCTTTGATATTTATTGCAAGGTGAATATCTTTTCTGATGGGTATATATGCTTTTGCTTTTCAAGGGAGGAAGATATAGTTAGTTATTATTTCTTTTTTTGCCTTGACTACAAGGAGGCTTGATAAATTTTATGATAAATTAATTCATATCACATATCATATCATATCATAGGCTGATGGACAATTATCTTTATCTTTAAACAGTTTCTGAACTTATAAAAATCTTTATTTTAACTATTAAGTCTTATATGTCTTATTTCCTGCAAGCTGACCAAGGAAACAGAGAGGGAGAGAGTATGGGGAGGAGACTAGGATACAGGTCATAAACAGAAACAATCACGTCTTCTTGAAGTTTTACTCGCAGCTCTATTTGAAAACCAGAATTGTTCTATATATCCACTGTTGTATAAAACAGCATAAAATTATTTTAGAAGTTTCAACTCGGAGTTGTCTCTAAAACCTGTGAGGCTCCCAAAAAACCGGATATTAATTACTTTTAGCCCTATGACAGAAACAAGGGACTGATTAAAATTTCATGGAAGTACCATAGAACATTTTATGTTAAAAAACCAGAATTTCATAATCTTTTGAAACTCTGCAGTACTTTAATGGTACTTCTAATAGTGCCTAACACTTGGAAGGATTCCACAGTTTGGCTCCTATAAAGTGGTTTTTGACAGCAAATGTGCAGGAACCAGAATCTATACTGAAACTTGAATCTGAGCCACTTAGATATCACGATGTTGCCCAAATGTGAAGTGGTTTCCATTGGCAATACCATAATATCGTCTCACTGAAGCAAGAAACTGAGTTTGGGGGATATTTAGCTACCAAAAGAAGCAGACATCATCTAAGTCTTGATCAGAGAGAAAAAATATTGAAAAAGACTTTCTGGCATTCATTCAGTGGAAAATGAAGACATGAAGAAGCCAAATAAAGTTAACAGTTCTAAAGAGAGGCTAGAAATTGTGGTGCTCTAAAGTCCCCATCATCACTGCCATGCTCACTGATGCCAATAAACACTTATTGAGCTCTCACTGTGTGCAAAGTGCAATGATAGGGGCTTTAGTTATAATGGTCTTGAAGGTCATGGACTACATATGATGCCTCCTTGTAATTCCTTGTGCTTGGCATGGGGTTTTTGAAGATAGCCGATATTCAGTAAATATGTATGAATTTTATGAATTGAGACTGCAAGGGGCTTACGGTCTAAAAGGGAGGTGGAATAGAGGTAACTTCCTTGCTGACAGAGGTTTTATCTTAACCTGTTTATACTGTTCCTATCTTGCACAGTGTGTAGCACACAACAGGTATCTGAAAACAGCCAGTTAATCAACAATGTGCAAGTAAGTTTACAGAAAACATTGACTGAGCAACTCATTAGGCTTTAGATGCATTACTACACTGAATTCTCACAACATGGAGCCACTGTCACTGTTCCCATCTTAGAGACGATGCAGCTAAAGTTTACAGGGGTTAAGTAACTTGCTTAGTTACTCAGATAGTAACTTGCAGAGGCAGGATTTGAACTGAGGCAGCCTGACTGCAGTTCACACTCTTCACTATCCTACTGCACATACACGAAAGAGAAACAATATTATAAGGCAGTACCTGTTAAAGGCCAGCCGAATGGCAGAAGCAATAAGTTCTCTAACTTTAGAATAAGAAGTTGATTACTGAGGACTGGGCAGGAGGGACAGCTTCATGAAGAAAGTGGAATTGGAAGTAGGTTTTGAAAGAATAGGAATAGTTAATTACTGAGGAAGTGAGAAGATAAGAGAACAAAAAAATGGATAGATGCTAATAATGTATTCGAAGATCAGAATTAGACTTGTTTGGATAGAATGAAAGAGTTCTTGTAGGATGGTAGTAGAAGACCTAATTGGAGATTTAGCAGGAACAAGAGAGTGAAGAACTTAAGAGTTTGGATTTCATTCTTTACACAGAAGGGGAGCCAACAAAGTTTTTTTCATAGAGAAAGAGGTGTGAAAAGCTGCTTTTTAGGAAGCTGTTCAAGATATAATAAGGGGCGAGATTTTTGGAACGACATGACCAGTTAGGTGGAGGTGAAGAAGACCTGGACTAAGGTGGCAGAGGTAGGAATGCAGAAGAAATTACAGATAAAAGAGAAAGAACCAACAAACATGACTGCCTTGATGATGGAGAGAAGGATGAGTCGGCATCTATGTGACAGATACTGATAATGTCACTGTCAGAAATGGAGACATTTTGGAAAGAGAGTTGGTATTTGGAAGATTACTAAACTTATCATTTGAAACACTTCATTCCTATAGGTTTAAGGCACTTATTAACCAAATAACAAGCATTTGGATGCTGTTATAAGCCAGGAACTGGGCAGGTACAAGTGACAGAACAGTGAGCAAGAAAGACATAGTCCCTGTTTTCACAGACCTTAGAGTTTATGAGAGAGGAGAGGCATTGGATCAGTACAATAACAACAGTGAGTTTTATTATGATGACTAAATATAGAGTAATAGGGGAGCATATACTAGGAGCATATATACAGCCTAGTCTGGGGTTTCCTTGAGGAAGCCACATTTAAGCAATAGGCCATGTTAATAGTTGGGTGCCCCATTTCATGGACAGTGATTTAAGACAGGTTATATACCAGAGGTGTCCCGCATAATACCTGCTCACCAACCACCCCTTTTAGTGAAACTACGTTACTTACAGACCTGTTTCAGGGGACAGCTGTAGGGGCCACTTTTTGCACCACGTGACCCCACACCTCCCATCCACAGTTGATTGAGCCAGGGATGGACACTGATCTAAGTGCAGCCAATTCACAGGACCCTCATCTATGGTCTGAAGCAAAGAGATGAGAAAAAAATGATGTTCTTAAGAATGTGAATGGAAGAAAGCAAGAGACTGGTGGAGGATGATAGCTGAAGTGGGAACTGGAGGGACCTAAAAACCGTGTGCTTGCCAAAGTTCTGAGCGGGCAGGAAGAATAAGTAAGAGGATAAAGCTGGTCAATATATAGTGACTAGAGGAATTACAGAAAGAAACAGAGACTGCTCTAGGGAAACGCCTCATGAGAGACGACAGGCACGAGTAGCTGTCTCACCCAGCAGTGATAACTGCCAGTGCCTTTCCGATCCCAAGATGATGGGTGCCTTCACGGTCCCCCACACTGGACTCATTTCACACTAGAGCAAAACTGTAAAGGCGAAGTGGCTCAAATTAAACTTTCAGGTAGAGTTCCGTTCTTATATATTTCCTGTAAACATCTTCTTTAGGAGACACACTATAAATTCAATCCAGGTTAGCTAAGTGAGTCGCTATTGCTTGTAGACAAAAGGGTTTAATGAAAACACATTATCCCCTCATGGAAAAACGAAAAAAGGAGATATTGTATGGAGTTCAGCTACCAGGGTAAATAAATTATTACATATAAAAACAAATCTGTGTGCTACCTTTAAATGTCTTTAATTGTCATAACTATCGCATGCCTTTCTCAACACAGATGCATATGATATAGTCTTAGGAAAACTGCCACAACTGTTGATACTTATATTCAAGTGTTATATTTGTATGCTGTATACCATACACATATACATGAAATATATTTATACATACCTAACTAATGTCCTCAGTAGACATCAATTATACAACTCTGCAAACAAAATTATGTGACTTCCTCATAATTCTGCATGCACTGCAGGAACACTGAGAGGATGATCTTCGATATAATCACTGTCTTTCCCCACAGCCACTACAGTGCATCACTGGGTAGATAGATGGGATTAAGTAAGTCGGCTCTTGATAATTTCATCTTTTGAGTTTCACCCACACTGTCTTCTTATTGTGTCAGCCAATCTTTGTTTTCCTCAGCTGTGCTTTCTCTAGTCCCTCTCCTGGTTGAAACCAAACTATGAACAACTGTAGTCAATCAGACCTAATAAAACAATTAGGTTATCTGGACCAAACAGGTTACACAGGCTTAAAACATGGACTTTTCTATAAAGTTACTACTTGGGACTAAGAGTAAGGTAGCTGAGCTAGTGGTGCTCTCCTTCCCCTGAAAGGAAAGCTAGAAGTTTCCTCTTGTTTTTCCTTTTTTTCATTTGGGCTAAACTTAGTGAATTACTTCAGCCTCGGAGGAAATGAGAAAGAAAATTAAGAGAAAATGAGTAAAGAAGTGTTTTTGGACTTCCATGGTGGCGCAGTGGTTAAGAATCCACCTGCCAATGCAGTGGACACGGGTCCTGGTTTGGGAAGATCCCACATGCTGCGGAGCAACTAAGCCTGAGCGCCACAACTACTGAGCCTGTGCTCTAGAGCCTGTGAGCCACAATTATTGAACCCACGTGCCACAGCTACCGAAGCCCATGCACCTAGAGTCCGTGCTCCACAAGAGAAGCCAACGCAATAAGGAGCCCGCGCATCACAAGGAACAGTAGCCCCCACTTGCAGGAACTGGAGAAAGCCTGTGCACAGCAACGAAGACCAAATGCAGCCAATAAATAAATTAATTAATTTAAAAAAAGAAGTGATTTTAACTAGTCGGGAAGAAAGAAGTAGGCTGATTACACACACCAATCTCTCTCCTGTTCTGTGCAAAGGAGGCTGTGGGATGGATGGTGCAGGGAAAAACTTGTCCAAGGGCATTCGTGACAACAGAGTAGGACTCAGATCACAGCTGGGCTTCAGCGGTGGGAAGTGGAGCAGGGAGTGAAAGTTCAGGCTTTGCTGACAGTGAACTAAAGGTAATTTACATATGCTTAACTATAAGTACACTCAAAATAAACAGTGGGTTGTTTTCCCACTGGAATATCAAAAGTTGCAATAAAAAATAATATCTCTTTGTCGAGTGAAAGGAATTTGTTTCCAGACAATTTCTTCAACAGCAAAGAAAACATTTAGAAAGAAATGAAGATTTTATAATACTAACTGCATTATTTAAAACTCATTTAACTTTACTATAATAAGGGGAAAGCCTACCAAAGGGGTCATGAATCAACAGTGTTCTATAATAAACATCAGTTCAGTAAGGTAGGTATTATAAAATATATTCTCTTGGTTTCTAACATGCTTTAAAAAATAACATGGATCATAACGTGAAAATATATACACATAATATGAATTATATAAATAAATAAAAGTTGCAGAAATAGACATGCCAGGTGTACCCTTATGACATATTATATAACCTTCACAATAAAAGTAGACTGAAGGCATTATATCATTTTGGGATTTATTAATGCACTTCTTAGTGGCATGTGTATATACAGAGATTTACCTTATAAACTGAGATTTAGCTATACACCTAAAGAGTTGATGTAATCTACTAAAAAAAAAAAAAAGCTAAACCTGTTTACCTCTTTTAGTAGTGTGGATAATAATGAGTGCTTGTTAAATAATTTTACTTTAAAGAAAACCAACTGAGTCACAGATAACAGACTTTGCAGGGTGTATAACTATATGATTTCTTCATAGTGCCTAGAAGCTGCTATACATACCCCAAACAGCATTTTACATCTTCTTTGATTAATAGGATATGTTACTAAGATATTATCTATGGTTTACAACAAACTTGGACAACAACCAAGTTTGAAAAAAATGAAAACACTAGTAGAAGAAAGTGAAGGAGGTATACTGGAGATGAAACACTGATGGCAGAAACATAAAGATACCAGTTCTAACTTCAAGAAAACACAAACTATTTTTTAGTATTTAAAACAAGAGCTGATAGAACAAAACAGGGACAGGTACTTGGTGTCCTATTACTATAGAAGCATTTCCTGTGTTAGAGTTTATTTTACACAGAAAACTGCAAATAAATAATGATAAGAGATCACAGCATGTCTGATAATCTGTGACAACAATTCTAACGTCATTGTAGCCACTGGAGAAACCTGCACGTCCTGAGCCCTGACCCACAGAGTCTTTATCTGCATGTGTACTCTCCACAGGCCAATCATACAAAGGCCAAATGATAATTTACACATGAATCAACTTTCTTTGCAGTGTGGGCACGAGAGACATTTCTTTTCTCTGTTACTGAGAGAAAGGCAGCCAGGTCTAAGCGTGTCTCACTAGAAATCATACAAGAGAAACAGTGATTTGCAGGAAAAGGCAGATCAGCAAAGGCAAGCTGTTCTGAATGCATGATAAAAATGGCAGCCACAAAGGACTAGATGAATACGTAGCCTGAAAACAGCCCTGACAGTAACCTTGGGTCTTTATCCTATTCAAAACAGGTAGCGTCATATACACCGAAACAGAGATACAATCCTGATTAGAAGATGACACAAGATACCTGGGTGGGTATCTTTAAAGACTTCAATCTTCATGTGAATAAATGTAAGCCTCATGGATCCTTTGCGTCCAGATCCTATTCAGAACGCAGACAGTCATCTCACATGAATGACATATGGAGGGCATATCGCCCACTTTGATAATGAGAAATAAATCAGTCAGGATGATTTCAAACAGGCTTGTTCATGAAAAACTGGATACACATTTTATACCATGAAATTTGCAAAGGAAAAAACATGTCAACAGCATATTTTTCTTCAACCCAGCCCCACTGGTGCTTAGGTCAACTTTTAGAAATTCATTAAACTATCACAATATTGCTATAGCCTTTCTTATATGAACATAGAATGAATACGTGCTCTGGCTCATTTAATAGAGGAATGGAGATTTATTATTAAATTTGTGTTAATAGGCCATTCCAAAGAAGATTATGTAATCTTCTAACAAATGACAGGTATTAACTAAATCAATAAAATATTTAATTCCCTTATTACTACTTCTGCACTTTTGTGTTTGCCATATTCTGTATGCCTCCTGGAATGCTTACCTTCCTACTCAACAATGCATTTTATCACTGATTTTCTTCAAATTTGGTTCAAAGCTCACTGTTTAGGAGCCTTTACCTTAAAGTTCCAGTCGTGGTGCGGTGCTTAGACACAGGTGACCATCAGTAAATGCTGCTAACGACGTACATGGACCATCAAAGCATAATGATAGGCCAAAATCTTAAAAATAAACTTTATTCATGAGTTGTAAATATAAGAACTGTGGAATAATTTGTGGTTCATAAAAGGAAATTTTGAATTTTTATTCCTTTAGAGTCCAGAAGTGGATCTGTAAACTTCATACCACAATCCATGCTCTGAGACAAAACCTAAAATAATAAGAGTTATGGGATTAAGTCATATCAGTTCTTGGTGAAGAGCTGTATCTATAAAACTGGCAGTGAACAGATTTCTGATATTACTTGTTTCTTTCCTTTACAGTGTTTTTTTAACCCTTTCAACTACTTCCCTATCCTCTTTTCTCCTCCTTCTGTATTCTTCCTTTAGGTTGAAACTCTATTTTACCTTCTCTCTCTTCTCAACACCCTATTCATTTCCCTACCTTCTGGCTGTTTAGTAGTTTTCAAAGTCAACATTAGAATTTTCTTTAAACTGTAAGCTCCTAAATGGTAGGAAATATACCTACATTTCTACATATCTAGAACCTCTTATAGTGCCTGGGATAGTGTTAGCCATTCAGAATATTCTTGAGAATTCTCAACAAACTGTATAGAGGGAATGTACTCTATCATCATAAAGGCCACATATGACAGGCCCACAGCTAACATCATACCCAATGGTGAAATGCTGGAAACTTTTCCTTTAAGATCAGGAACAAGACAAGGATTCTCATTCCTGACACTTGTAGTCAACAGAGCATTGGAAGTCCTAGCCAGAGCTATTTGGCAAGGAAAAGAAATAAAAGACATCCAAACTGGAAAGGAAGAGGTAAAGCTGTCCCTATTTTCAGGTGACATGATGTTATATATAGAAAACCCTAAAGACTCCACTAAAAAACTGTTAGAACTAATCAATGAATTCAGCAAAGTTGAGAGATACAAAATCAATATACAGAAATCAGTTATGATTTTATACACTAACAATAAACTATCAGAAAAAGAAATTAAAATAATCTCATTTACAATAGCATCAACTGGAATAAAATACTTAGGAATAAATTTAACCAGGGAGGTGAAAGATCTATGCACTAAAAACTATGAGATATTCTGTGTGTGTTTGTGTGTGTGTGATGTATGGTAAACAATAAAATTGTAAAAGTGTTTATTTTTAAAAAAATGCTCATGTTCAAACTGATTGAATCTGAATATCTTACAGCAAAGCAGAATAATAAAGGAGGTCATATTGGCTAAACAAAACTATGAGATACTGATGAAAGAAAATGAAGAAGATACAAATAAATGAAAAAAACATTCTGTGTTCATGGATTGAATTTCTATTGTTAAAATGTTCAAAGTACACAAAGCAATATACCTATTCAACACATTTCCTATCCAAATTCAAATGGCATTTGTTTTCACAGAAATAGAACAAACACTCCTAAAACTTGTATGGAACCACAAAAGACTCCAAATAGCCAAACTAACCTCAAGAAAGTAAAACAAAGCTGGAGGCATCACACTTCCTGATTTCAAATATATTACAAACCCATAATAATAAAAACAGTACAGTATTGGCATAAAAACAGACACATAGATCAATGCAATAGAACACAGTCCAGAAATAAACCCACGTATGCATACGGTCAATTAATTTTTGACAAAGGAGCCAAGAATATACAATGGGGAAAAAAATCTCTTCAATAAATGGTTTTGTGAAAACTGGAAACCATTGTCTTGAAGACATATCTGTACTCCCATGTTCACTGCAGCGTTACTCACAATAGCCAAGGTATAGAAACAACCTAAGTGCCCATGAACACAATGAAATATTATTCAGCCTTGAAAAAGAAGGAAATTCTGTCATTTGTGACAACACGGATGAAACTAGAAGACTTGATGTTAAGTGAAGTAAACCAGGCAGAGAAAGACAAATACTGCATGGTATCACTTATATGTGGAGCTCTTAAAAAAAAAAAAAAAAAAAAAAAAGTTGAGTTGCCAGGGGCTGGGGGCTGGGGGGGATAGAGGGAGAGGCTGGTAAAAGGGTACAAAAAAAAATTTGTGAGAGATGCCAACTACCACTTAGGAGTCTTAAGAACACATTTTTGAAAGTCAAGCCATAATTTAGTTATTGATATTCATTGACTTATTGAGTCAATTCATAGGTAAATTCATAAAACACCTCTTGCACACAAAGGTGAATTTCATGATGACTAGATATGACAGCCTCAAATACCACTTCTAACGACCTCAAAGAGATAAAGTTTGGATGGAAAAGGAGGAACAAAGAAAGACTACATTAGATGCTCATGACTGTATACTTAATTTTATGAAGCTCTGGTGAATAATCTCAATTGCTAAACTTCTTTTTATATTAATGTTTTTTTATACAAGTAGGTTTAATGGGTTTTTTGTTTGTTTTTTGTGTTTTTCATAAGAAAAAGTTACGCTAATTTGAAAAGTGATATAAAAATATTATGTTGAGTTAATGCTATTTTTTATTTGTAGGGCATAAAGGACTATAATCTGCAAAAGCAGAGCAGGTGCCTGGCCCCATATATAAGGACCGCAAAAGAATGGGAATAGGATGTTGGTTGACAGAGCTTTTAAAAAGCAACATGGGGAGGAGAAAAGGAGCTTTCCAAAATACCAACAATAGCTAGACAGAAGAAAATGCAAATAAGAGTCCATTTTAATTCAATGCATTTAAGATGCTATTTAATAGGTTGTTGTTGTTGTTTTGTTTTTTTGAGTTTTCAGAACAGGGCACATGAGTATATAAACTTGGGGATATTCCCCAACTTCACTTCTCTGTATTTTGTTCTCCTCCATCAATACATTTGGTAAGATTAGCTTCTTATCAAAGTCTTCTCTCTTAATCTTATCATTCATCGTGTTCCCTCCTTATTGATCATCAGGCCATGAATGAGACAATGGATAGCTTTACCAGCATCAATATATAATGCAGACATCGCATCTACTCAATCTACCAGGTCTGTCGATCTGCCACAGGGGAAACTGGATTGGCCTATAATCTGATGCTCACAAAAGCAAGCTGATAATTACACAGAAATTTGTGTAATGTTTGAATAATGATTTTCGATAATACTGGTATTCTCTAAAGTATCTAAATTAAGTTGATGGGATCATTATTTTATTTTTATTTTTCAAATTTTTATTGGAGTTTAGTTGATTTACAATGTGTTCATTTCAGGTGTACAGCAGTGAATCACTTACACATATTATCCACTCTTTTTTAGATTCTTTTCCCATATAGGCCAATACAGTATTGAGTAGAGTTCCCTGTGCTATACAGTAGGTCCTTATTAGTTATCTATTTTAATATATATACAGTAGTGTGTATATGTCAATCCCAATCTCCCAATTTATCCCTCCCCGCCCCTTTCCCCCTGGTAACCATAAGTTTGTTTCCTACATCTGTGACTCTATTTCTGTTTTGTAAAAAGTTCATTTGTACCATTTTTTTAGATTCCACGTATAAGTGACATCATATGATATTTGTCTTTCTTTGTCCAACTTACTTCACTCAGTATGGTAATCTCTAGGTCCATCCATGTTGCTGCAAATGGTGATCATAACTCTAAGAGTCACTGCAATTTGTATCTTCAAAGTAAAATACAAAATCTGCCCCTTCCCAATTCTGGTTTCCCTTATTACTGCTGTATTCTCCGCCACATAAAAAATAAAAATAAAAATACAAACTAGTCTGCCAAAGCAGATAACTTTGCTCCTTAGAGTTGTGAACGCATGAACAACATACCAAGCACACAAGCAAGGTACCTTTTTAAAAGCTGATAACACTCAGCAGTTGAAGGGTATGGTTTTCAGACATTTGTACCATAACACTGAAATGGTAAAACTATTGTCACGAAGTGAGAAGAACTAGGTAGCATCTGGGAACATCTTTTTTTCACAGCTAACTGACAAAAGGTATGAGAGGCTCTTCCTTTTTTTTTTTTTTTTCCAGTTTGAATGGGGCTTACTGAGTTACTATTTTTGCAGAGGGTTACTTAGCCACTGGGGGGGGAAAATGTATAAAACAGAATTCCTAAATTTGTAAGGTAATACTAAGCTGTGGATTCTTAATAAAAATGTTACCAAAATTCTTTAACAAAGAAATCAAGGGAAAGGGAACTTGCTTTTTTTTTTTTAATTAATTTATTTATTTATTGGCTGCCTTGGGTCTTCGTTGCTGCATACAGGCTTTCTCTAGTTGCAGAGAGCGGGGCCTACTCTTCATTGTGGCGCGTGGGCTTCTCATTGCGGTGGTGTCTCTTGTGGAAAATGGGCTCTAGGCATGCGGGCTTCAGTAGTTGCGGCACACGGGCTCAACAGTTGTGGCTCGCGGGCTCTGGGGTGCAGGCTCAATAGTTGTGGTGCACGGGCTTAGGTGCTCCGTGGCATGTGGGGTCTTCCTGGAGCAGGGGTAGAACCCATGTCTCCTGCATTGGCAGGCGGATTCTTAACCACTGTGCTACCTAGGAAGTCCAGAGCTTGCTTTTAAAGTTATGTGCTTATTGCTATGTTGGGGCTGTTGAAAAACTGTCTCCATCACAGTGGCAAACAGCTGATCTGCACAATCTGCATGAAACCTGCATTGGTCAGAAGTGGCTACATTTGAGGCTGTGTACAGCCCATGTTAGTCAATGGTGAGTTTTAAACACTTGTCATACACTGTTAGATCCTCACATTATAGTTGAGTAACTTCTAGTTAGAAGTCTCATGTACTGGTGAAAGAAAAATTTTAATGCCATGCATTTGCCATTTTTCTTTCTTGCCCCATAACCTATCTCTGATCTCCAGAATATTTTCATCAATAAACGTTTAAAGACAAAAAAGAGAGCATGGTTAAATGTCAAAATTTTACTTGCAATTATCATTCCCAAACCTATTCCTCTCCTAGACTTCCTCACCTCAGTACATGACATCACCCAGATGTTCAAGCCAAAAATCTAGGAATCACCCTTCATCCCCTCACTTCCCACATTTAAATGATTAAGACATGTTGGACACTTCTTCCTATCTCCACTGCTGCCACCATTCAAGCCACCATAATCTCCTGCCTAGGCTACTGCAATAGCTTCCTAAGTGGTCAGCTGCTTATGTTCTTGCTCCCCAACCAGTTCATTTTCTCTCTATAATCAGATACCATCACTCTCCAGCTTGAGAACCTCCAGTGGCATCCCACTATACTTACATCAAAGCAGAAATGTGGACTCTGGGTTTACAAGTTGCTGAACAATCTGGCCCTTGACTTTATCTTCTCCTCACTTTACATGATTCAGTAGCACTCGCCTTCTTTCTGTTCCTTTCTGTTTCCTTGGTCTGTATAGAGTAAATCTATGGATCTTCAAGACTGAAGTAAATTCAGTAGCCTTTTCTGAGGGTAAAGGAAATATACTTAGAATGATTCAAGACCTGTTAGCTTCACTTAGAAATGCCCTCAATGTCATTAAAAAAACCAGCAGGTTATTTTAATTCCTACAAAATGAATATTCACACAGGAACGATTTAAAGAATTTTATTATTTATTTGTTGTATTTAGCTATGTATAGTGAATAATGGAAGATTATAAACATAATGTCTTGTACATTTCTAAATATGTAAAAATTATAAGTTTAGAAAGGGACAGACTTTCTCAAGAATTACAGTCAGTCTTCTGTTTACATTAAAAACGCAATGGTGATAGAGTACTTCACAATGCTGAAAAGATCCACACTACTTTCATTCACAATTGTATTATTTAAAATAATTATACTAAATTTTTTTCTTACTTGGGGTTCTGTAAAAGTGCTTTACAAGAGGAAAGAGATTTTCTCTTGGCTCCTCACAGGACCATCCGTAATGCCACTGTTTCAGTACTCTCATTGTGATGTACAAAATGCTGACACTGATTATACACTTGAAAATGATGAATTGTTTTCCTCATTAGTATGGGAAGCATTATAAACCCTTAAAATAAGATATTTTGCATAGATTTTATCTGACAGGACATTGGTAATTTCAAACCCTCCAGAATCTTGAAGAAGCCAAGTTAGTCTAAGACAATGAATAGTTATGTTTAATTGTTACCAGGTAGTAATTGTCAATAACAATTTTATTATTAGCTTTTTAATCAACTAAAAAGTGTGGAATATAAAGAATCATAATAGGGGAAAAAAAGCCCAGAATTAAATTTTTGCTATGTGAAGTAAGAATAAAGATAAAAATCCAAATGTAAAAAGTAATTTTGGATGATAAGGTGAACTAAAGCAGAATCACAGTATTACCTGAAAATTTGTTCTAAATGGCAAATAATAAGAGCTGAGGACTTATCTCCATAAAAACCTTTATGTATTTAAAACCATCCCCAACATGTGATTAATAAAAAGTAGGAATTACAACTCTAATCAGAAACTGAAAATAACCATCTGATTTTATATGTTATTAAAAATTAAGCACAATTTGCTTTACGGAAAAAAATTTTGGATCTGTAGTAGCTGATTCTTTCCAGAATTTTCCAGTAAATTTTCAAACAAACTCCTATATTGAATAAGAGACTCAAAGCTCAGGAAAAATACCATTCATGTACTGACTTTTTATTTTTAGACTGATTGGCTGATAGCTAAAATAAATGATCATTTAAACTTAAACTTTAAATGGGAAGAAAAAACAATCAGCTTAGAAAGGATCAAGGTAGAAGGCAGTATGAAGAAAAGCAGAACTGTTATAGAGGTACTAAGGCTTATTTATTTCAATGGAAAGTATGTAGGCATAGTACTAAACGCTGGCTAAGGAGACAGTAACTTTGAGGAGGAGCTGAGTGGGTCTTGCTGACGATCTGTTTATTTTTCCGTTCCCTTGTACTGGTGGGTCTAAGTTGTGTTGAGAATTATCTCCAAGTCTTAAGGAAGTATTTTATTACATCATTATCAATTATTGGTTCTAAATTACAAACATACTTACATATGAAAAATAAAGTAGTTCCAAATCTCTGTATGGGTCTGGTTTGGACATGACAGTGTTCAATATTTTTAAAATGATGGAACTAAGAACAACATGAATTAAAGGGTTAACCACATTTGCACAGTAGTTTTGGAAAAAGGTGTGACAAAAATGTGGCATGCATCATTGATATTCTGGTGCATATAAAGTACTTCTTAATAAGGAAAAGAAGAAAAAACAAGGATGGATGGGTAAGGAATACTTAAAACAATAATAACTACAAAATTTAGTCCAGAACTAAGCTGTGCTTAAATGTGAAGGAAAGAGAATTTAAAAATCTCCTTATTTACATGTAAACTATGATTTGCAAGTATGTTTGGGCATTAGCTACTACTAATTTTTCAGTAATTTAGAAAACTATAAAAAGTCACAATCTGATTTGCCTTTTTAAATCACAGTACCAGAAGCTTAGTGTTTGACTATAGAGGTTATCTCAGTCTCCTTCATTTCTACATGGTCTGTTTGCCATTTTAGCCACTGCAAGGAACCAAACCAAACCAAAATTCATTTTATTCAGTAATACAAACATACATGAAACATCGTTGTTCCTAGATACTGAAATATAACATTTTTTTCAGTATCACTTGATAAAGGCAATGTTTTCAAAAAATAAAATCGAATCTTTCATTTTCTTCTAGTTCCATTAAGTTTTTCTACTTTACAATCTGGATTTTATACACAGCCAGTAGAACCTACATTTCAAGTGTGAGGAAATTTTAAATAAAATAATTTAAAGTAGAATGTTTTTAAGCAGCACTGCTCTCTGACACTGATGGTTTTGTTTTGGGATACAGAATATAAAACCATTTCCTCAAGATGTTTTGTGTTCAGCATAAAATATTTAAAATGTCTCATTTTCAAGAGATCTGGTGGGAGTTCATGACAGATGTGTTATTTCTTCTTTTTCTTTTTAACCAGCATTATTTTCTCTAATTAGCACTGATGAGTTACCCATGGCAGTATGAAGTTATTGAAAGAAAAGTAGACCAGCTTCTTTAGAGAAAAGAACAAACTGGGATGAGATGGAAGAAAGGCACTTATTCATTTTTTGCAAGGTATTCCACAGCAAATGCCCACAAACGGCCCGCAGAGAGTTCATTTATTTATGCATTACCATATGATCTATCAGATTGCCTTTAGTCTCAAACAGAGAAAGCCTTGGTACAAAGCAAACCATTCTCCAGGTGTTAGTTTAGGTTTGTCATTATTTCCTATTTATAGACTCTGTCTAGTAAAAGAAGACAAATTACTGTGAGTGGGGGTAAATGTGATTAAATGAGTCCTCTGAAGATAAGAGGGTACATGGACAAGGGTCATTAACACAAGTGACCTCTCTTTGCCCAGACCATATTTTTATTTTGTGGATTTGGAAAAACAAAAAACAAAAAAGTACAAAGCAAGAAGAATTCGTACTACACATATGCAAAAAGAAATAGATCTCTTTTATCCTAATAAGCATTTTCATGCATTTTCAGTATTTTAATAACACACTGCTAGTGCCAAAATACTCTCAGAATATACAAGAACAATATTGGAGAAATTATTCATCCCAAGGAGACTAATCGGAAACACTGAAGAAATGTAGTTATAATCAGACTAGATATAAGGCCCAGAATGTAAATTAGCAGATACCAAGATCATCTGAATCAAATGAAAAGTTTAAATTTGTAAAGTTTCAATTAAAACATCTATACTCTTTCTTTCACCTGATTGTGGCCCCATATGGCAAGGTCAGCCCTTTCAGTGAACAAACAGCTCAGTCGCCTCCAGTGTAGCTGTTATCTTCCTCAACAAGGGGAGACATTTGGCACAGCCTAAAGCTGGGGCATGAACCCTGGCTAAGCTTAAGACATTTATCTGACAGCATCAGCTGACACTCCACAAACACATTTGCTCTCCATGACCTCAGAGCATTCGTGATTAATCAAAAATGTATCTTGGATCTTGAGAACAAGCTACAACCAGGCACACACAAAAAAGAATATGCTCTCGATCTCGCTTATCGACTCAAGAGGCATATTGAATTTAGAAATAGCAAATAGAATAAAATGATCAATATGTTCTCACGTGTCCCTGGAAGAGCAAACTTTATCCCTCCAGCAAAAGACATTGATCATGTAAATGTTTCAGAACTGCTTTCAAACTAAAGAACGCCAAATGTACATGGCTTATTGGGGGTGGGGAAGCAGGACTACCAAAGAGGAGCTTTCGCCTTAACTTTAAAAAAAAAATCTACAGCTTAGGGACATAAAGTGTATGTTTGTAGTGTGTTATAATTTTAAAAACCTGTGTGTTCCACTTAAAACCTTTTTTGGTAACATGTTGCCAAATGTTCTTAATAAAACATTATAAAGGAGACTTTAAAACTTAATGAAGGAACATTATTCGTGCGGGGAAAACTCCCTGCCTCAATTTAAATGAGACACAGTTATAACATATCCCCTATGCACTGTTCACAATTTATAATTTATAATTTATAATTTATGTCTTTTGGGTCTAACTCACTATTTTCTGCAGTCATCTGCTAAGTAATAAGATTAGCATGTGAATATTGTAGTATTCTGCTTCTCAACACAGTATAATTTAGTATATTTTAATTTTCTTATGTACTTTTCACTTTCTAATAACAATACTGAACTCTAATTAAAGCAATGGGAAACAGAAGTCATACGCCCCACCCTTGATAATATGAAAATGATTATTATTAAAAAATATCTACAATTGAAATTATGAAGTCCCCTTCTCGCCTGGTTACCCACTGGTTAGGTTATAGTTGCTCACAATCCTACGGCAGATCATTCCACTAAAGAAAAACTACTTGTCCTGGTCCCTGTTGGCATGGCAAACAAACTTTCATAGCATGTGCTCACTCTATAAAATGGTGCTACTAATTAGAAGAGATAAACTCATGCTGAGACATGATATGAATAGGCTTTATGTATCTACTAAGCTCACAGCAGTACTAGATTTATACCGTTGTTGCTTTAAACTAACACTAAACACAAAATTCAACTTCTACATCTGTATGATAAGAAAGCAAAAGTGATTGAGTTGAAAAAACAAAACCTCAGCCCTGCTTTTTTGGTTTCACTTCTAAAATGTTTCCTGTGCACTTAGAGGTTGCCCAGCACTTTTCTCCCATATGTTTACCTAACTTAAATTCTTCAAACATGAATTGCAAGTACCAGATAGCACAGCTGTATGTTTTGACATCCATGGTGAAAATGAGCAGAAAATCTAACGGTTCCATATCAAGAAGTATTTTTACTAGTGCTAATGTGCCTTAAATACCTTGTTCCACAGATGAGTGGCCTGGCACCTGCTGCATGAGAAATAGCCAATTACTGTTCAGTGTCTCTAATTTTCTGATTCAATTAGCATGCTTCAGAGCTTTCCAGTTTAATTGCAAACTACTTCACAGTTAGCTCTCTGATTAATCATTGCCCATCTGCAAGCCATCGGAAAACTTAGTGGAACAAATGTGTGTACTTTGGAATGCTGGGAGCTTAGCAAATCAAACTTGTGTTGGTATATAAAGCTTTAATTTTGTTTGCCCTTTTCAGCTGCACTTGTAAGAAGCTCTGTGCTGATTAAACAGGAAGTCCGGACAATAATATGCTACATTATGCATATAATTACTGTAAATACAACCGAGATTGTAGAAACATCATTTAAGGTTAGGCACTAACATGAATGGAGAAGGAGGTCAAGAAAACACATTTGGAATCAATTTCTTTCCATTATGACCAAATGTAAGTATCAAGGAAAAAAAAAAAAAGCTGTGTGACACACAGTGATGTCATTACAGCACCTGTTCCCCCGAAGGCATTTTAAATTCTGGCTTTTCATGTATTCATAAAATCTTTCTTGTTATTTAATTAGTAGAGTACTAAGTTTTATAAGCTTTGTTTACAAAACATATATTAGGGATTTTTAAAGCAAACTGGCACCACATTGTTTATGCTTCATTTTCCCAGCTTTCTTGCTGGTCCACTGAACGTATGAATGATCATGTCAGAAAACAAAACTGTTTTAATCGAGCTTTGGCTGGAGTTTAGATTATATCTTAACCCATAATCACGATTTCTTCATTTTTGAACAATGAAACACGAATTGCGTATTTTGTTCACTCCTATGAAAATACACCACAGAGGGGATTTTGCATGGTATGAGGAAGGAGGCTCTGTAAAATTATCTCTAAAGTCCATTCTGACAGTCTCTCTGGTTCACATTTTACAAAACTTGGAATTACTCTAATGTAATATACTTTATTGTATATAATTTAAAAAAGCTCCTAAATACATCTACTATGTAAGACCTTCAATTTCCAATTATGAATTGTAAACTCAGGAGGGCAGGGGCCGTGTATCCAGCTCAGCACTGCATCTCCGGTGCCTCACAGAGGGCCTGCACGTTCTTGGTGCTCAATTAACATTCTGGATGAAGGAAATGGAAGCAGTATGCGTTCTGAATTTTCCGTGTCATGTCACAGTGCCAGGTTGGACACTGTGTTCTCCTTCTGTAACCTCAACAGGATGCAGTCATGTTATCTCATAAAGATGTTGACAAATATCATCATTCTATAAATATTTGGCTGAAAGAGTAATACAGAGAGAACAGTGCTTTGCTAATTATGATGTCCTGTAACGGTTTGTTATTAGCAACAAGCAACAAAGAGCAGAATTTTCCTATCTTTTATGAAGATCCTTAACATGTTATGGAAATGTCTAAGAGCTGAAAGTTAAAACCCAAATGACAGCTCTAAAAATAACATTAAAGTTGGAAACATGGTTTCCGGAAATTGCACGGTGAAAAAAATTCGCTTAAAATTTTTTACCGATAGTCAGAGATACTGAGTGTGGAGTGACTTTGTGACTCTCTTAACAGTAGACACATGTGAGGTCAAGATTCTGTGAGCACTCTCCTAGCTCCTATTCTGTCTCTGTTAAGGGCTGTAAAACTCAAGTGGGCTGACTTCAAGCTTCTCTGAACTTCAATGTAGGCAGCCAATGTAAGAAATGCTGAGAAGGCATAATCTGATCATAGCAGCTTAGGCAAGTGAGCAGGCATGCTGCCACATTCTGCTGCCCACGAGCAGGGAAGCACGGCTGGAATCCCCACCAAGATCAAATTACAAAATAATCAAGCTTTGTGGCCAGGCGGGCACGAGAGGCTATTGTGAGGTCATGACATAAATCAGGGACTAGCCTGGGCAAAACTGCGCAGTCAAAAACAACACTTTTTATACCACACTTATGTCGTGGTTGTCTATGGAAAATAAACTGTTAATGATGCTGAGTTTTTTAATTCAGGAAAGGGCAAATGGCTCTCCCCACACAAGCTCCCACCAATTGAGCCTTATGTTTAAAGATAAGCAAGTAAACTCCACACATCAATGAAAAACAAGGAGCTGTCCAAAATGGAATTTAGCCAGGGAGAGACCAAACTGGGCCTTGCTCCCAGTCCTGGGGTTTTCAGTCCTACCTCTACCTCATACCCACTGTGTAGCCGAATGTCTATGTATATCAGAGAGTCATGATGGAACAACTGAGTGGATAATGAATGAAAATGATTGCAAAGCACACTGAAAGTGCTTAAAGGACCCAAATGTGATTTCAGAGGGTAGCATCTTGGGCCAAGAGAGTCATTTCCGGAAATAATCCCATTATGCAAAAAGAGCAGAATATTCTTTGGGAAGCTGGCTGATATAGATGGCTCTAATACGGCACCAAACCCCAGACAGTGATATTCTATAGAGGAGTGTTAATGTTTGTACAAGGTTCCCAAAAGTGAACCTGCTATCATAATCACATTTTATTTCCTGAGAAGTTTCAACAGGATTGTCTGTGTTATACTAAACATAAAAGACAATGAAATTATAGAATATAGTTAGCCTCTCAATAGATGAAAAATGTAAAAATCAGGGTGGAGATTTCAGAGACAGTAGCAGAAATCCTAGGGAACTACTGTTTGGCAAACTTTTGCTGGGGCGACCATAATCAAGGCGGATGGACCAACTATTTCAAAGAGAGCAAACAAATAAGCAAAAACCTAAATGCAGTGTAACCAAGGCTTTTCTGTAAACAACAGAAGCAGGCATACCAACAGATCAACAGTGCACCACTTTGTGAGCACTTCCAAAAGGGGCTTCAAAGAAACACTTTCAGGTGGTTCAATGTGACTTGAGGGCCATGTGTCGTTTATCACTTGTACCCCTGATGTACTGATAATTACCATCAGTAATATCTTTCTTAGACATAAAAGCAAAATACCTATTTGCAACACTACAAATGTAAAGTGTTTTTAACTTTTAAAAGGAAAAATACAAGTGACTATAAAGTTCACAAGAATGTTTAAAAAATGAAAATAAAGGCAAAAAGTAGTTGCTTTTAGATAGGAAATCTTATGAGATATGAAATTTAACATCTACTGTACTTTAAGCCTATATCTTATTGATAATTTAAAATTATAATTAGTGTTCTTGGGACCGAATGCTACACAGAAAACTAAATATGCACATATGTATGAGATGTGAGATGCTGCTGCAGGAGAGAAATACCCTATTTTTAAAGCAAAAAAAAAAAAAAAAAAGCCTACTGAAGTCTATCCTTTCATTTATGTCTCATGTAAATTACACATAATTTTAAATCTTCAACACGTTGAAAATGGCCAGGTCTCATGGCATTTCTCCTTTATTATCTCCCATTTTTACTTGGCCATGGCAATGGAGACTTTCTAGAGAATACCAGGGATTAAAAATTATATACTTTGAATTGATCTAAGAAATGACCACTAGAAAAAATTAATTTTTATTTATATAAATCTGGTGAAAATATATACATAATAATTTTTCTACTCTAAAGGCATTTTCTTATGCAGTAACACCACAAAAATAGCTTAAGTTTAAAATAGTGGATTTCCCATATGGTTAGTCCACAGCAAGATAAAGTTGTAAATGAGGGGACTATGTGAAGAAAACATAAAAAAGCCTTAAGGGCACATACAAAAAATGTGATTTTGCATGATTTTACATACACAATTTTATTCCCCCAAACTCAAAGAGAAAAGCTTAATATGTCATAATTTAAACTGTATTCCACATCAAGTATTCCTGATTACGTATTTAACTCTAAGATGCATAACTCAATTTAGAGCATAATGTGGGAGAGGAGTTAGTAAGAATCTAACCTTTTGCATTTCTTGACTTTTTTGGGCTTGTGGTAATGCTGTATTTATAGAGATTCTACACTTTCAAATTTAAGTCTTGAAATGTCAGAAAAATCCCAAAGCTGAGATCTCACAGAAGGTGATTTTTAACAGTCCTTAAAAGTAAAGACTTTATGATCTTCTGACAACTGGAGCTTTCACATTTTAAGATTTAAAATTTTCAGTCCTAATATTACATAAGCACACACATTGGTATGCTTTTAAAGAGTCCAGCATCTTTGATAAACCTGGAAAGAACGGGAAAATAAGAAAATAGAGAAAGTTGTGAAGTTCAGGAATATTATAGAAGCACAGATATAGAGAAAACTTAAAAAGTCTTCTGTATTTAAACGTGGTCCCTCATAAGAATACAGTTCCAATGTAAAAGGAATCATAAGATCCAGTTAATTTTTGATTATTCATAGTAATTAAAAACTAGAGATCTCCTAATACTTTGGAGCTGGAACTTGGATGAGGAAATAGAGGCTAAGAGAGGTTAAGTGACTTGATCAAGGTTATACTGCTAGGTAGTTGTAGATTTACATTTTGACCAGGTCTCTTGTCTTCAAGCTTCTTTACTACTCTCATAGCAAAAATTGTATACATAATTCTTGAAATTCATTTATTTTTAGTGTATCCTGCTACCATCAGTGTGACCATGGACAAGTCATAAACTCTAGTTTTCTTGTCGCTTTCTGACTCAACAAATGTTTTCCCACAACCTACTATGAGCCAGATGTGGAGATTACAAAGATGATAAGACATGGGTTAATCTTATTTTATGGTTTAGTGAGGGAGAGAGGACTGATAAAGAAATATCATTAAAGGCAGTACTTAATTTGACTAGAAAGTCATTAAGTCCAAGGTGCCATTTAGTTTCTGATCAGCAAGATTAAACTACATGATGTCTAAGTCCTATTCTAAAACAATTTGATTTTCATTTTCCCCCTCTCTTCTTATGTCTTTGATGGACTTCTTAATAAGTAAGTAATTGATAAGACCAAAATTACTAAATATTGAAAGCGATTTCAATGGAACACAGCGATATGTTTATGAATAGACATGCAATGAACAAAGCCTTTTATGTGCAAATACGTTTGTGAAGTTATGGGTTTCTTTGGTATAGGCCTTTAATGTGTAGATGTTCACTGTAACTCCAAGAGGAGAATTCAATATGCAATGTTTCCTTTTTCTCATTATGAAAAAAATCCCCCCAAGAGAAGCTTTTATTACTATCTCTATGTCTCAGGATTAGTATTCTAGGGAGCATAGTTTGAGTAACACTAGCCCCAGCTACTGTAATACTCTTTTAACTGGTCTTCTACACCAACCCATCCTACACACGCATTGGCTAGTTAATCCTCCTAAAATGTTGCTTTCATTGTATTTCCCTGTTCAAAAACTTTCAGTGACTCTTCGTGGCATATAAGTTGGAGTTCATACTCCTCAGCTCCTCTAGATGCTGCTTGTACATTCTTCTTCAACTTAATCTCTCACAATTTCGTTAAACAGACTTCAGCCAAAATGTCACTGAATTTACCACGCTCTTTCTGTCTGGGATCCCACTACTTTTCTTTGTCTAGAAAGCTTCCCCCCTCCACAAAATTACTGATGGCTTCTCTGATAAAATCAGTTCAGACTCTGTCGTCTTAATAAATGAACACGATGTGCAACTTCTGACCTTGTTACCTGAACCACTTTCTATAAAACTGTTATGATCTTTTTTTAGTTGTATTTTTCTTTTACATATATATTTTTACCTCTTTTGGCTACACTGTGTAAGCTCACTGAGGCCAGACATAGGCTTTGCCTGCCAGAATTTAGTATGTTCTCTTGTATCTAGTATCATTTTAAATGGTTGGAAAGGTGAGACTATTAGTGACAAAGTAAAAACCAGAGAAAAGAGAAGAACGTAAACTAGGAGCCTAAATGTTCACTTACAAACTACATACACAGTGGTTTACAATACACTAATCAAATTTCCCAAGTTTTCAACTTCGTTGACATACCCTACATGTACAATATAACTGAAATATTTATTTAATATTGAAACGGTACTATTCAAGGTTTTCTCATTTTAAATACTCTTGAATAGCTTCAGCTTATTACACATAAAAGAATAGTTTTAGTTCCAAAAGAGATTTCTATTCTAGTGAAGAAATTTTAAATAAGAAGGAAGATGATCCAGAAACAAATATTTTAAAAGGTCATCTATTGTAATTAATAAACTGAATTGATGAAACGGCAAAATACTTAACAGTCTCTTAATTTTAGATTGTGGTGTAACTTTTTTTTGAACATTCTTCACAATTGACTTGGTCTTGCCCATCAAGGAAATGAGTGTTGTCCAGTAATATTTGGCACTGAAATTGTAAATTATTCTGAAATTTGGATAACATTTAACTTCAAGTGACACAAGGCCTTAGTGAATTCACACCTCATGAAAAGTTCTCATTTTTAGATATAAAAATTCTCCCCTTTTAGCTACTGAAAGAAACAGCTTTTGAATGTTTTGATTAAGCAAAAAAAGTTTTTTTAAAGTAAAATACATATTTTTAACCACAGATGAAAATGAACTCCTTTTAAAATATAAAAATAACATTGCCCTTCCTGAATATCTGAATATACAGTATTTATTTTTTTACACATTGTGTTACATTCAATAGTTTGGTAATTCTTATAAATGTAGTTAATTAGTTATGTCTATTACTTTAGTTAGTATGTATATACTTTCTTATTTTTTATAATCCTTATTAGAGGATTTGGAACGTACGAGCCATGATAGCAATGACCCTGCTGGTCTCAACACCACTGTACCTTGGGGCCCAGGGCTGTACCTGGCACATGACAGATACTCAATAAACATTTGTAAAATAAATGAATTGCTGGAATATATGCTCCTTGAGGAAAAGGAATATATTTGATAGTTTATTAGTTACAAATCTGGCCCTTGGATTCATGTTGGTAGTGTCTGAACTCTGGTTGCACTATTGCATAGCTGTGAGACCGCCCCAAACCTGTTTCCTCACCTGCAAAGTGGAGCAGTAATAAAAGCTGCGTCAGGCAGTTACTGTGGGGATTCACCCACATGCATACTTGCTCACAGGAAGCACTCACTCCTGGATTCTCCCACATGCATACTTGCACACAGGGAACACTCACTCCCTTAGCCACTATCAGCATCCTCCACGTCGTCCTTATCTGTTTCCTAGGTCTCATTTGCCACTCATCTCCTGTTCCAAGCATGTAGCATATGCTCAGTAAATATCTGTTAAGTGAAGAGATGAGTTAATGAAGGGCAGCTGTACCTGCATACACACGTGGGTCTGACTACCCTCAGTACACTTCTAGGCAAGCTTCAGACAAATAGCAATTAAAAAAAGACTCTAAAAATTAGTGTCACCGAATTACTCTTACTTGAACCTGCTGTTTGGAGATCTAGTTACAAAGTCCTAGTCATTCTCTAGTCCTTGGGGGAACAGGTGTTCTTTCTGTTTCCTTTTTGAACTTCTGGTAGTGCCTAGCACAGAGGTTTGTATCATTGATACTTAAAAAAAAAAAAAAATCTTATTTAGCAACCAAGTCATATAAGGTAAAATTTGAAAACAAATGAACACTGATTATAGAATGGTTGTTAGAATTCTCATAATATTTAACTACATTATCTTAACAAATCCAGTTTGCAGCATTTATATTCCTTGCAATGTTGCTATACATTGGCGTGTCATAGTGAGAATCATTACTTCTACACTTTCTAACTTAAAACCGCAGTAAAAATATCAATGCATCGATAAATAGTAACTAAAGAGTTATATTTTTGTGAACTGCCTCACTGTGAGTGGACAATAGAAGTAAGTCTCAGGTTGTGTGACTTTGAAATACTGATTTTGTTACTGACAAATCATTTTAGATCTTAAACTATTTCTCATCAGAAATGTTCTATATTAAATAGTACTGATAAATTTTCGAATTTGTTTTGAGTTTCACTGTGGAAAGATGCTATCAGGTTACAGAGTAGCATTGTTATATTTACGGTTTATATACTACTTTTTTTATAAAAATGAATTTGAACTTTAGTAGCAAAGAGTTTAATTACTTTTTAAGACAAGATGAATAATGAATAATAATAATTATTATTTTTTAATTAATTAATTTATTTATTGGCTGCATTGGATCTTCATTGCTGCGTGTGGGCTTTCTCTAGTTGTGGTGAGTGGGGGCTACTCTTCATTGCAGTGCTCAGGCTTCTCATTGCAGTGACTTCTCTTGTTGTGGAGCATGGGCTCTAGGCACGCAGGCTTCAGTAGTTGTGGCATGAGGGCTCAGTAGTTGTGGCACGAGGGCTCAGTAGTTGTGGCTCTCGGGCTCTAGGGCACAGGCTCAATAGTTATAGCGCACGGACTTAGTTGCTCCGTGGCATGTGGGATCTTCCCAGACCAGGGCTCGAACCAGTGTCCCTACATTGGCAGGCGGATTCTTAACCACTGCACCACCAGGGAAGTCCATGAATAATTATTTTAACTGGGTGAAGAAAAGATGGGATGAAGACTGAGACGAGTTAATCTTAAATTCCTCTTTTTACTGGGTGTACTCTTTGTGCAATTATTTTGTTTTCACTGTATTTTCCAGATTGAAAATAAACTTTGAAAAACTCATAAAATATCCATAAGTCCCGATCCTCTTCATCACACCATCTCCCACACGTGTACTGAAAAAAGGACTGCAGGTCCTAAAAGCTGAAGCCAGTGGTTCTCAGACATTCATGCGTACACTGCAGACTAACCAGGGGTACTTGTTAAAAACACAGATTCCTGGGACATACCCAGGATATTCTTCTGATCTCTTGAAGTGTGGCTCAGAGTCAAATGAGAAAATGTGTCAAGGTAGAGGAAAGAAAACTAACCAATATCTGTTCTTCTATCTAAAATCTAAAAACGTTCTTCTACTCTCTTCTTTGCTTCCTTGCCTATTTTTACTTTCTCTGGGCTTGAATATGGGGCTCTAATTGCTTCTCAGATGCATTTCCAGCCCTCTTGAGGATTCCAGAAAAAAGCTCAAGCTGAAGCTGCCTGGTAATTTTTATACATACTGGACCCAGAGTTGCTGAAATTCCAAATCTTAGACTTGAAAGGAATACTAAACAAACACCAATTTAAAAACACATATAAGCCACCTCCCTCCCTATATAACTGCTATAATGAATTGACTACTAATATGTGTCAGGCACTGAGCTAATTAAATGTTTTATACACTATCAGTTTCACATACAAGCTCCTTTGCCCCCAACATGAATACTTCACTGGAAGCAAGAAGGGTGGATAGTTCTGATTCTGTCTTTGCTACTGATTTCCAATAAACTCTGACTTATTCTTTAGCAAATGGGATGAGTCTCTTAAAGACAAATGAAGGCTGCCAAAGGGGTTGGTGAGAGAAGACCCAGATGTTCAAAGGATGCTTCTCTTCATCCAACTCCAGCTGTAATCTTGGGAGATTCTAACAACCACATGGATCATGTAGCCACTGCTCTGGCCTCTCCATTCCTTGATCTTCGATGACCTTCTCCTTCACTCCACTCAACTATCCATTCTTCATGTTTACCTCTGGTCACTGCAGCACTCTTCTGCAATAAAAAATTTAGACATTCCCCCAATTTGACTACAACCTCCTACCTTTTTAACCACCTTACTCAAATAATCCCCTTGTCCAACCTGAAAGACAAACAAACAAACAAGACACCTTATAGGGCTTCTAGTCCAGTCACTCTCCTTTTTTCCCCACTAGACTTTTTCTGTTTTCACTTTCCTCCTTAACTGCTTAGAGCCCATAGTCCAACATTTCCATATGTTTTCCTACACTGTCTTGCCTCATCGTCCATTAAGTGCTCTTGCCTGGAAAACCCCGAGGTGGGATGAACCCAGCGACCGGCTTCTCTGGAGAACACATGGTTGCCCCCATAAACAAATCATCACCAGCCATGACTGGGCCCTCGGCACTGCTCAGCTGCTGCACTATACAATCTTAGACAACTCTCCAGATGTTATGATTTAAAGGTTAAAAAAATCATAAAGGTGCTAAAGGAAAATAAAAGAGAATTTGTGTGTAATGGTGGGGTGGGATTTAAGGCATGACAGTAAGACCTGAAACCACAGAAAAAATGACTGACACTTTTGGCTCCACAAAAATTAAAAACTTCTGCATTAAAAAAAAAAAAAAGCAACTCCATAAGCAAAATGCAAAGATAAAAAGTAAAATATATACCACACAGAATAAGGATTGTTATCCACCATTTATAAAGAACGCTTACAAATCAATACGAAAATGACAAAGATTCAATAGAAAAAGATCTGGTAACTCACAAGATAAATATAAATGGCTAATAATTATACAAAAATATGTTCAACTTTCCTGCTTATCAAGTAAACCCAGATTTAATTGTTTTTGTAGATTAGAGTGATTAAAATAATTAATAACACTTTTCCTTTTTCAGTATCCTTTAGACCTTTAATAGCATTTGATACTGCCTGCCAGCCCTCTGACTCAGAGCATTTCTCTTCCCCTGGCTTTCCTTCCTCTGATTGCTTCCTTAGTTCTCTGGGGTCTCCTTCTTTGCTGCTCCTCAAGGAGCTGCACAGCCACCATATGCTGGGCTTCTCACTGAACATGCCCTCTGAAAGTGACTTCATCAGTCCAATCACTTGCAAATCTCCATCTCCTGAGTTTCAGTCAATATATCTAATACCTTAGTTCATTTCTACTTGGAAGTCTTGTAAGCACTGCCAACTCTGCATGTCAAAACTCAGCTCATCATTCCCCACAAACATGCTTCTCTTCCTGACTTCAGTTTCTCTGTTAATGACAGAACATCCACATGATTGCACAAACCAAAAATCTGGGTACCAACCTTGATGCTTTCCATTCTAATATCAACGTCTCATCCTGGTCATCATAATCCAACTAGTTTGGCTTTAGTCTCATCATCCTCCAACACGTTCCCCCGATCACAGCTAGAATGTTATTCCGTAGAATTACATTCCCTTTTCCCTTTCTTAGAACCTTCTTTCCAAGTTCTTTTACAAGCTTCAGAAGGCTCATCACAATCTAGCTCCTGCTCACTTCCAGTCTCATTTCTTTTCACAACTCTACCCTCATACTCTACCCTATGGCAATACTGGACTTCCTTCAGTCCTCAAATGTACAATTCATTCTCTTGCCTTTGTCTTTGCCTAAAACCTGGAAGACTATTTTCTGCGCCCCTACCCTTATCCCCTACACATAATTCCACCCTCACCAAACAGAAGTGGCTAACTCTTACTCTTTCCAGTCCTTAGCTTCTTGAGGGCAGGGACTGTGTTTGTTGTTTTAGAGTTGTGTCCTTAGTACTTAGTACAGACCCTGGCATATGGAGGTGCAGAGTGGCTGAACATGAATGAGTATTGTATCAAAACCCACAGTGCTGCATGCTTTACTCTGGCATTGTAAAAGTGGTGATGAATCATTAGAAGTCTTACTGTCACAGACTAGACAAGGCCAAACTGCTTCCCCATATTGCTAAGATACAACATTCTCCCAGATGTTTGCTCACACAATTAAAAAATAAAGATATCTGTTTGGAGTCAAGTCAGCCCTTAGACTTACCCTTTGTTCTTTTCCTTACCCTCATGCACAGCAATAAATAGGTCAGAAATGTAGGTATCTGGTAGATGCCAAAAATTTCTTTATGTCCAAAAACAAATGAAAAATCTTGCCCTAGGAAACGTTTCTCCTCTTGGGTTTGTATTGGCTAATGGCATCACTGATTATCCAGCTTGTAAAAGTAGGAACTCATCTCTTTTTCTCACCCTTCTCATTTAAGCAGCAAGTTGTAGTCTCTGTTGCCTAGCAATGTACTCCTTCCTCTCCCATCTCCATGATAACCACTTGAATTCTCACCATGACCTCACTGAATATCTCCTAACTGGTCTCATCTTGTTTAATCTCTTCTCCTCCAGTCTATCCTCACATCACCACCACCAATTTGACCATGCTAGTCCTAAACTTATAAAATTCTGATGGGTCCCCACCATCCCTAGAGAATAAAGTCCAAGCTACTCCTTAGCATAATCCTCTCTATCTTATAGACCTTATTTTTCGTAACTCCTCATCTCATGGGCACTTGTGCTCAGCCACACTACATTTTTGCCATTCCCTGAAACCCTCACACTAGCCTGTATTCTATACTTGGGCATAAGATCTTATTTTTCTGTGTAGAATGCGCTATTCTTCTCTAGTCATTACTTCTGGAAACAGTTCAAATTCTACTTCCAGTGAAAACCCTCCCTAAACGGTCAGGCAAAGCCAGTGACTTCCCACTGTGCATTCACAGCACTTCATGTGTTTTCCTAGTGTAACACATCACATTGCTTTATAATGATTTATTTACATGCTATTGTGGAGACTGCTAACGGTTCATGAAAACCTTTGCTAAAACAATTGAAGCAAAGCACGCGGATGCCCAACACACTACATTTTCCAGCCCTCTTTACCAGGTGCGGCCATTTGACTACATACTTTCCAATGTTAACAAGTGTGGAGTTGATTTGTATCACTTCTGGCCACTGCCTTAAGGAAGTGGGTATGACTCCTCTGTGTTCTTATCCCCTCTTCCTGTGGTCTAGAATACTGATGAACCTGCAACCCAGCTGTGACCATGAGGATGACAATACTACCTAGGTGATGGTCGAGAAATAGGATGGAAGGAACCTAGTCCCTGAACCTGGCTGTGGGGGGTGGCCATATGCTTATCTGGAAGGCCCACCTTGGACTGTTATATATGAAAGAAAGAAACTTCTGTATCTTCTATATATCTGGGGTCTTTTTGTTAGGGCAGCTTATTAGCTTTACCTAACTAATATAGGCATTTTTCTTTTGGTTTGTTTGTCCCTTAAGCTGGCTTATGCTTCTTTGTATCTCCCGTGACAAGGAAACAGTACTTAAATTAATGCTAGCTGAATAAACCTTGAAGATAAGATGGTACCTCGCCTATGCTCAGTCTTGTGGAAGGACCAGAGGCAAAGACATAAGAAGAAACAATCAAACATGAGAAATGTTTCATACGTTATCATGTCTGGACATCTTTGGAGACGTTTAGGTCTAGTGATAAAGGATCTGAGGATGCTTAAAGAAATGGAACTAGGAAAAGAGATCTAGAATCTGAGATCAGGCTGGAATGAAACACTGGTAACCTCTCCAAAAGGAAGAGAGAAAATGAGGAACATCAATTCCACAAGCAGCAGAAATATCGTTCAGTAATACCCATATCTACTGGATACTGGTCTATTTTCCCCCTGGTAATCCTGCTTGAATGCTTAACTGTGTGTGGTAGCTAGTTCCCCAAGACAGGTACTTCCTCTCCTCCACCCTGTCCATCCCTACCACGAACCATGCGTCACCATATTAATGCCCCTGTACAGCCTCCTCCCCCGAATGTGGGCTGCCCTCATCACTTTCTCTTTGAACACGGAATATGGTAGAAGTGATGCTGCCGGACTGTTGAGGCGAGGTCACAAGTTTTGCAGCTTCTGTGGAGGGCTCTTGGAGTACGCACTTGCTCTTTGAATGCTCCCTCTTGGAACCCAGCACATGCTGGGGGAAGCCCAGGATACGGGCAGGGGTCGCGTGCAGTGCTCCAGCAGACAGCCCTGGCTGAATTCCCAGCCAAGAGCTAGCATCAACTGCCAGCCTTGTGAATGAGCTACTCTGGGAGTCCAGCGCGGTGACCTTTCAGATGACTCCAGCCCCAATGAGAATCTGACTCTAACCCTATAAGAGATCCCAGGCAAGAACGTCCCAGCTGAGCTCAGTTAACCCATGGGACCATGAAAGATAACAGCTTGTTGTTTTAGGCCACTACATTTTTAGATGGTTTGTTATACAGACACAGATCACCAGAACACCAAAACTGATATAAACCCGAGTTGTGCATAATGTTTTGAAGACTTTTTCAGTATTACTTGGAAGTGATTTGGGCTATTATAGAACAATGCCTCCCCCAAACCAACGTAACAGCCTTACTTTTTTCTTGACTTAATGGTTTTTTTTCTCTTAAGTTTCAATATCATCATAAAAAATCATGAATGTTTGAGGAGGCTATTTAAAAGCCCATTCTTCCTTCAATGTGCTAACTTCTTGAGTGGAAAAAGACAGAAAACTACTGTGGAAAAAACAAATGGACTAAATTATGCTTAAATTCTAAGAAAGACAAGTTGAAATGGAACATGGAGTCAAAGAGTGCAAACGTATTGGAATGATATTTTGCAGTAAAGCTCAGCTTGCAGTCGGCAGCAGCTATTACTAAACGGACGTAGTTGCAATGTCGTCACTGTGGGATCCAATTAGAAGAAATTGTCAAGACCCAGTCTGGTATCCACCCCATACATCCCCCATCAAAATCAGATTATCCTCATTTAACCATCTCTCAATCCATGTCACCTCCTGCGTACGACAGCTCTGGGATAACTTTGCTCTGTAAAATGAATCATTTGCTTCCAGAGGAAAGTATCCTAAACACTTGGTAATCTTAGAAGAGGACAAGATTATCTGAATCCTGAAATAATTAAAAAATATATAAAGTCTGGATGCAAGAAGTTTAATTCCAAGTCTCCGTTTCCATGCCTTCTTCTCTATCTACCTCTCAAACACCCAGTGTCTTAAAATTGTTCTTGGTCTATCACTGCAATATCTTGACTCGTAAGCATTCCTATGCATTACATCTTTCCTGGACCTCCATGAACACTTCCTTGTGTCCCATTCTTTCAGGGATTTCATTAAACAGCTGACTGACCTGTTTGAAGAAAAAACTCAAGATGACTCTCATGGCCAAGTCACATGGATTCTATCCCTGCATGTATTTGGATTCCATCCCCTCTCTTCATTTTCACTCTCATCATCAGCACTCAGGCCTGATTACCTTCTGCACGGACAACAATAATGATGTTTAAACCGCACTTTCCCTATTTTCAGACCTTCCTTCTCAATAGATTCTACTCATAGCTGCTAGATAAATTTTTCTGAAGTGTAGCTCTGATAGTTCACTTCCTTACTTAAATACCTTTGCTCTCCAAGGGCTTAAAGAAAAAAAGAAACACCTCTCCTTAGCCTGTCATTTAATATCCTCTGTCATCTCATTCCCAATTAATTTATAACTTTATTTTCCTTATTCTCCATTCACACTCATGATGCATCTACCAAACTCCCTTCTTGCTATTGTCAATGCTAATGTAACATATTCTATACTTTCTAGCCCTTGCTCATGTGGACAATCCTCGCTGAAATATCCTTTTTCCCTTCTAAGAATCTCCAAATCCTATCCATCTTTCCAGGTACCTCCCTCCTCAATCTCCAAATGTCTTGTTGGCTCTTACAGTTAGATAAAATCGCACCTTCTTCCAAATTTCTCTATTACTTATATCAATATCTGCCTTGTGATCCTTATTTCTTTCTCCTTGAATTATAAAATTTATAAATTTTTATCTCATTCCTACTGTACTTTATTCTATGACAAGCAGAATATTCTGTGCATGTAGTAAATGCTCAATAATTGTTGTTGCATAAGTGGGGAGGTTATTATTTTAATACATTACTCCTTGTAGATTATATTTAAATTTACCATTGGTCATAGAGAGACTAATATGGGGAATGCAGTGGTGACAGAAAGGAGAGGTTTTTTTTTTTTTTGGTTGTGCCCGCCATGCACACAACTGTCTTCTCAAGCTACTTTTGCTCATTTAAAAAGACAAGTTTGGTTAGATCTTCCTGTCATGTTGAGAAAAAGGATTCACCTCTCTGCTTTCACATTTATTTAGTTCTTATTCATCTTTATACCTATTCTCTTTTCAAATCTTATACTATGAGATAGCTCCATCTCATCTGTCCTAATAACTACTGGTTCTCTTATTTGTTTGCTTTTCCCTTTGGGTTTTGATACTTTATGCATCTCTCTCACCTTTATGAACACTTGGGAGTTATCTTGCTGTGGTATATAGCACTGGTCTCGCTTACCCATTGAGTAACCACGTATCCTCTTTAAATCTTTTGTTTAAAACTCTCCTTCTTATTAACATAAGCTTGCTTAAATCATTTTATGACACCATTATTTAAGGAGCTAAGTAATCCTACAGCAGCAAGCTGAAAGAAAACCTCCCCTCATGTATGACATGGAACCTTTATATTTTTCAATAAGTGCCTCACATACAACTCCTTTCTACTTCCTACATAATTTTCTTGCTCAATTTTATGTTTGGGTGATGCCTCTGTAATGAATCCAAACAATTAACCACCCAAGTGAAAGTTTAATTTTTGTTTGATTTAAACAAAAAATAATGCAGGGAATTTATAAACTGCATTGTTTCTTATGATTTCAGCATGGTGCATTTTCCCTGCTAATATTGGTACAGTGTAGCATTTTATGCTGTTACATGTAGAAGAATTTTTTTTTTACAAGTAAAACCCCTACTAAGTTGGTAGAGTGAAACATATTTTAATATAGATATTTTAATTGCTCTTAATTAAGACCTTGCAGAGATTCCGCATTCATGTTCTATGGAAAGTTCACAGTCACATATTTAAAGAAGCAGTTTGCTTTAGGGTTTAAGCGTTTAAAAAAAATACCTCTAACACTTAGATCCTGTATTACTTTATTTATTTATTTATTTATTTAAATTTATTTATTTATTTATTTACTTTATTTATTTATTGTCTGTGTTGGGTCTTTGCTGCTGCACACGGGCTTTCTCTAGTTGCGACGAGTAGGGGCTACTCTTTGCTGTGGTGCGCAGGTTCCTCATTGCAGTGGATTCTCTTGTTGTGGAGCACGGGCTCTAGGCGCGCAAGCTTCAGTAGTTGCGGCACAGAGGCTCAATAGTTGTGGCTCACGGGCTCTAGAGTGCAGGCTCAATACTTGTGGCGCACGGGCTTCGTTGCTCCACGGCATGGGGGACCTTCCTGGAGCAGGACTTGAACCCGGGTGCCCTGCACTGGCAGGTGGATTCTTAACCACTGCGCCACCTAGGAAGTGCCCCCATATAACTTTAAAGGCATAATCTCAGGCATATAATATTTTATAAAATAACTTGAAATACATCCCTCAGAGTGACCATGGGGGCAATACTTTAGTAAGGATGATTTTCAGAATTTGGAGGATGGGTTCAAGGGCTCAGAGAGGTCTGAAGCATGTACGTTTAGCAGTCATAAACTATACATGATTGATCTCAAGATGGAACCCAAGGTTTCTCGTTTCTAATTCTTTGTTGATTATCCTTGAGTAGCAATTTTGCTTTCAGTTATTTCTAAATTGGCAGTACCAATGCACTGAATTAATTAATTCAACATATATTTAAAAAACGCCTGCTTACTTTGTGTCAAGTACTCTTCCAGATGCCAGAGATATATCTGAGCAAAACTAACAAAACTCACATTCCAGTAGGGGCAGGGGAGGCCAATAACAAATTATAAACATAACAAATCACCCTATATAGAGGTGTGGACTGTCATTAACATTACAGGAAAAAAAAACAACACAGAGAAGAGGCAGAAACGCAATTTTAAATAAGGTAGTCAGGGTAGGAATCATTGAGAACGTGACATTTGAATAAATACCTGAAGCATATGAGGGGGTGACCCTTGTGTATTTCTAAGGGTAGAACAGTCTAGGCAGAGGCCAGTGCAAAGAAGTTGCAATCAATCATTTATGGCATGTCAGTCTCTGATGAAACCAGGAAACTAACATAGCCAAAGCAAAACTCTATAGATGAGTACTCTAATATTTGGGATACTTAGAAAAATCATATTCTATTTAACACTGATCTAATATTTATATGCAAGGCATGGAATAACGATGAAAAGATAGACAGTTTTTGTCCTCACAAAGCTTACAGCTTAATGGAGGGGGGAGACACAAGTACCAATAAGTAGATACCATATAGTAATATACACTATAATATGGTGGTACAGGGTACCATGGGGGCAGAGGATAGGAGCATCTCTCCTAGATTACAGGAGATGCGGTTTTAGAGAGAAAACTACTGGAGATTAAAGTCTTTCATTTCTACTCCCAACAGCATAGACATCAGGTTGTATATAGAATCAAGTAGTAAACACATCATGCATTTAATCCTCGCAACACCACATGAGGTCAGTCCCATTGTTATCACTGTTTTATAAGTGAAGGAATGACGCACAGAGAAGTAAGGTAACTTGTCCAAGGTCACAGAGACAGGAAGCGGCAGAGACAGGACAACCACTCACGCAGTACGGCTCCAGAGTCTGTCCTCTTAACTACTAACTCACACACATACTGAGAGGCATGCCTGTGTAATAATTTGTAAGTGAGTAAAGATCTTCGGGTATGTTCTAGCTGCTTATAGGTAAGGCTTGGTATGGACTATCTGAAGAGTCTGAGTCTAGAATGAGTTTTTATCAGCATGAACTAGAATGCAGAGAGTCAGTTTTGTCTAAAAATTAAAATCAAATCATCTTGCTCAGACTGTGCTGTGAATTTCTGACACTGGTGTTCACGAGCCCATTCATATAAAAAGTCTGCACTAGGAGCAGCTCTTTGGAATCCTCTCTCCCCTGTCTTTCAACAGTCTCAAAAAATAGGGAACGATTACTTTTAACTTGAGTGATGTCTATTGAGTGCAACAGATTTTGTCCAATGTCCTGCGTCCATAAATTCACTAAAAAAATCTGTCCTGTAGAGCCTCAGCCCTGTTCTCAGATACTACCTTCACAGACAGAAGTCTGCTTGGCTCTTGCTTAGAGCTGGTAAAAACACCAGGGATGTTCTGGACCAAATCACAGATTACGTGACTTCTTCCAGGCTACCAGAGAGTTGTCAGACGATAATCATCCTGAGTAGAAACTGCACTACTGACCTAGATAAAACATCTAGATGACTCAGAATAAAAGCGCATATGGGTGTGGGAGTGGGCTGTGGAGCCTTGCAGAACTACATATTTGCTTTCCTGGATTTCTAAGAGCTGATGCTTTCCCATTTTCATCAAGCCCCGCTCCTTGACTAGTTAGACAACTGGAAATCCTAACTGGGGATTGCACAAATTCTATCTGTTGCAGAAAGAACATCTTCTGACAATGATATGTGACACAAATTCCAGCTGGATTTCTCAGAAAGACACAAACAACAGGAAGAGCAATTGTATATGAAGATGTGGAAATGGCAGGCAAGGGAATTAGAATCCTATCATTTTTAACACCATGGATACTTTTCTAATAATATCTATAGCAGAAAGTCATTGAGTGATTTAGCCAAAACTGGATGAATATTTATACAGCTTACGTATAAGCATCTTTGCTGTACAGCTTGGCTATTTTCAGGTATGTACACAACATTAGATAACAGTGAAGCTTCATGTCTCATAAATCATCATGAAGGCTGGATCCATCAAAATGGAATATCCTAACAGCTTAACTGATGGGGGAGACATAGAATGTTTGAGAAAAGTCACATTAAGGTATACATTTCAAAAAAAATAGGAGGAAAAAAGATTTTACCAACTGAATTTGAAAGTAATGCTAGTAATAATGATAAAAGATAAGAAGTCAGAATAGGATGAAAGAAATTTGGCAAAAATAGTGATGAAAGATTAACACTGAGTTGGACTAACGATGCTACTAGACGGTGTTACCATCTTGTGCAGGAGAAGGAGTCATGATCAATTTTCTATGCATAAAGAGAGCTCAATTTATTATCAAAGAAAAATATTGACTAGGCTTATAGAGATGGCAACAAAAATTCAACAGTTATCATTACTAAGTTTTAGCTCTATCTTTTAATTCCATGTTCCTCTCAAAGCAAATAAATTTTTCCATAATATACAAGTGACACAGTTTTAAAAATGAAATAGAAATATACAAAAAATGTGTAACTGATATAAATACTATTCTAAGTACTATTATACTGGTCTGAATTTACACTGTGCATTAAAAAAATGTTCTCTAAGACACTAGATTGTCTACGAGAGATAAAGAGTTCATAAATTTATAATGGTAACCAAACGAAAACACAGTCAACTTTCTAGAGGAAAATATGGCTCTCTTAACAAAAGGCTAAAAAGCAAGAGAAATGTAACATGCATTGGATTCATATTGTGGGGAATGTGTTTGTATCTAATCTAATGTTTGCATACATTATCCCAATGCTTTGAGAACACAGTAACAATTGTAATCTTACTCTGAATCAAAATAATCTGTCATTTGACATGTTGTAGTGTTTGCACTTTCATTATTGTTCACAGAATAGTTGTATGTTTCCTTTTACTGCTATTTTGTAGCAGTTTCTCTCTTCAGAAATGCTACTCAAACTATCTTCAGGAGGAATTTCAAAGTCAAAATCAGTCACTGTTTTCGGCAGACATTATCAGGATGCTCACACACATGCTTATGCATATCTCTTTTGATAAAATGTGACTCATATGTCTAGTACGTTATTTCACCACAATTTGCATTGTTATAATAGGTTATTGATGGATTTTCAGTTTAAGGGGCTAAGGTAGTATTCGGTAATGACTGAATGCCACAAGTTTACTGCAAGTGCCCAAGGTTCACTCACCCCAAGCAATTGAGTCAATAACCAATTTTTATACTTCTATCTCCTTCGAAATTCCAAACCAATAATTCCTGTGTATTTTTTTAAAATTATTTCAGTATCAGACTAACATTTCCCATGGAAATCAATATGGGTGCGATCCATTAGCCAAAAATCTGCAGTACTGCAATGCAAACATATTAAAAATATTGATCTTGCAAAGCTACTGATGTTTTGATTGACTTTAATGTTTGTAAGCAGCAATAACAGAATTCCAATGACTGAAACAAACTTTTGATTAAAATTATAGATTTTCTTGGAGGGGGTTTGCTATTTCACTGGTTTAAAGCATATCACATGGCGTACTTGCCTGCCATAAATGATTGCGGTGGGATATACTTATCTAATTCCTTATTTGTACATATTTTAGCCTATCACAGCATACACATCTTAAATCTACTTTGAACTGCTTTGACGTTTCACTTCCACTTCTTATTATATCACACAGTGAGGCAGAATTTTCAGACTGAGAACGGCAGAAATTAGACTGAGAGCTCTAATCCTTCTTTTACCATTATGCAACCTTTGGGAAGGCATTTAACTCTCAGTTTAAAGTCCCTAAAGGTAAAATGGAATTAACCTTGGAAATCAATGAACATTCTTATTACATTTTGAGATCAATGGACAACAAAGACCATAACTTATACATACAAAAGATTACGTGACCCAAAGATATGTCTCTAAAAGAAAGCACAGAATTTTGAAGCTGCTTAGTGATCACCTAGCAATGCTCCCATTTTATGTATGAAGAGACTGGGCTGAGCCCCCCAAAGTTACAATACAACCCAAGGAGCTTGTCCTTGGGCTTTCCTGACCACTGTATCTAAAATATACTACTGAGCCCCTACCAGGCACTCTCTCACCCCTTTACCTCCTTAATTTTTATCCTAACACCACTATGTTATATATATATATAACTATATCCTAACACCTATATATATATATATATATATATATATATATATAATTTGTCTTTTTATTACCTATTTTCTCTTTTGAAATTTAAGCTCTATGCAATAGGAATTTTGTTTATCCTTCTCACTGCCAAATCCCTAGCATCTGAAATAGTGTCTGACATATAGGAGGACTCAGTAAATGTTTTTTGAATGAAGGAAGGAAGGCAGGAAACAGAACTGCTAATGGAGTGGGGTTGGGCTGGGTAGGGGTGAAATGGGGAAAGGACTAGATTTTCTCAACTCTCACTCAGTCCACTGCTGCTCTAAAGTTTCCTTCTTAGTATGTTCTTTTTACTTCTCAGCATTTCCAGACATAAGTATCAAAGGGGATTTGGACCCATATCTATTGTACTGTACTGTATATCTTTGTCAAAGTTCATGGATATTTTCAAATTAATTTTAACCATTTCATTATTCAATTACTAATCTTTCCTCTGGATTTTTTTCTCCATTTGTTTGCTCTACCTCCCACCATGTTAAAATTGTAATATATTCTTTACATTTTTACTTGTGACATTTCACTGTAATAAAGAAAAATATCAATAAGCAAAAAAATGGAAATTAAAAATTATCCATTTATCAGCTGCTTGTTTCATTTCTACTCTAATCAACTCCCAAAAAGTCCTTCAGAGGAAGCACCAAAAAATAGCTTGCAAATGTGCAAGGGACTTTAGCTTCCTCGTAAAGCCTATTAGCTTTCTCCCAAGTTACCCTAAATACATACACGATATATTTGTAAATATACAAGGCAGCTCAAAACAAAACCCACTGGCCCTCTTCCACAAGGCTGCTGCCACCACAAACCTTTGGGAACTATCTTTGCTGCGGCTGCTCTCTGGTAGGTGTAGGGGGAGCAGTGGTTCGGAGCTACAAGATCTGGGTTAGCATCTTGTACTTATTAACTTTGTGAAGCTCGGTTTGTTTATCTGTAAAAAGCTCATAACACTCACTGCAAAGACGTACCATGAGGAGTAAACAAGATGATACACATTGAATGAATGGTAGGTGTGCAAACAGGGTTGGTTCCCCTCTTCTGCTCCCACATCAGTGAAAAAAAAAAAAAGCTAACAATGCTTCCTGTTTATTAGTACTGTTTTTTAATTCCTTCAGACTCTCACTTCTGTGAATAGGCTCAAACAATTCAAATCTGTTTATGGAAAAAAAAAAAAAGACTATAGAGCAGAAACTAAAATTGAAAAAGGGGGTTAGATATTCGTGTGAGACCATGAGTGGTTTCTGGGAAGCAACGAGGTAGATGTAAGGTAAAACTATGTCAAAGACATAAATGATATGATCAAATAGGCAAACGAAATACTTTGATGGCTGAAGATCCTCTATACAAGTACCAGGGGCCTCAGGGTTGAAGGTGAGGCTGCATTTTGAGCAGGACAATAGCATTACTCTCTTCCACTCGCTGTTGCCTCTGGCTAGTCCACCTCTGTAAGCGGTCAGTGCCCTAACATTCCCACCCTCCTTGATCCATTCCTAGAAACTACCTTTGGCTTCATAAGCATCTACTCTTGATCTAACCATCGAAAACAGCACTTGGTATTACTTTGGCTCTGCCACTGAAAGCCCAAGTGAAATATACTCATGACTTAATCATACACCATCCAACGTGTCATGGCACCATAGGAAGCGTGTCCCTTTTGCTCTCCAAGCCACTGTTAAAACCACCAGATCTTCACTTTTGGGGGGACCATACACCCCTTTGAGAATCTGATAAAGGCTGTGATTCTCTCCCTATAACTTCAATTCAACACAGAATTTCAAAGGGTTTATGGAACTCCCTGGAACTCTTCCATGGATCCCCAGGCCTGAGGGTAACCCTTCTGAGTTGGAAAATATCAAGATGCCCTCTCTTCTCACAGCATTGCAGGTACACAGTATGAAGACATTTGCTTATGGGTGAAGAAGGGAAGAAGAGGAGAGAGGCAAATTTTAAATGGAAAGTGTTATTTTTTTCTTCAAGTTAGAAAGTATTCAGAGGAAGGAAAAAGACCATTCAAATGCCAGGACTTGGATGCATGCACCATAAGTTGAATGCATGCAAGTCAGAAGATTTGGCTTAACTCCAAGAACAAAATATTTCAGCTCCATGGGGAAAGCTAACCATAGGCCAAAACCTCAACGCATATATATAAACCATTTAGTATTTTAAAAGGTCCAATATTTTAATTTCTCAAGAAATTCTCAAACTTCTCAGAAATTTAAATAATGCAAACACTTTAAATATAGAGGGCTAGCAGTTGTTGAGAAATATTTTGGCGCGGATTCCAATGGAGATTTGTTGATCTTTTTTCAGGGACACACTACAAAATTTAAAACAGTCAGTGAGCACTTGGAAGACATCACCCTAATTTATAACTATTTTAAGGCACATCAGATTAGGGTCTGAAACTTCCAGATATTATGCTTCTAAATTGTAGGGTAAAACATTTGTCCTCTTTAACTGAGGATAAAAATTGGAAAAAAAAATATTTTGAAGGCTTTTTACTCTAGTAACTATTCCCCCCATCCACATATTCTTCAGTTAAGCAACTATTGGTCAGAGAGCGTAGAATAAAAGCTGTCCCGTGAAAACTCAATGAAGCTGGCAGAGAAATGCTTAGTAATGTCCAAAGAGAGACTTGAGCTCAAAGAACTCTGTCATTGAGATTATTGCTAAGTTTTTGAGGGTTTGGAAGATTTCAATTTACAAGGTTCTCTTCCCACAAACTGGCCTTAAAGCCTTACATTAAAAATGTGGCTAGAAAAACAGTTTGGTGATTCCTCAAAAGGTAAACATAGAATTACTATTTGAACCAGCAATTTGACTCCTAGGTATATAACCAAGAGAAATGAATACAGGCTTTCAAAGAAAAACCTGTACATAAATGTTCATAGCAGTACTTACTACTCATAACAGTTAAAAAGTGGAAAAAAACCAAATGTCCATTAACTGATGAATGGACAAACAAAACACGGTATATAGTCATACAACAGAATATTATTTAGCAATAAAAAGGAATGAAGAACTGATACATGCTACAACATAACCTTGAAAACATGAAGCTAAATGAAAGAAGTCAGTCACAAGAAGTCACATATTATATAGTTCTATTTATATGAAATGGCCAGAATAGGCAAATCCATAGAGACACAAAGCAGATTAGTGGCTGCCAGGGGCTTGGGGGAAGGGTAAATGGGTAGTGACTGCTTAATGGATATGGGGTTTCTTTTTTGGAGGGATGAAAATATTCTAGAATTAGATAGTAGTGATGGTTGCACAAAACTGTGAATGCATTGTAAGTCACTGAATTGTATACTTTAAATTGGTTATAATTTTATGTTATGTAAATTTTACTTCAATTTTAAAATGTGGTGGTCCAAATTTGTTTTCATTTTATTTGTTATAATTCTGGTGAATAAAGATATTAGTGAAATAAATTCCTACTGAAATTAAAAATTGGATTTACCACATCCAATTTTTTTTTTTTTGAAACTCATATCTCAATCTGATTAGGCTGTGCTTCACTGAAGTGGGAAATAATTCAATCAGCTGGATAGTTAAGAATATTATCATAGGTATATATTTACAATTCTGGCAAAACACGACAAGGACAAATGGGGGAATAAATTTTCTTTGCCCAAAATTCACTGGAAGCTGAGCAACTTTACTTTGCTTTAGACAAGTGAACAAAATCTTACAAAAATGTAGGGATTTAATTGTCAAAAAATAAAGGATTGCTTTATATTTACCCTTCTTGATGTGCAAAAGCAGTGAGGTGTTGTTTTGTTTTTTTTTTCTGCCTACAGGATACAAGGCAAGATTGGTAAGATTTGGGAAGTTTGAAATGAAGTAAATTTACCAAATATTCGTAAAGCACCTAATTACTTTACATATCTACACACAGTCACTATATTAAACTTGATTTTAAAATATATTTTATTTTATACTTAATTTTTTAATTTAAGAATTCATTAATTTTTAGCATTTATTCTTTTTTTAATATAAGCATTTAAGGGTATAAATTTCTCTGTTTAGTAATCTAGCTATATAACAAAAACATTTGTAGTTTCATTATGGCTCAATTCTAAGTATTTTCTAGATTTATTCTTTGAGCTATAGGTTATTTGAAGGACTTTTTTCTCTACCCTTTTACTTCCTCCCCAATTTTTTTTGGAAAAAGATTTAAACCTATAAGAGTTGTAATAGTACAATGATTATCCACACACCTTTCCTGTAGATTCAATAACTGTTAACATTTTGCCACATGTGCTTCTTTGCTTTCATGTACTTTTTTTCCCTGAACCATTTGAGGGTTAGCTGCAAGCAAAATGATTTATTTAACAACTGTACTGCAAGTATTTGTTTTCTGTCAAAGTCATAAGAGTTGTATTGGGATACATTCTTTATAGTCATTCACCTTCATAAAAGTAAAAGTCAGAAACTGCATTATAATAATTAACTTGACTTTTCTATGAAATGTCATTATTCTGTATGCACTCTGAAGGCAATGTGCCTTCTATTTCTTTGGTATGCTAACATTCTAATTTCTGACTTGGAGATATTTTTCCATGTTAAATGGTTCTCTTTCCCTTCCAGTTCAAATCTTTCCCTTTCTCCAAGTCTCACCTTCTGTAGACATGCCACACATATTCATACACCTATTCTGTTAGTCTTGGAATAAAGCCTTGCTATGAGTAACCCTCATCTGGGTACTTACTTTCTGCTTTAACTTAAATTTTAGTTGTATGACACATTGCTTCAATGAGATGATAACCTTCTCCAAGACAGGATGCAGGCCTCTTTAACCCCATGGTGAGTGGATACTAAACTTCTTTTTCAACTTAACTAAAATATTCTAGCATGAGACTTATTGAAGGAATGTGAATGCACTGACCATTATATACATTTATTTCTACTGAGTTATATAGAAGTGCTGTAAACTCGTATAAATTAATACCATAGTCTGGTTGACTATTTTTGTGTCACTGAATCCAACTCTCATATTCTCCAGATGAAAGAATTTTCCGGCTGAAAGAGTTCTTACAGGTTTTCTAGTTCAGTCATATATAAAAATAATTCTATAATTTTTCAAGTAGAGGAAACAGATCTACAGAAGGTAAATGACTGACCTAAGGTAAAACTTTTAAAGAGCAAAACCAAAACTAGAATTAGATGAATTTATAGATCCAAAGTACTCAGAGGTTGACATAGGAAGGGCTTAAAAAATATTATTAACCTCAAAATCAAGGTTTCTGGATGCCCATTTCAGTGCATTTTCTGCTGAAACACATTAGCTCAGAATTCTACATTAAAATAGTGAAGACGATCATTTGGGGAGCATGTTACATGTTCTTTTTTGAGCAAGTCATACACTGCGGGAAATCAGGCAGAGGCTGTCGTCAGAAGAGGCTCTGACTACATTCTTCTCTACCAGAGGTTGTCAACTGGCTGCCTATAGGCCTGATCTGAATAGTAGTTATTTTATTTGACCTATATAATAGTTTTAAAAACTTAAGTTAGTTGCAATACTTAAAATTAAAGAGATTTCATTTCAAATAAATTGCAGATTTCTGGCTTCTGTGGGAAAACTAGAAAAATCTGACAACACTGGGCTTGCATTCCTGAATGTCACTCATCAGTTGGGGTCTGAATTTGTAACTCTTGTCCTTTAGCTAAGGTCTTAATTATGATTAATGCATAGAATTGGTAACTTTGATTCATGTAGTAAGAACTACATTAGTTAGAAAATACTAAGTGATACTTGTTTGCTATACACAGTAGCTAGCTATACCTAGTAGCTATTTCCTATAGCAGGAAAATGGATTACCATAATAAGGATAAAAACAAAAGTGATTGTAGTGTTTAAAGGGTTAATTATAATTTAACCAGAAAATCCATTTAAAGAGAAGAACACCCTCTTCCGGACTTCAGTTACATAAGATACCACTGTATTTTTCTTTTATGAAAGATGCTGGTCCAATAACCTTGATTCATGTGTTAAATGAAAACAAATGACACCATTATATTTGGAATCATTTTTTTCCTAATTTAAGTATGGCCCTTAAGATCTGAAAATGTTTTGGTTAACCTGCTTCTGACCGGAACTAAGCAGTGATAAGAGAAAAAATTAAAAATAAAAATAGGTTACAACACATTAAATATCCTCCCTCTGCCACCTTACATTTTTTGGTGCTAAAACATATGCTCTGCCACCTGCAGATAAAAGTCACACACTGAGAGTGTATATTCTGACAAGAATTGCTAGTTACAAGCATGCCTAGTGATTTTGGACAGTAGCACTTAAGAAACCTTCAATCTGGCAGTTTTATCATTGCACATTTTGTAAAGTATTCCTACAGTCTAAAGCTGTACAAGTTTAGGGATCTGACCTTTGGGAGAAAACAAAATAAAATGAAACCAAAAGGATCCCAGGGTAGCATTTTGATCTAACTTGTTCTATTTTTTTTTTTTTTTTTTTGGTCAGATACATACCCTTTTTTCCCCATTTATTTTACATTTCAATGACAACGAAAATACAATGGGTTCTTGTATTTGCTGATAGAGTAAATCTCTCTATTGAAAGACGAGGAAAACTTCCATTCCTAGGCACACAGGGAAAATCTATCATAGGAGTTAAAAATTATTGTTGCTCCATAAGGAATTTATTTTCCTATCTTATATTTCCTTTACCCTTGCTTGCTTTTCTATTTTATCTTATTTTGTACTTATATAGTTAATGTTTCATCTTGTTCCAAAAAGGGTTTGTGGCTTACAAAAAGAAACTCAGGCAGGACTTCCAGTGATGGCAAGCTAAGAGACTGGCAAATCTCCCCAAATATAATTATAAAAGTTGACAAAATTGCCAAGTGCAACCATTTCAGCACTCCAGACATCAACCAAAGGCAAACAACAACTTGAGAAGTGTTTATTCATGAAAAACTGCTGAACTACAGGTAAGAACAGTGGCAATCTGTGTCAGCAGCAGCTCGATAGGCATGGCAGAGCTTCCAGGGTGGGACTGGCCGTGAAAACCTGCAGCTTTGCTGCTAGAGGGGCCTGACTTGATTTGGAGTAGAAGGAGAAAAACCCACGCCCAAGGGTGTTATCGAGCAAATAAAGCAAACTCGGCAGGAAACTAACCACAAAAGCCCATGACTCTGCTATACAGAGGCTGTGATCTTACTTGGGGTGAGCAGCAGACCTGTGGACTAGTCAGAAATTTAATAGGGAGATCCTGGAAGTAAGAAAGCCACTGAGAGACTAGATGAATCCCCACACATCCCTGTTGGCTGGGAGGATGAGCACTGGCACAGAAATCTCAGGAAAGCCCAGGAGAAGATAAAAGATTGAGGAAGACTTGAAAATTGCAAGAACTTTTAATACCTCCTGCAACTCTCACACAGATTCACCCAGAACCTTAGTGACTTGGGATGACTGTGCAAACTCTGACCATATTAAACTATGCAGGCAAAGGGCTGATCTCTAGGAAGCCAGACTAAAATGAAAATCAGAATTTTACAAAATTGCAGCAACAACTATAACTCTGAAGCATAAAAAAATCAGAAGCTAGAGTTGCTGTCATTACTCCTATTCAATATCAGGACATTATAGCCAATGCAGTAGGCAAGAAAAGAAATGAAAGGCATGCATATTGGAAAGGAAGATATAAACTGTCTTTCTTCACAGATGACATGGTTCCATATGTAGGAAATCATAAAGATTCTACCAAAAAAATTCTAGAACCAATAAACAAAATTTAGTAAGGTCACAGAATACACAATCAACAGGCAAAAAATCAATATTAATTCTTTATACTAGCAACAAAAAGTTTGAAAATGAAATTGAGAAAAGAATTCTACTCACAATAGCATCAAAAAGAATGAAAAATTAAGGATATATTTTACAAAAGAAGTGTAGAAACACTAAAAAAAATTGCTAAGGGAAATTACAGATGATCTAAATAAAGAACAAAGAAGAACTTACACTACTTAATTTCAAAATTTATCATAAAGCTACAATATTCAAAACACCATGATATTAGTATGAAAAACAAACATAAAGATCAATGAACAGAATATAAAGTCTATTAATAAATCCTTTACTTATGGTCAGTTTATTTTTGAGAAATGTCCGAGGCAATTCAATGGGGAAAAGATAGTTTCTTTTTCAACAAATGGTGCTCGGAAAATTAGATATCCACATGCCAAAAAGTCACAAAAATCAACTGAAAATGAATCATACCTAAATGTTAGAGCCAAAACTATAAAACTTCTGCAACAAAACAGGAGATAATCTTCACGATCTTGGGTTTGGTAAAGATTTTTTAGATAGGATGCCAAAAACACGACCCATAAAAAAAATCATCAAATTTTGAACTAATAAAAACTTCTACTTTTCAAAATATACCATTTTAGAAGGAAGAAATAAGCTGCAGCTTGGGATAAAATATTTGTAAATCACACATCTGATAAGAGACTTGTATCCAGAATATATAAAGAATTACTTCAACCCAATAATAAGACAAACATCAGATTTAAAGATAGGCAAAAGGAAGAGACATTTCACCAAAGAAGACAAACCTATGGCCAATAAACACAAGAAAACACACTCAACATCAAGTAGTCACAAATTAAAACCACACTGAGATAATACCACACCCCCACTAGAATGACTATAATCAAAAAGACTGACCATACCAAGTGCTGGTGAGGATGTGAAGAAACCGAGACTCTCATACTCTGCTGATGTGAATATAAAATAGTGTAGCCACTTTGAAAACAGTTTTGTAGTTCCTTAAAAAGCTAAATATAAACTATCACATATAGAATGGATAAACAACAAGGTCCTACTATATAGCACAAGGAATAATACTCAATATCTTGTGATAAACCATTATGGAAAAGATTTTAAGAAAGAATGTATATATGTATATAACTGAGTCATTTTGCTGTACAGCAGAAATTAACACATTATAAATCAATTACAATTCAATAAAAAATTTTTAAAAAAGCTAAATATAAACTTATCAAATGACCCACAAATTCCTCTCCTAAGTTTACACTCAAGATAAATGAAAACATGTCTGGGCTGATTCATATGTGAATATTCACAGCAATATTATACATAATAGCTCCAAGCTGAAAATAATTCAAATGTCCATCAACTGGCAAACAGATAAACCAAATGGTATATCCATACGATGGAATGCTATTTAGCAATAAAAAGGAATGAACTAGTGATATGTGCTACCGCATGGCTTAATCTCATAAATATTGTAAGCAAAATCAGCCAGACATAAAAGACCACATATTGTATGATTCTATCTATATGATATTTGCAGAAAAGGCAAACCTATGGAGAGAGCAGATTACTAGCTGTCTGGGGCTATGGGTGGGAGCAGGACTGACTACACACTGGCACAAAGAAACTTTCCGGGCTGAGAGAAATATTCTAAAACGTGATTGTGGTGATAATTGTGCAACTATAAATGTGCTAAAAAAACTACTGAATTGTACACTTACAATGGATATATTTAATAATACATAAGTTTTACTTAAGTAATACTATTAAAAATAAACACAATATAAAATTATATGAGGGCTTCCCAGGTGGCGCAGTGGGCAAGAATCTGCCTGCCAATGCAGGGGACACGAGTTTGGTCTCGGTGCCAGGAAGATCCCACATGCCGTGGAGCAACGAAGCCCGTGCGCCACAACTATTGAGCCTGCGCTTTAGAGTCCGTGAGCCACAACTACTGAGCCCATGTGCTGCAACGACTGAAGCCCACATGTCTAGAGCCTGTGCTGCGCAACAAGAGAAGCCACGGCAATGAGGAGCCTGCACACCACAATGAAGAGTCGCCCCCACTCACTGCAACTAAAGAAAGCCCATGCACAGCAAAAAGAGACCCAATGCAGCCAATAAAATAAATAAATAAATAAATAAATAAATAAATAAACAAATAAATTTATATAAAAAATTATATGAAAGTAACAAAAACATTTGAAGGAGTCAAGGCAAAAGCAAAAAAATGGAGGAGAAAATAATGAACGAATATGATTACTGCTATTTAGTTGCTACAGGTGAGGTGTCAATTTATCTCTGGCTTCCAAATGGCTAAAGCTAGGAGGAGATTACAATGGGTATGTCAGTGGTTCCCAAACATGGGAGACTACTGGGGATTACCTCGGGATCTTTGAAAAGGTTGGTGCCCGCATCCCATGCTAGACATTTTGATTGAATTGTAACAGGAAAGAGGCCTTGGCTGTGCAGGTGGAACAACGTTTGGAAACCATTGCAATAACATACTATAAGATTTTCACTGTTCATGTGATTTAAAAAAAATAACTGGGGAAGAACTGAATTCTGGGAAGCATTTCTCCTATGGGTCCTCCTAGGAGAGAACCTCATAAGATGTAGTGGGTTACTGCTTCTAAGTCAGCCACCCCATGGCCCATCGTGGGCTCTGAACGGGTTGCAGGGGTGTAGAGACAGTGATCCCTCAGTCCTCAGGGCAGCCAAGGGGCAACCAGGGGCAGCTGGAGCCTGTGGCCCCCAGCCTTGGGCAGTCCCCTCCATCAGGATACTGAACAAGTATTATATTTTTATAACATGTGCCATAAAATAAAAAGCACTTCACCTAGAAGATATCCACAACAGCTGTAACGGGGGGTTTTATGTAATTGTTTCTTTTAACAAGCTGATTACAAAACAGAGAACACAATTCAGTTAAAACATTTCTGCAAGGGGCCAAAAAGGTCCAGTTACCTATGACCTGGCTTCATTTATCCCATAGTATTATATATAGCTACAAAACCCGCCTGAACTCCTGCTTTTAGGTGGCATTTGTGCCAGTTAATTTACATTATTCATTAATGAGGTCATCTTCCCTCATCACGGGGCCAAGTCTGACCAAAGGAGCTGGCTGTGCTGCCCAATGAACCTTGCCTGAGGCCTCAGAAATTGTGAAAAGCCTCCGATACCCACCTCTCCAAAACCTACTGCTTCAAATGTGATTTTTAAGCTCACTGTAACCACAGCATAAACTACACTGCACAATAATAAGCTTGTAGAATATTTGTGTTATTTATGAGAGACTGACCTTAGATTAAAAAAATTATAGTTAATCTTTAGTCCGAACCTTCCCGTTTATAATGTGTGTCACTGGGGAGCATTAAGATTCTAGCCTTCAGAATTTTTTAGGAGCATGAAATTTCAGGTAAAATTGCTGGTCCTGAAGCTTACCAATATGGGGTAGGGCTTATGACTCCATATATCCTCCTGGTCAACTGCAAACCTTACTCAGGAGAATCTTCCTAGTGGAGTTTTCCCAGCAAATATGACTTTGAGGAGATAGCTTTGGTAAGTACATTAGCTAATCTTTATGGTTCTCCACCCCATTAGTCACATCACTACACGAGACTTACACTAACTGCAGAGAGAAAATCATCTCACGTATTAATTTCCCATATGACACATCAGAGATTTCTGTATCAAGAGCTCTTGTTTTAAATCAAAAAGTTAGGTTTATGCCTATATATATATATATATATATATATATATATATACACACACACACACATATATATGTATATACACATATATATATGGGAGTTTTATTGTAATTGTAAATCTATGTAATAAATTATATAAATATATATATTAAACCACACACACATATATATGGAAAACCACAATATTCCATCTAACTGTAAAGAAATTCCATTCTTCCCCTAATGAATTTTTACCGTCTGTAAAAGTGAAACAAGAGGATTTCACTCTTCTTTTATGGATACTGAAATCACCTCGGTTTACTCTGAAAATGAAAGAATGAACGAGTATGAATACAGTTATAGTTCTAATATGTGTGTATAATCAAAGGAGGATTTCAGAGAAAAGTACAAATGTGAGGACAGCAAAAAGAAAAAAAGTAGTCCATGAATGTTCAGCCCTTATGAGTAAAACTTAAGCAAAAACTATAGCTAACAATTTTTTAAAAATGACTCTTAAGTTTCTTTAGTAGTCTTAAATTTATCACAAATATAGAACTGCCTTCTGCTGCAATCCCCTTAAGTCATCTTGTTAAATTTTGTCACAACACGTGTTACTGTAGTTCTACACTTTTACCTTTGCACTTTGTAGTGTGCAGCAGAGCAACATAATTAACCACTGCTAGGTAGTGTTTACGTTAGTTCTCTAAAGGTTAAGAAGCTGATTATAGCTAAAATCAGCTTTGCCTGAGGCTTCAGGGGCTCTGTGTAATCAAATTAGACAAGCAGGGCACAGTGTCACCTAACACAAACCAGTGGCACTTTCTTCTTTGCTCTGACCCCTTCCCCCTCACCCCCCCCCCTTTTTTTTTTTTACTAGGGAACAACTCACGCTTTGTGCTTTTACCAGATAATTTTAAAAGTCTTGTTTCTAATAAATTTGACATTAATCTCATAAGATGTCCACCTGTTCAAAAGTAATGAGAACAAGTAGAGAAATTTTTGAAAAAAATATTTGAGAAAAAATCTTGTTAAAAAGAAGTCTACGTTTATAGAGCTTGAGATGTTTTAAAGAAAGTATTTTCTTAAAAGGCAGGTGACAACACGATCACATGTACATCATATTAAGAACATTTCCTAGCTTTGGACAGACTGTCAGTTTTGTTCTGCAGAAAACTGCATAATGGTTTATCTGCTTCCAAGGAAACTCGGAGAACTTTATAAACCTGATAGATAACGCATTAGCATTTCTAAGAAGCCATGGGTAACACACTCTGCTGAGTTACAGCTCATCCTCTCTCCATCTCTACTCTTTGAAGTCAGGCAAGGTGAACTGTATAATGGACGTACTTAAGGAGAAGGTTTAATAAGGTGAGAAGAAGAGCACACCAGCCTTACTTCAGAGACTCCCTTTCCACAAGGTTCTATATTTAAATGCAGTAAGACGTATTAGTTGAATTCAAATCTTGCTACCTTTGAGCCTAAAGGGAACAAAAGTATGAACAGTAGATATTTAAAAAGAAAAGCTATGGCAAGTTTAAATAAAATCTAGAATCTTGTTCTTAAAAAATTTATGAATCATTAAAACTATATTTGACTTTAAACTTTTGGTTCAAATGCTACATATTTATTATTGTGCTTGAAATAGAAACAAAATGAATGTAAACCTCTTACATATGAGTGATCAGGAGAGTATGAGTTTTGCTAATGATTTATTCTGGGCAATAAAATCAAAACTTGTTATTTTAATTGATCAAGTCATAAAGAGTTCCTGGCGAAGTCAAATCTTGCTATTTGCACAGTCAGACAATTTCTGCTAATCCAGCAGTACTTAACAAATTCACATGTGGTTAGCTTGTCTTGCTGTAGCTGTATATCACATTTCTGTGCTGCAAGCTGTGCAAAAAAAAATCAATATGCCAAGTTTAACAAAAGGACAGGAAACATGATGTTCTCCTGTATTTTCAATGAACCTCAAATGACTCTGCTGTTCATACTCAGTGCAATTTATGGCAGCGAAATGTATTCTTCAATGAAAAAAATCTACAATGGAGTGAATTATATAAATTCAGAGCTGAAGTTCTGCCTTATTCCATAATACCAATTTATTTAGAAGATTCTGACATTCTGATTTGATGTGCACAGTATTATCAGCCATTCATAAGGCATATTTTATTTTTCCTGATGAAGGCTAAAGAATATTCTTTAGCCCAAATAAATATATGCTGCCTATCTATGGCAATACTTTGATATAGCTATTTAACTTAGGTTTTGGAGACTTTTTTCGGTGGTCTCTTTTCACATGTGAAACATAGGATAAGATGGTATCTATCTGGCAAATGCTTTAAATTATAACACTAAAGACAAAAAGCCCAGTGGGTCCTGAGCTACTGTATTGGTTAATTGATTCTAGATTTTTACATCTTCTTTTACTACCACAGAAGTACATTATGTGTGGAAGTAGATTAGGATGAAATGTTGAGAATGAGGTAGGAGTGGTCATGACCAATAGGTCAGCACAGAGTGGTGTCACTTCTGCCTTCTCAAGTCAGTGATGTGGAACTAAATGTGGCAAAACAACCAGTAAGCTGGACTTTAGCCAAAGGAATCAGAACTGTTGCCAAAGTTGCATTTTCTTTTTCTCTCTTTCTTCTTTTTCTTTTTTTGTAGTTGTTGTTGCTGGTTTTTGTTGTTGTTGTTTTGTTTTTGTTTTTTAAAAATTTGAGTAAAAAGAGAATTGGCTTTAGGAATCTTCAAAAGGGCCATATACCTAGAAAAATAAGGAAGCTAAACAATCCACAATTACAGAGGAATTCACTTAAACATATGGAAAACTCTTTGGTAATTTCTCTTCATTCCAATGAGCAGCAGTAAATGGTCTCTTTTCGGCACTTAGCTGGGAGCGCATGTCCCTGATCAGAACTGAAGGTATAAACTGTTATATACAACACACTCAGAAGATCACACTTATTTCTAACTTTCTACTAATATGTTATTTGTAGGACAAATTTCATTCATAGGTTAATATACTATTTAAAAGAGGATAGGCATTAAGTTCCCAATCAGAAAATAACAATGTAATGATTTTTAAGTGTTGAATAATATTAATGTTGCTATAAATAATCATTTCCATAAAATTCATATTCTTATTTCAAAATAGAGGATAGGATACAATATGGCCCAGAATACTGATAAGAAGTTTTTGTATGGTTACTCAGAAAACCCAGAGTACCAGAGCTTGGGAAAAAATATACCAAGGTATACAAATCATAATTTAATTGTGTAGGACTTCCTAGGTGGCGCAGTGGTAAAGAATCTGCCTGACAATGCAGGGGACACGGGTTTGAGCCCTGCCCTGGGAAGATTCCACATGCCATGGAGCAACTAAGCCCGTGAGCCACAACTATTGAGCCCATGTGCTGCAACTATTGAAGCCCATGCGCCTAGGGCCCGTGCCTCACAACAAGAGAAGCCACTACAATGAGGAGCCTGCGCACCACAATGAAGAGTAGCCTCCGCTCGCAGCAGCTAGAGAAAGCCCGTGTGTAGCAATGAAGACCCAAAGCAGCCAATAAATAAATAAAATAAATAAATAAATTTATTAAAAAAATTTAATTGTGTATTAAAGTAGACTCTTTAAGGTCTACAATCACAATTAATAGTCATATATATACTCTAGTTAGTTGCATGGCCCTAGTATATAACCTATCCCTGGATATGAGAGGATTAATGTTTTTGGAAAATGCTTTATTATTTTAACAATGACAAAAAAGGATCTATCCATTTTACTTCTGGAGAGTGGTTTACTACTGATAAAAACTGCCTTAACATGTTATTGGTTTTTGGTTTAAATGGCAATTCAAATTATTTTTCCACAATTTTCATCTCTAATATTTTCTAGCTTCTTCTCACCTCTCTAAATGTTCTTTGGTAGTACCTCTTTCCTCTTTACTATTAATGCAGCTATTAATGAGACTTCCCTATCACTTTATTGGCAATAAATCAAATCTATGGATTCACTTCTGATGTAAACGTCTGTTCTCTGTTCTTAAGGTAACACTGCCAGGTCTCTCTGGGATGTCTTCTTTAGACAGCCTATCATGCTTTATACTCAAATGGAGAGGTCCAACTGCACTTTTTCTAGTACTACTTCATTTCTCCAGTGTCTCTGGTATCTTCACGTCTTATCTGCCCACACAGGGGATTTATTCATAACTTTTATACACCTCAAAATGTCAGAATATTTAGTTTTCTACCTGCTATCTATTATCTATAGGCCAGAATAAACCAGGTGTTGCAAACGGAAACATTTGGTTTGTTTGGATTCTTGGGCTATGGAGAGTGTACTTAGTTCAGTCTTATTTAAGGCACGAGGAGAGAATCTAAGAGCCGGATAAGATCATGGAAATCATCCACCTACCTAATATTTAAAGCAATGAAAGATCCTGAGAAATTCAATAACTGGCCAGAGCAACATATTGGTTAGTGACTCTCATTATTCCATACTCACGTTGCGCGTTTTCAGTCCCCTGCAATTATTATTCTCTTCAAACAGAACTGAAATTAAAATTTTAACTTCTCATTTTCCTACCTGTTTTATTCCCTTCCTTTAAGTAATGTGGGTATAAAAATCCTTTGCTTTCTATTTCTAGCACTCTGAAAATCCATTTGGGTTTCCAGTCTTTAAAAAACCTCCCTTTTTCACCTTCCTTGTGCCCTCTTTTCTGAGCATTTTAGAGTATGTTCCTCTCTCTCCCAATCTTCAACACTAGAAGAAATGTGCACCACTTTGAGGTTTAACCTTATCTATTTAAAACACCATGGCCTTCTTTTTCAAATTCCTTCAAGATACTCATTGATGAGTTTTTCTTTGTAAAATCCATCTAATTATTGGACTGCAGACAACAGCCACATGCGAGTACCATCACTTAACCTTCAACTCTATTTCTTCATATCCTTTAATTTTTAGAGACAAAGAACTCTAGAAATGAAATAAGTATTAAAGATTCTTCAGTCGAATCCCTCTCAAATGTAAGAATTCTTTCTATCAAATTATTGAAAAATGGTCATTGAGCCTTTACTTGAATGCTTCAATAGATGGAAAGCTCATTAGTTTACAATGCAGTCCATCCCATTTTCCAAAGCATACAATCATTATATAGAGCCTCTTTAATTCCCATAATCCACAATCAAAGCTTTTGTCATAAAGTATTCAGAATGGCATATATGGTTTGGGGTCGAGAAGAGCTAAGTCATTAAGTTTTCCGTGAGTCCTTTGGTGCCATAACTTTAAGATCCGGATGCTATATACCAGGTTTCAAGAGCTGCTCCCCCTGCCTCCTTCCCCATGGTACTGAATACCTACTATCAACGTTACCAAATTATTCAAGGAAAATAAAATTTTTATCTAGACCATTTAAAGAAAAATTGAAAATCTTTAGCTGATGCTAATTCTACACTTCTCAAGAAACTGGCCTGCATAAGATTTTAGTACCTACTTGGTTATGAGTATAGGAGAAGCTCAAACTTTAATGTATTAACTTTCACATTGCTAGAAAACTATATATCCATGAAAAGTTGTTTATTATTATTATTATTATTTTTTTTTACTAGAGAAATCATGTGTTTCTAAGAATTACATTTCAGGCATTTACGATGAACAATCCATGTTTTAGACTTCATTCCTTTTAACATCTTTGATTTACGGGGCCAAGTACCAGACTCACCTTTTAATATTTTATTTTGTGAATCTAATTAGAGTGGCAGGTGTATATGCGATCTTACCTACATGTGTATTTTACACTTTTGAAATAAACATAATGAAGACCATTATGTGTTTAATGTGAACATAGTCTAAGGCCTTGTAGTAAAAGGCATAATTTTGGGAAAAGTGAATAAGTAAATAAATATGGTCTATTTTTAGTGGTAAAATCCTGAAATTAAGCAAATATGCTAACTCTTTGGACTGGTTTAACTTTGAGATTCGTTTAAAGGGTAGTTTTTACTTTGACAGGTTTGGAAAAGGGGCAGGCAGGAAGCAGAGGGGCGGATCCTGGCGAGGCAGCTCTGTAAGATGAATTGCTGTTAGGGCGAAGCTGCTGGTTACAGTAATAGCTGGAAACCATACGTGTTACAGGCTTTGAAGTCCGTTCAGCTTTGATGTCTTACTCTCATAGTTAATCGTAAGACGGTATGGAAGAGGAAAAAAATAAGACTTTCCAATACTGTCCTTGGTGTCACTGCTCAGGAAATCCTAGCATGAACAAAGATTGGTGTCTGTGTGAACTTTAAGTAGCACCAGTTTGCTCTCTATTTTCAAAAAGTTTTAAATTACTGATGTGACAATTAAAATTATTTGTTAGTTTGGGGCAAACACATGGATATGCAAAAACAGTCCTACATTTGTTGTTAGAACATATGAATCAACCACTGGGGGCACGTGTGTTGATGACCTGAGGTTGTCACTGTGCTAACTACTACTTAGACCAAGTCATACGTATTTGGTTCCCAATCTTGCGGAATTTATCAGCCAAGGACTCATAACTCTGCCTGGAAGGAACCTGAGACATCATCTAACCCAAGACTGAAGCCCAAAGAAGTTGGCTTGTTTTGGAAACAAAATATGAAACTGCCAAGTACACGCATACATAAACTAAATAAATGGAGATCAATAGACAGAAATGAAGGAATAGAGCATCCTGTGAATTTTTGGCTAGACGATAAAGCATTTTTGGAATTTCGTGTTTAGACAGAGTATTGTTTCCCTAACTCGTCATTTTTGGAACACGTTTATACATTTTGCCATATTCACAAACTACCAGTACTACTAAAATACCCAGTATTTTCTTTACATCAATTCACTTTTTCTATTTGCCTAGCCCAAAGCAATAATATCCATTAAAAAGGCTTCATGTGTTATTCATATATTTTGCTAATACACATTAGAATAAACAAGTAACTACTAAAATAAAAAATGGTTCATCCACAAACCACCAGTAATATGCATATAAAACACTAAGATGGAGGAATCAAAGGAAGAATATATCCTAATGATTTCTTGTGGTACTTAAATGACAGCTATGATTTTTACGTCTGTACTCTTTTACGTTTTAGATGTTCATGTGTCCAGTGACCTAGGATAACTTGAATTTAAAATTTTCGTTTCTTTTCTTTAGGTTCAGGTGGTTTGATGTTTCCCACTTTAAAACCTTGTTTAGTTATTGGAGCCTGCCCCAGCTTACTCCATGAGTAATAAATAATCTATAGTCAAAAAAAATCTATAATACATATGATACTAATGATAGTCTGAGACCAAGGTAGTAACATAAAAAAGTTGAAAGGGAAAGTTTCCTTTTGACTCTTTCTTAATAGTGCTGTCTTGCTGCTTATTTCTTTAAAAGAGAAAAAAAAAAACATCTTTCTAGGTACAGAAACAATCTTACAGGCATGACTTTAATGGGAAAAGGAAAAGAAGGATTAAAGTTCTATGTCATTCCTCTTGTTTTTGTGTCAGTATCATGTAATGAGATGAGGAAGAATCCAAAGCCAGATACTAGAAGAGAGGGGTTAACTACACCTCATGAAAACAAAAGGTTATTCCTCTGTTAAGTTCCTACCCTTTAAGTGCATTAGAGTTGACTGTAAACATAAACAAAAGCCACTGGTGGGCAATTAAATTTGAAGAAGTGGCTCATAAAAAGTGGAATATTCAGTATGTATTAGAATCAGTTACACAACATCTGATTTAATAGTTAGATTTTAAGCGCTTCTCTTATAATACATGTTAAATGGTCTCAACAAATCATATCCTGTAATGTAGCAAAATGACAATTTCAATGTAGTCTAAGGCTTGTAGGACAAGAACATTAAAGCAAATTAATCTGTAATCCTTTATCTACATTAAAAGGTTGAAAATCTGCAGCCATTTGTAACAAGAACTTTAAAATGAATTTGCCATTCCCAAAGTCATCTCACTAGACAGGAAAGAGGAGCTTGGCATGTGACCAATAAATTATGAGAGAGCAACACCTCGGGGTTAGAGGGCACTGATGACTTCAACAAATCTCACCAGCTAGGGCAACAGATTAAGCCGGGGGATAGGGGACGGGAGGCCCTACAACCCTAACCTGTTAATACCTTTAAATTCTTAAGAATGACCTCTAGTCTGCTCTTTCTTATTAGTTGTTAGTTACACTAATTACAGCTTAACTGGTATTGTTGGTACCAGTTTTTCCCACAAAAGACATATAGAGAAAGGTTATCTCTAATAGCTTCAAATAACTTTAGCCAAATTCTGCTTTGCACATTAGGAGCACTTACCTCCAGTTTTGAATGGGTCTTTTATAGACATCAAAGGAAAGACACTAAAAGCAATGTGTGTTTGTGGATTCTATAAAGCATTTCATGTAGGAAGCTGTAAAAATAAGAACAGTAACTTCTCCTGTGACTAGAACTTTAGAATAGTTTAAAACAAGGTAATTTATTTTTTATGTTTATTTTCAACTTATAGGGGCTGGTGATTTCAAATATAAGGAGCTAGTTATACCTTAACCATGCTAGTGAAGTAAAAATACGTAGCCCATGAAATCCCCTCAAAATTTATGGTTTTTAGAAAGGGATAATGAAATTTCTATCATGATCTTTTAGAACCATTTTAAGTTCAACATTTACATTGATGTTAACCTAATATTATATAGAATTGTGCATAGATTCCAAAGCCCATTTACAAAGATTCAAATACCATCTGTGAAACTGTAGTAAATTACCCTGTAACATTAATCTTTAAACCAGGCAGTAAATCAGAACAGAAACATACCAAAGAGATTTAAAGCAAGAGAGTCATAATTTAGTTATAGAGATTAATGTAAATAGTTTCACATATAACAGTTGTAGGTTCTGAATATTATGTTGTTTTTGCCTAGAATGAAACATAAAATTACTTCTAAATGTTAAAAATAAATTATTAATAGCTAAAGCACACCAGTGTTTTGTGTGTGTGTGTGTGTATATATATATGTACATATATATATATATAAAACCTGTGAAAATGATGGCTGAAAAGTGTTGTTAATCTAAGTGTACTCCGAGTTACAAATACAGTAACAAAATTTTGATTTTATACAATAGACACATTAGGGAATGTCTACTAACGTTACAAAAAGAAACTTAGTTTTACAAAACAGAATCTTTAAACCAAACCCAGTGTTCTTAAAAGATGTTGACCAACAGAATTGTGACTTAGATGAAACTCTTTGGGAAAATGAAGACAGATAATTAGAGTACTATGTGTCATCAAACCCAAAATGCCATTGATTTTAAGATTAATCATTACTTCATGTACCACTTAAAAAAACACTGCCAATTAAGCTATGACACAATGCTTTCTTATCACGTTGAATGCAAGATATATTTAAACTTTAGGTAGTTAGAATTACATCTTGTAATCACAATGATATACAATATTTTGTAATAAATTGACTGGTCTATCAGTATATTTAATGAATAAGTTTTTTTTGTGTGTGAGAGCAATCTAATTTCGAAATATAGTCACTAGGTTATATTAAATACTTTTACTGTATGTAATGCATTGAGAGGACATTGACCATACATTTTCTACCTTCTCTGAGGACAGAAGAGGAGTAAGAGCTACAGATGCATTAGTGATTGATTTCAGTTTTCTTGTCTAATTTGTTGATTAACTACTGATACTATCCCCATTTCCTTCCACCAAGGATTTAAGGCAGATGACAAGGAGATCACATACAATAAAATAATTAGGGGAATAAGAAATAGAAAACCAGAATTGGGGAAAAGAACAAAAGCAAACAAATTGCAAGAACCTATATTATTTCAATTAGATATAAAAATAATTTATGAATAACAGAATAGATCCTAGATTTTTATTTTTCACTATAATTTAAAAAATAAGGCATATTTATCTGTGAGAGTTGAGGGACAATTTTTCCAGAAGTATAGAACCCTAGTAATCCCCCCAAATTTCTACAAAATAGGTTACTACAATACATTATTATGTGTTAGAAGATAAATACCAAATAAAAGTATGACCAAGAGAGAAATTAAATACTGGGAAAAATAACCCCCAAATACCAGTAGCTCTTCCTCGGAAAGATTAATTTGGTTGTATCAATAGATAAAGTAGGATTAATAGGAAGAACTAGCAGACTGGCTGTGTATGTTCAAATGTTAAAACTGGCCTATGGTACAGAAGCTATTAAGGTATTTTAGGATATAGGTGAGGAAATGCCACTCTAGGACCCAAAAGTATTGATGGGAGTGAATACTAACGCAATTAGACCCTTCGCATAGTGGCATGCAGCAATCAGTAAACACAGCAAAATTACCCAGCGCAAACGATTACAGAATCACAAACTTGAACAAGTCTGCTGCTGGATTAGTTCAAGTGTTCAAAATGTAGAATCTTCTTGTATTTAGCTATCCCACGTTTTCTCTTCTCTCTACATCAGACAACATAAGCATCTGCTTGTGGCACATACATTAAATCTTCCCAGAGCCTAGAGAAACGGGCACAACAACAACTGTAGTGGACAGATCCAAAAATCTTAGGAAAGCACTCTTCAGTTCCCACAGTCCTTTGCTGGGCTATCAATTACAGCGTCTTGCCCCAGTGCCAACCCCATCACAGATATGGCTGGCCCAGGCTGGCCAGCCACAGCCAGTCTGCTCCTACTATTCAGTCTCTTCGGCTTCAGTGATGAGTTCAGGGATCATCACAGTACTCCAGCAGGACCAATCAGAGCTTTCACGAAGACTCTTATTTGGATGCTAGAGCTTTTTCTCTGAAGTAATGCTGAATAGAAGATGCTACAACTGCTTATAGCCACCCGCCCTGTCTATCTGAAGAAAGCCCTGACTGCAAGCAAGAAAGCATGAGGCCAATAGGCAAAGAAAAGTAGAGAAAGAGACGCAGGGAGAGTCTTGGTAAGAGTCTGAGCCCCAGCATCTAGTAGTACCAGAAGCAGATCTAGCCCTGGGTTTTTCCATTTACATTAATCAATAAATGACTGTTGTTGCTGTTGTTGTTGTTGTTTTTTGGGGGGGGGGGGTCGGTAAGCAGCTTGAATTGGACTTATGTAACTTGAACAGAGTCTGTACTAACACAGTAACTGAAAAGGGCAGATTATATTCTACTCTTTTTTTCAACTTCTATAAAACGTGAGACATATTTATGTGTGCATTTTGAATTCATATAATCATTTGAATCTGTAAAATTACTACATAGCAAATTTTAATAGTAGCATTTTTTAATGTTAATGCATGTTTAAGGGCAAGAAGTTTCTGGATTATCCACGTAAGTGCTATAGAGAGCTGAAAGGGTAAGCCAAAGTAATTCATATTCGGTTTTCTAATACTTTAAAATAATGAAGGCAGGAGGGCAGTGGGAGAGGAGAAGTAATTTATTCTTCTGATGTTTTTCTAGGCACAATTAAAAGTAGTTTGCATTTGCTGAGAACACAAGAGTTCAGTATTGGGGAAAAGTGGCACAGAAATGTACCGGGAAACAAGGAAAAGCTAGCCTAAGATCATGGTTTTGTTGCAGATAATGCCCTGAATATACAATTCACTCATGAACAATTAAGAGCTAGGTATAGCTATTTCTCTTGCTTAAGAAAGCAGAAGGCCTTGGACAACAAGTGTTTTTCCAGAATGAATTTTCATGTTGCCTGAACTATATAACATGTAACATGGTTTACACTTTAAGACCGGACTGGAAAATAACTGACATCTGGCATTATGATTCGTACAAGCTATATTCCATTTCAAGCTGAGTTATAAAGAACTCCAATAAAAATATCTCAGTGTTCTCAAAATAATTACTTATCTTCCACTTCCTAAATATCCTTATCAAATCCCAACATAGTTAACTTTTAGAAACCTTAAGTTTTTAGGCTCTCTGTCCTCTAGCTGTTCTCAGTTGGTGGTGGGGTCTGAAAAGGCAATTGCCCAATGGAATGCCCCAAACACGAGTCTGCTACCTCAAGCAGACCTCTCAAAATTATTCACCTAACAACTGTTTCATTATACATACTTTAGGGATTTTCAGAAGTGACATAAATTCATAAGAAACAGATCTATCAATGCTGGATCCTAATAGATTTCTGGCCTGTCTTCAAAACAGAATTTGTCTGCTGACATAGCTTAAGCTAAAAAGGGTCACTCAGTATTTAAGGACAAAGCAAGGGTGTTAAGACTTATACATTTATTAATGGCTTCTGACACTGGTGAGTTTGCATGATTTGGGAAAAAAATTCATATTCTACATTGGTACTAAGGACTCATTTTATAGAGTTTTGTAAAGATTACTATATATATTAAAGCATCTCAATATTCACAGATGGAAGCAACACTGGACTTTATAACTGAAGATCTATAGGCTTTAACTTTTATTTAAAAAAGCATTATTAAACACTTGCTAAGTACTTTTCAAAAATTCTTATGAGAGTTTTTGCTTCTTTGTTTTTTGGTTCTCAGACTGACTCTGTACAGGAACGTATCAGTCATTTTTATTTTCTATGAGACTAAAACATAGATAAATTGACTATCTTAAATCAGTTGTTTGGTATGCACATTTACTGATTTCTATCTCCAGTATCATGCTAGGCAGTCTCTGGAATCTTGAGCCGTGGGCAGAGACAGAATGATCAAGTTCCATGTCAGTCAACGAGGTTTCTAATCAGATTTTTTTTTTTTTTTTTTTTTTTTGACACAACGGCAACTAGGCTACAACTTAAGACATTGTCTTTGGTGTCTCATGGTTTTTTCAATTAAACTCTTCCCAGTGTTTCTTACGATACTGCAACAAACATAAAGGAAATGATGAACAGCTTTTTATCAGAAGCCTAGTGGAGACAATTGACTCTTGAGAAGAATAAGTCAGTGGATCTGCCAACCATTAATTTTTCTAGATTTGCTGATCAGTAGTACAAAGGCCAACCATCTGTAAACTTTATGCCAGTACAAAATTATTTTGTTTCTTGGAAGAAAGGCCTTCAGAATCTTGGACCTTAGTATTAAGACTTAGGCTATTTGCTGTAAGTCAGCATAAGAACCAGTCACCTGAAGAATGACTGTGTGTTTTAAATGACAGCAACAAATCCACAGAAGTACTACAATTAAAGAGATTATCTGTTGTGTTGTTCAGTGTCTCCTTAAGATTGATATATTAATCTTTAAATTTAATGTTGAGAAAATATTTTTCTCAATGCATTATGAAAGATTCATGCAATTAGCTTCATGTACTGAGAACTTTGCAATTTTTTGCTATGGCTGTCAGAATTTTAGCCACTGCTAATTAACTCTCAATTGCAGTAACTAATCACAGCCTAGATTTCTAGTCAAAACCAAGTCCTTTCACTTACCCTCCCATTTTTGACTTTTGGTCTCCCCCCTCTCTCTTCTCATACCCTCCACTTAACAACTCCTAGTTATCTTTCAAGTCTTACTTAGCTCCAGTTGTCCCCATTCTTAATGGGACAGGTACCCCTCACTGAGTTATGTGCTCCTTCCTCTGGGTTGTTCTTTTGTCCTTTCCTCTAACCCTGGCCACTTGTGGCCTTGGTTTTTCTCACTCCTTTCCCCTATGCAACCTATGTGTACCTTGTCTAATTCTGATCTTCAGTGCCTAGCCCTTGAAGGTGCTTAGTAGACATGTAATCGCGAGGAAGTATAGAGAATACTACTACTGCTTCCAAGACTGTGAGGATGTGGAACTAGAGGAAAAAAACAGGAGTTGGTTTGGGGCCACAGCAAGGATTTCTGGGAGATGGACCCAGGCTGCATGCTGAGCATTTTCCTGCTGCTTGCCATGTTCTGATGTAGTACCTTTGATCTACATAGCTCATATTTTACATAATGTATTTAAAAGATGAATATTAGTATGTACATGCACATGTTTTTTAGAAGAGCAAGTGAGAAACCAAATCATTGTTTTATTTATACTTTCAAAAGTTAATAATACTTGCAAGAATATTAGCAGCATAAAATATGTGTAGTCATAATACAACTTAATGTACATGCATATTTGTGATTAGGACAGGTAAAGTTTTATGGGTGAGTCTTAGAACGCATACGGAGGTAAACACGCTAACGATTTATAAGAGGTTCCACTGAGCAAATGGAATCACTGTTGTCCTCATTAAAACAAGGATAGAAAATGTATACGTGCTTTTTAGTAGCAAGCGGTATTTCATTTATAGGTGGTTTTATTTCAACTTCAGTATCACTGGATCAACTGTGAGAAAATATTTAAATCTCACAAATTCAAGCACCTTCTGTTTCCTAAATGTTCACATGGTGTATATATGTGCACAGAGAATGTTCACCAAATAAATTGTTTACTGACTAATGCAAGAAACTCAGTTTAAAAATAAATATGATACAATTTTTTATGGAGTGTGCCATTTCCAGAAACTCAAATAAAAAGGATAAAGATTCTTTCACTTCTCGTTTAAAAGCATAACACTCTTCTTAGTATTTTACTTAAAATTTCTTGGCCCAGAAGTCAAAAGTTGACGGCTTTAGAGTCACTCCTTTAATGATGTGACACAGAAGCAGCAAAACCTTCTTTTCTCCCTATGGTATTGGTGTGATTGCCTTTTTAGGAGAGAAAAGAACAACACAATGAATTCCTCTATGGTAAGTCTCTTCCCACTTCTTCTCTTTAGTTTAAACCTCAAAGGTACTACATATTTAGCAAGCAGACTGGTGCAGTAAAAATATGTTTGAAATGAGGTAATCATTGATAATATCTGTGTGCATTTAATGACATGATTACAGAAAGAATGATTTACATTTCACATACTGAGAAAACTTAGTGTCTACTTAGAGTTAGCAATGTTCTTAAAACTATTTATGAAAACAATCAGTGTCTAAACACTTGCTATCAGCTGTTTTAGCTCAGCTTTTCATAAATATAACACAATCACAACAAATTAAAGGCAAGTCACTTGACTGTCCTGTTACATTAGCTTGAAGAAATTAGTGGCTAGCAATGCTTAGCAGAAAGTGACAGGGCTTTCTCAATCAGCTCACATGTCAATTTTTCTGGGGAAAGTAAGAATCATATCTTTATCAAAAATAACCAGAATTTTCTCCCTAAGATAATGCCTCTTAATCTCACTGATAAGAATACAACTGTCGTGCTCCAAAAACAGATAGAAATAAGTAGCTACCGTAATTCTTCAGCCCATAAAGTCATTTGCTGGGAGGGAAAAAATGTTATTTTTCTTGAAATTTTCTGATGAGTTACCCTGGAATGGTGATATTACCTATGTGAATGACCTAGAGACAAAATGCAGATCTGGGACTGTCTGGCTCCATGGCTAATGCTCTTTCCTTTCCATCATACACCTCTTATTTAACTCCTTTGCAGCAAAAAATAAATGTCTCTCTGTGTTCCTATGCCCTCCACTCCCAAAACACACCTATATTTTCTCTCTATCAGGAGTGGTAGGTGTTACGGGTTGAACTGGGTTCCCCCCTAATTTACATCTTGAAGTACTAACCCCCAGTACCTCAGAATATGACATTATTTGGAGATAGAGTCTTTACAGAGGTAATCAAATTAAAATGAGGTCATTAGGGTGGGCTTTAATCCAGTATGACTGGTATCCTTATAAAAGGGGGAAATTTGAACACAGAAAAATGTATAGAGGAAAGATAACGTAAAGAGACAGAAGAAGAGAGGATAGAGAACGGACTTGAGGACATGGGTTGGGGGGGTTAAGGCGAAGCTGGGACGAAGTGAGAGAGTAGCACTGACATATATACACCACCAAATACAAAATAGATAGCTAGTGGGAAGCTGCTGCATAACACAGGGGGATCAACTTGATGATGGGTGATGACTTAGAGGGGTGGGATAGGGAGGATGGGAAGGAGTCGCGGGAGGGAGGGAATATGGGGATATATGTATAACTACAGCTGATTCACTCTGTTGTATAGCAGAAACTGGCACAACAGTGTAAAGCAATTATACTCCAATAAAGAGCTAAAAAAAAAGAGAGAGGAAGGCCACCTACATGCCAAGAAGAGAGGCCTGGAACATACCCTATCCTCACAGCCCCAGAAAGAACCAACCTTGCCCATACCTTAATCTCAGACTTGCAGTCTCCAGAACTGTGAGCCAATAAATTTCTGTTCTTTAAGCCACCCAAGCCAGTACTTCATTATGGCAGCCCTAGCAAACTAATATAGTAGACTTTGAACAGAAAAGCTAGAGTTCAATGAAGAAATAGTATGAATAAACACAGAACTGGGCTTGCATTTGGGAGACACTTGTGACCACAGTAGATCAGGAAGGAAAGGTTTAAGTGGTAATCACAGTGTCAACTTCCTCTGTCCATTCCCACACTCTGTATCCTTATGGTCTCCATAGTCAATCTGTGGTGCATTGTTTTGTTCTTATTCATGGAGACTCATACAATTATTATAGGCCAGAAACAACTTCAGAGATCATTCCTTTCAATTATATAATGTTATATGGGTCTTCGGAAAGTCTTTATCTAAATCCTTCAAATCAAAACCTTATCATCTGCTCCTTTACCTAACTGTCATTTGACGGCTAAGGAAACAAACTTTATAATTGTCTTCCAATTATTACAATTCCAAAAGTCATTTCCCAATATCAGATAGTAAGTTTTCTAGCAACTGAGACTACTATCTTTACTTTTTCTGTTCTTTCATTTATTTTATTTTGGCGATTAACTGATGAGCACCTACTACATGAAATTTCCTAGGAGATGCAAAAGAGCAATTTATGAGCTCTAAATAAAGCTCAGACAAGGTACAGTGAAAACACAATGGAGAGAAAAATTATCGGATGCCTACTGTATAAAAGGGAAGTCCTAGGGGTTTCTTTTCACATGACCTAATTTTATCTGTTTATTAACTCTCTCACCCTGCGGATTGCTAGACATATTTCACAGATGAGAAACTGAGCCTAAAAGAAGTAAGTCATTTCAAGTAAAAGAGATGGTAGGTTACTGACCTGAGATTTGAACCCAGAAAAGCCTGTCTTCCAAACTATGCCTTGACTATGGGACCATACTGCCTCTGGCTTAGAATATTTATTAACAACTGATGTTATCAGAGGCAATACTCATGTAACAGGAGGACTATCACTCTAAATATAAACGAAGATGCCCCCATACCTGACATCCGATCATACTTATCATGAGTTGTCATCACATGTTTATTTGTTAAACATGGACACCTCAGCATACTTTAAGCACCTTGAAGGTCAGGATGAGCCTGTTTTGGTCACCACTGCATCTCGGCACCTAGGACACAACCTGCTATATAAGGTAATCAATATTTGTTGAATGACTACATTAACAAATACTTGAATCTAGGTTAAGTTTTAATTAGGCTGGTATTATGAGCTGAATTTTATCGCACAAAAATTTATATGTTTAAATCCTAATCCCTAGTGCCCCCAAATGTGACCTTATTTGGAGATAGGATCTTTACAGAGATAAGTAAGTTAAAACGAGGTCAGTAGGGTAGCCCTAATGTCCTTCTAAGAGGGGGGAATTTGGACACGGATATGTACACAGGGGAGACAATGTGAAGAGACAGGGAAAAGCAGACCATCTCCAAGCCTGAAACAGAGATCCTTCCCTATTAGCCTTCAGGAGGAAGCAATTCTGCAACACCTTGATTTCAGACTTCTAGCATCCAGAACTGTGAGGAAATAAACTTCTATTCTTTAAGCCACCCAAGCTGTAGTACTTTGTTATGGCAGCCCTAGCAAACTAATATGTGATATACTGAAACTAATTCTCTTTCAATAGAAAAGGTATATGTTAAGATCTGCCCACTACTCAATCAATAATATCCAAAGTTTTATGGTTCTTCCAGGAGCACTATCATCTATTCGAAGACAATAATTCAACTTAATACATGTTATACACTGCCCCGGCCAGTAAACTAGGTTCTAAGAGAAGGTCTGTACCATGTATCCTGGAAGGAAGAAGAGGACTAATTATTAAATGATACAGTTGCTTCTTTAGAAAAGAAGAAACGATATGTCAAACAGGTGGCACAGATTTAGAAGAGAACATTGACTTTAAAATCAATGGAAGGCCTCAGTTTTTCCTTTTCCAACCATAGTCTTTGGCGGTAGTCAGGAAAAGAGTCAACAGCAATGAGTGAAGCTAGTTTGTATTTCGAATTCTGTTGGAAGTTGGGGGAAGGAAATCTAAGAAATTCAAGTTCAATGCCAAAGCAGCTGATTTTGCCATTAGCAGAATTTAGGACAAGGCTCATCGCTAACAAGTGAGGTGGCAGGGCAGCAGCCCGCATCCCCACCTGCTGAGCTGTGTTTTGGAGACAGCCCCTTAGGTAAACCAGACAGTCTCCCAAAGCTTCTCGGCACATTTCTCTTCACTGTTGTAACCGCGATAATGCTAATGCCTTATTTTAAGGATTGTACTGGGTACTGGGGTAGATTCACTTCACGATAGTTCATCTTTTAATTGGATAGGGCTGTAATCACAGGAACTGACCCACCTTCAAATCTAAAAATCCATAGATCTCATTTATATTCATTTGGTTTCTTCAAGCACGACAAATGAGGAGGATTCTACTGTGATAAAACCAGGATTTTGATATTTTCAAATTCTTTTTAAAATTGAAAAGTAAACATCCAGAAACATGAAAATGATTTGGGCTTATATTCTAAATATAGGTTAACTACACTGAGGTATATAAACACACTAATTGTAATTGTAAATTACCACGTTGTGCAGGAAAACAGACATATGGCAGGTGTCTTCACTCACTGAGCTACACTACAGCTCTTTAACATTAATGGGTATCTGATTACAAAAACCCCTAATTTTTAGCAATGCCTTTCTAAGTGATATGTCCCAGTACTCCTCCGTTTAGAGAATTGCCTTCCTTTTACAGAAACTACAAATCCGACTGAAAATGAAAAGGCCAGATTTACTATTCTAAAATGTTGCTTTATAATGAGAAATTACCATTTAGAGACAAGAAAGACTAGAAGAATGAATATTTTTAGGAATCTTAGATTTTCTGGAGTCTTCGTTTAGAAATATTTCTTGGATTTTTAAACTGTATAATACACACAGCAAATTTTTAAAAAGATCACCAGTAATACCTATGATATTTTTTCCTGTACGTAATAACCTTTTCCCTTAAAAAATAAAAATGACATCATAAAGGTTAATAAACTGTTTTGTCTCATTCAACAATCTTTTCTGAACTGTCAATTTTTACCCTATATGGTGTTCCTTTTTATTTACTTAACCCTTTGTTGAACATTAAAAGATGTTTCTAACTCTTTGTTGTTAAAATTAAAAAAAAAATACTGTGATGATCACCCTTATCACTAAATTTTTGCACACATATAACAATTATTTTCTTATAAACATTTTTAAAAGTTGAAATGCTGGGCCACAGGAAAAGCACATTTAAAAAACTTCCCATATGAATTATCCAATAGCCTTTCATGAAGGTTGTAACAATTTACATGACCACAGACGGAATAACCAAACACTTGTTTCTGCTATTTTGTTCATCACAACCACAACATTGTGTTCAAATCATTGTAGTTTCATAACATCTAGTGGGACAAGGCCTTAACTCTTTGCCTTCAAAGTTTCCTTATTTCCTCAAGTTTTATTCTCTCAGTTTAGGATCACTTTGTCAAGTAATATTCCCATATTTCACTAGGATTTTATTGGAATGGAATTGTAGTTTTCATTGTAAAAACATTGTTCTACATAGATGACACACATCTGTACCCTAAGAAGAATTCATAAATGGATTCTGTGAAGGAAATCAGTACTGTTTATTAAGCAAGACTATTTCTAGAAGAAAGTCATAAACAGAAGTGGCTATTCTGAAAAATAAATCCCTACGACACAGTTTCAGTATAATAAACAATGATGTATAGTATATATATTTTAAAAATATGAAATTATAGAAAACAGATGCTATTTTAAGAGCAAGATAATGTTTTGGAATAAGGATCTCCTAAAACCTCAAGTGTTCTTAGACAAGAAGTAGGAAAACTTCTAGGGAAGGGAGAAAGTGTTCTTTATGATAGGAATCTAAAGTGCCAAGGAATGATAAAAGCATAAGAACAATAAAGGCAATTATCAATACAGTATTTGGTTTGAATTTGACAGACTTATGTCAAGAAGTGATTCAGGGCCTATATACAGTACCGAGCTAGAGATACCCAAAAAATACAGACTTGAAGAAAACCAGGAATTACCTATTAGTTTTCAAGGGAAAACTCTTAAAAGTAAGATGGCCAATGGAAAGGTGTTGCTTAAATTCTAAAACTGTAGACCTATGGAGTCATGTTCCCTATAGAAAATGTGATGAAGGCTACTATCAACATCTTTGAAGAAAATGCACATACGTACAAACACTGTATTGCTTATAGTTCAAAGGGGTTTGGTATCTTTAGTTTAAGAGTACCTGCCTTGTCAAAAGGAAATGCAAAAAAAAGGAAATATCTGATAAAGAAATTTTCAGAATGATGGCAAAGATCCTATTGAGTGGTTGGAATTTATGTTTTTAACTGAGGTGGGGGAAAATCTAGCAAACATGAAGACTCTGGACTGTTGTTTGGAACCTGCCTCTATTAACTATTCCCCTGAAATTGTTCTCACTAAGACATGTACCCGTGACATCTTTGTTAGTGAAATGATATATCTTAGTTGATTTATGTTACTTGATCTCTGTACATTTTACACTGTTAACCACTGACGCCACACTCTTGGTTTTTTGAAGTTTGGCTCCATTTTCACTAACCTGTGTGTCTTGACAATGCTCTATTTTCAGACATTGATAAGAGGAAAAAATATATACATTGGAAGAAACCAGAAGAAACTAGAAAAAAGCAATTAATAAAAATAAAAGCTAAAGTTAATTAATTAGGAAATAAAAACAGTAGTGAATAGGATGAAAAATAAAAAGCTTGTTATTTGAAAATACTTATAAATTTTCTGTAAGACAGAAAGAAGTAGAGAAAAAAGTGGACAAGATTAATAAGCATAAAGAATATAGAAATTCAGACATAATGTACAGTGATAGAATTATAAAACCATAAATATTACATGGAGGTGTACAGCAGCAGATGTGAAAACAGAGAGGGATTAATGACTTCTGTTTAGTATATGATGACCCAAATTGACCAATGAAATAGAAAACTGGAAAAGACCAATTTCATAGAAGAGATTGGAAAAGTGATTTAAGATGTACCACTGCGAGAGCCACCAGGGAGTGTTGGATCAACTCTCACAAAAATCCTCTAAAAAGCATTTCTGAGCTCAAAAGAAAGCAAGGGAAATTCCCAGGGAATAAACCAAATGGAGCTGAAAAGTGAATTAGAAAAAAATACATCTTTCAAGAAAAGGGGGAGAACAAGCAAACTCTTGTGTTTCAGCAAGGGCTCTGGGTAGGCTCTGTGTACTCTTTTCCTAACCATCCTCAAACCCGCCCCTGGAGGCAACGATTATCCTGGACTCTGTATTTACACAAAGTTCTGCTTGGTTTTGATAGAAATACTGACAAACTCTTCTGTGACCTGAGTTTTTCACTCAATATTGTATTCATAAGAATATCCTATGTTTACTGATAACCACTAGGAGTACGAGACAATTATTTTTCAATTAATAAAAAAGAAGCAAAATATCCAAAACCATCTATGTATTATAATGTACCTTAATGCCAATGCTATGAAAAAACAGAGAAAAACACAAAGCAGCAATAAACTTCAATTTCCTTCCCCAAATTTTCCTAAACAGCTCCCATCCCCCTCCCTTACATAGTCTTAACTTTAGACAACTAATGGAGAACTTAATGCTAAAAGCCTTGAAATGAACCCCAGGGACCCGTTTCCCCAGGTTGGCCCTCCCTAGAAAGGCAGGCCCCTCAGCTGGAAAGGCTGGGAGGACTCAGGGTGGTGGCTGGGGCAGAGAGGAGGGTTCCTCCTGCAGGGAAAGGGGCTGAGGGGTACAAAGGTGTAAAGTAGGGTCCCCCAGAGTGGGGAGAACAAAACTGGAGCCCCGATGTCAGGGGAAAGCACACCGGTCCCCCTGGGAAAGGAGGCCCGACAGCCCCCACCTCCGCCAGTGGGGAGAAATCATTGCTTGGCCGACCGCCCATCTTGCTCCGGTTATAGAACCAAACTCGGACCAAGTCCTTCTGCAGCCCGAGCCGCCCGGCGATGCAGCTGATCTGCTGGGGTGTGGGCTTCGGGCACTGCAGGAAGAGTTTCTCCAGGTTGTTTCCGATGCGTCTCTCCCTGCATGCCCGTCTGCACTTCCGAGCCTGCTGCAGGATCATCTCCATTTTGCATAAGCCCCGACGGTTCTCGGTGTCCACTTGCTCCAGCCACATTTTCAGCAGCGGTCGCAGCTTCCACATGTTGGCGAGGCTCAGCTGCTGGGCCTCGAAGCGGCAGATGGTCGTCTGGCTAAGAACCTTTCCAAAAAGAGCCCCCAGGGCGAAGCCCACGTCGGCCTGCGAGTACCCCAGGGTCATCCTCTTCCGCCTCAGCTCCTTGGCCAGCTGCTCCACCTCTTTCTCTATGGCTGAGACGTCTTCTGGCAGCGCCAGCTTGGTCGGGATGCACTGCAGGACGATGTAGGGCCCGGGGAAGGCGCCCTCAGAGGGGCTCGGGAACCAGGCGCCCACCTCGCCAGCTCCGACCCGGGGCCCACAAGACACCATCCCGCCCCGGAATTCGTACGGCGGGGGACCTGAGGGCAGCCCCCACACTTCAGGGCCTGGACACATCCCCGGCCGGACCCCCGGCAGGACCATCCGCCTGCCGGGAGCTGCCTGGGCGCTCAACCAGATCGGAGTGTCCACCTGCACCGGCACTGGCCCTCCGGGCCCGTCCCCACCACTTCCCGGCACAGGGAAATTTGAGAGCCTGTGTCCGGCCATAGGGGAAGACCGCTCCCCAGCAGGGAGTCTGGTAGGAACCGATGGCTCTCGAGCCTTCGGAACAGCCACCGGCTCCGTTCTCGAGCCCCGCCGCCCAGTGGGCGGAGATGGCGGTGCAGGCGGGAGAAACTGACGCCAAGAGTGTGTACTGAAGCAAGTGGGGGAAATCTGGTAGATCCGACTGATAAATCCTTGGTCCCCAGGGTTAAGGGAAGGACTCCCCTACCCTGACCTCTGCTTCCAACTCCTTCGGAAGTGCAAGTGTCTCTCTTGGGCTTTGCAGCTCCAAGCTGTCTGGGATCCCTTAGTCACTGCCTCCATCCTTTCCCTGAAGGGAACCTAGGTGTTTACTTTCAGCTCTTCAGAATTCTGGCATCTAATCCCTTTCCCCCACATAAGCTGAATGACCACTTCAGGCTTCACAAATATTGTTAAATATCTTTATGCCAGTTTTTTTTTTCTTTATGCTACCCCTTAATTCATTAACTGTCCCCTCACTGCTATCTTCATGGTTGCAAGTACTGCCAACATCTTTCCACTGCACATCTTCAGTCCCTGTACCCTTGGAAACCTAAGCACCCCTGTGTGAATTTCTAGTTAACATCAGTTTACTGTCAGATTCTGCCCCCTATCCCCGCACTTTGCCAGATTCCATTCTCTCACTGGGGCCAAGTTTCCCGACTAATTCCATGTTTGCCCCACTGGTCCTTCAAGTCCTTTGCTCCCCATCCTACCTCTGCTTCCTGATCCTGAGTTTCCACATACAACAGAGACCTATGTGTTTCATCTTCCTCCCCTCTGGTGACAGGTCTCCAGACTGGACCCACCTGCTGTTCCCCCACTTAGGACACTCCTTGCAGTGCCTTACTTCCTGACATAAGGCTCCCTTGTCCCTGACTCCTCTCTTATCAGAGACTCAAGGATCTTAGAATATTTATCCCTCCATCATGTCCACATGGGTGGAGAAAGCTAAGGAGGGAGTGGGATGAGAAGAACAGACCTCAGGTTCAAAGTTTCCAAGGAGGAGCTTTGGAAAGAAGAGAGGACAGTGATCTTGGCTGGACAATCCCAGTCTCTCACCCTTTCACTCTCCAACTCAACCATGACGAGGCTCTATCCTACCCACAGCTACTGAAACTGCTCCTGATGAAGTCATTGGTGACCTTTCAACTGTCAAATCTGATGGCCTTTTAAAAATCTTCACCTTATTAAACTTCTCTGCAGTATCTGACAATGCTGACTACTCTTCTTGCGCCTCTATCTTAAATTCCATGAAACGCTGGTAACAGCCAAATCTGTATTTCAGCCTTGACTTTTCTTTTAATTTCCAGTCTGTATTTCCCACTGCCCCAGATCAAATTCATTATACGCACTTCCAAGCCTGCCTCTCATTCAGGGCTCCTGAGCCGGTTGATGGCATTATCATCCACTCAGTCACCCAAACTGAAACCCAGGAATTGTTCTTGACCTTTCCCATATTCTGCAGGGCATCAAATCTTATGTAGTAGGTCTCCTAAAACAGCTGAGCTCTACCAACTCCTTTCTAACCTCATCTTACTGTTTTAATTTAGGCCACATAATTTTTCACTTGCATTATCATAATAACCTTACAATTGGCTTCTTCTGCATCTCCTTTGAAGTTCATCTTTCATATGTGTGCTTGAGGTAATGTCCCCCAAACCAAACCTAACCAAACCCAACCAAATGATAAAAAATCTAACCATGTCATTTTTCTCTTAATTTTTCCCCCCAAAATCTAGCTCCTCTTTCTGCAATCAACAAGGTGGGCACTCAAATTCCTGAGTATGGAACATAGTGTTTTTTACCATCTGGCCCCCTCTCCCTTCCTTTCCCAGCCTCATCTACCATACTCCCCCAAGATGCACCCCATCTTACTCCATTCATGCTCAGTGAGAACACTTCACTTTGTAATAAAGATGCCACACTTTTCGTGGCTGTTATGCTTTTCTTCACGCTGCTCTTTCTATCAGAAACAGCTTCCCCTGCTTGTTGGTCTCATTTGCTCATGTCATTTGGGATTCTACTCAAATGTCTAGTTAGAGAAGCCTTCCCTGACCACCCTTTCAAAAACAGCACCCCGTCACTATCTGTTTTCTTTATTAACATACTTATTTTTTTATATTAGCAGGTACTGCCACCTAATATACAATTATTTATCTTTCTGTTTATTGCTTGTCTCTCTGCTGCCAAGAGAGCAGGGATTTTGTCTCGTTCACTGCTGTGTCTACAGGGCCCACAACTGTGCTTGGCTCAGTAAACATTTCTTGAATGAATGAAGCGTGCTGTATTTCCAGTCACCTTTAAGTCACAGTTTAGAGGACACTTTATGGTGAGGCCTTTCTCCAGGCAGAGTTAGTTACTGCTTTTGTAGTCCCCTCCTTGCACTTGATATATGTTTTTACTATAACACTTATCAGTAATTATTTATTTTATGTCTCTGTCTTTCCAACAGAGGGCACGCATGCAGGTGTTATAAAGCCTGGAACATAATAGAACCCTGAGAGATACACTGCTCAATAAACGTGTGCTGAGTGAGTGAATGAATCCTCACCTCTACAATTCTGAGAGTGAAGCACATTTAGTTTCAGTTTAACAATAAGAAACTTGACCCGACCAGGTGCCTCTCCATCCTTTCTTGCCTGTACTAGAACAAGGCCCTTATGTAGATGGGGGTAGTAGTACTATGAGACCAAATTCAACTCAACACTACAGAAAATGAGGTTGTAGCTATGGCCTTGAAGCCATGGTACAGGGAAAAAGAATCAAGAAATTAGCTGTCATCTCTACAGACGATGCATTTGATTATTTGTTTCATACCTGCCCCTGCACTGCCATCCTGGCTAGAATGTATGCTGGTGAAGAGCAGAGTCCTTGTCTGTCTGGCTTATTGCTAGATTCTCAGCGCTTGGAACTATATGCCTGGCACAAAGTGGGAAGTCAGGAGATATCTGTTTAATGTTACAGAAATGAATCTCTGTAGCATTAATGGTGATAAGACTTCCATATTTGCCTTGGGTTAGGCTTCAAGTTGATAGTCTATGAAAAACAGTTTGCAATATACAAAATTTCACTGATATCTATTCTTTCCAAGTATATCTACATGCTATTTTTTCAAAATTACAAAGCAACCAGTGTCTGCTAAACACAATGAAAGGTGGATCACAAAGAGAATAAAAGAGAGCAATTATATAAATTAAGGCCCACATAGTGAAACCAGCCCATTTGCAAGAGAAAACCACAGGGAAATGGTTCATAAGCTGTCTAAAAACAAGAGTTGAATAGGAATGTTTTTTAGTGAAGTGGAAAAAGTGAGTCCAACCTAATTTGAGGAAAGCTTCATTATATTCACTGAGTTAAAACATAGTAGCTGAAAACATTTACTAAATTAAAAACAAAGGCTATGTGAACTTGATGGGTTTTAAAATGAACTTAGGTACTCTCAATTTTTAAGGTTTTCTCTGTACTTGGTCAGATCTCATCTACCATTGTGCCCATCTCCTGGTTTATGCATACGTGCTGTCATAAATAAAAAACCCATATTCTTAAGAAAAGTCTTGACATCTCTTTAAAAGTATATTTAGTGTGCTATAGAAAGGGCACAATCAGAGGAAAAAAGCAGGAGCATATTTGCTTGGAACAGAAATAGAGATGAGGGAAGGCAGGCGGTAGAAATGCCCAGGACAACCAGCACTGTTTGGGCTGGGGCGCTTGAGCGGCTAATCCATCACCTTCAACAAACACTGAGACCTCTTAGTAAGTGATTAGATTACAATGTAAGAATCAGGCCCGTCTTATCCATAGGGAATTATAAAGCAAGGCTAAGAAACACATGGTCCCAGGCCCCGTGTATTTATAATCTAAATGGGGGAAAAGAGAAACTGTCAGGAGAGCAGGACAGCTACACTTGCCCAAAGAGAAGTTAACGGTTTTCTATTATTAGGATCTTTGGAATTTAGAGAAAGTTAGGTTTTAGGCTGAAATACACAAAGCATCAGGATTTGTGTTATTAAGCTCACCTTAGGTAGCTTCTGTTCTAAGATGACAAAACCAACTGCCAAGATCACTAAGGGCAAGAAGCAGAAAAGAGTGGAGGAAAAGGTAATAATGAACATCCTTGTAGGTCTTGGTTCACATTTCATCTCTTTCAAAAGCTTTGCCCATACATTCAGGACCACAGTGATCACCCTCCTCTCTGAACTTAGTGCCTTTCCACTCAGATACACTGGCTGCTTTACAAAGTCGGCTGGAGTTTTATAATCTTAGCTCCCACCTAGGAGATATGGAACCTCCCAAATGGGCATTAGAGATACCATTTATTTTGCAGTTACATGCCAAACAATGTGCTAATGCAAGAGCTATCCTCAGTACTCTGAGGATGGTAAGTGCATAAAAGCACCTGGATGTGAGGGCGATCTGGTTTTGACTTACATCCTCTTGTTGATCAGTTATCTCATTAACTAGGAAGGTGATCCTTGTTTCCTCATCTCTCCCAAAGCTGCTCATGCTCCAGATGGAGGACAGGGCTTTGTTCAAGAATATGGGGTTCATCTTTCTGGCAGAGGGTCCAAAAAATACTTTTTGAATGTAATTAGATCAACAGAGCAGATCAGAAGATCTAAGAATAATTACGAGTCACACAGAGAGGGCCAGGCACACTAAATGGTGCCGATTTTATAGTTTTTCCCACTCTGCAGGTATCCTAGTAACTGTGCACTGACCAGGAATCAGCGTGTAAAGGCACTGTCACCAGAAGGGCAGGCATAGGTCCCCAAGAACCACATTGGTCAAGGAGACAAAAAGCAAAGGCAAGAGACAAGATCCAGAGACCAGTCGCTGGGAAGTCCCTCTCTGGGTCTAGGAAGTAAAGACAGAAACCCAGGAGAACTGTGATAGCTGTCCAGTGTGGAAAGACGCCGCCCACCTCACAGTGAGAGAGGTAACACCACACATCTCAACAATTTAGTTCACTGAAACTACCTCAAAATATGCTGAAATGATTAAACTGTCAATTCTCTGGCTGGATTTTCAGGTAGAAAACTATATAAGACAAAGTGAGACATTGAAGATAAGTTAGGCAGTTAAGAAAAACTGATGGGTGTAGGTAAGGTACATACAGTAAGAACGTTAAAGCTGTAACAACATGGAAAAAAAGTTAACTACACCAGTGCAGTCACTGGCAAGAATCATTTATTACTCTATGAGATAAATTCACAAAAGAGATAACAATAGCACTGTTCTGCAAAGGAGATAAGAGAGGACAGCTATTTGTGAATAATGAGATGCTATACATAGAGAAAAACTAGAATGTAGTGTATTGCCAACATAGAATTTGCTTGATTTTCTTAATTTCAGATTAAGATGATGAAGGACTTTTTGTTGTTGTTGTTACTTCGTTCTGTTGCTATTCTTTTTGTTATTGTAAAAAATGACTCTGCTGTGATATAATTGCTGCTTAGAAATAACAGCTCATGACACAAGTATGACACAACCACATATTCAGAGACAAAGAAATTTAGAGTATAGAGAGAAAAACCCTTCCATTTTATTTTGTAGCTCTGTGATATTCATGAGCTATGAACTTCCTGTGCTATAAAATAATATTTAGTATAAAAACCCTTCAGCCTTCACCAGAAGCCTTAAAGAATTTAAAATATCTGTACAAGGCAGGAAGAGGAGTTGAGCTGAGCAGGGCTGAGTTGAAAGACATTATGGTGATGAGTCAGGTATATTCGAAGATAGTCACAAGTAGATAAAGTTTAAAGGTTCTTGTTATGCCAAGCAGGATTTAAACAAACTTTTTAGCTGAGTTTGCCCTTGTAACAGAAGAAAAGCTTTAAGGATGTTCTTGCATTGATTACCCTAGTCAGGGTGCAGTCACCGTCTTCTGCATTCAAATTTGTACTCTGCTTACACGTTTAAGCAGGAGATACACAACTTGTTTAGCGAGAAAACTGTCTATTATACTGCACAGTAAAATTCACCTAACAGAAATGACAGCTTATGACCCATGAGACCAGTAATTCAGGATGTGACATGGGCTTAGAGAAGTAAATGAGAAGTAGAAGAGAATTTTTGTTTATAGGATGCAACTCTTTTAGGCGCTGTGAGAATTATTTTTTGTTAAGGAGATTCCGAATTAATTGATTTTGGTGCCATTACCATCATACGTGTGGGGCCTCTGTGAATGTCCCTGGAATCTCGCTAAGAAACTATGAACTGAAGTAAACCAGACAGAGGGCTAGAATTTCTCATCATTTAAATTCAAGAAAGACATTTGTCTTTTATGATTGGCAGAAATGTAGCTGAAACACAAGGAAGAAAACAATGGATTTGCAGAATTTTCTCATAAGGATATGTTCTAGGGCAGGTATCATTGGAAAGGAAGACAATGTGTTAGGGAGAGTATGGAAGAACAGGACACTGGGAGGAGGGAGAAAGAAAGGGAAAGGGTCAGGATGGAATTTAAGTAGATTGGAAGGGAAAATGGGGAGAATGCTGAAGAATAGGAAAATGGAGGCATTTAAAGACTGTACTTCTGCAGAAGATGTCCTGCGAGGCTCTGAGAGTCATGACGAGACATGACTAGAATCAGGACTTGGATAATCTATCAATAGCAAATAGAAAGACAGAAGCAGGAGAGAAATGACAGAAAGTTTTTAATTCTCAAGTATTGAAAAGCCAAGAACAACTTCTCTAAAACTATAGTACTTTATTGTTGGATAAAATAATTTCTAATAATAATAACAACAGGAAGTTCTTGCTTTGCATGGTAGTGTGGGCCTAGACAAAGGACCGTACAAACTGAAACCCGGCAAAGCGATCATACTAATCAATGAAAAATAAACTATGGCTGTTTCATGAACTTAAAATTTTTTTTTGTCAAAACATTAAAAATCCTCTTACTGTCAGCTAAAAATGAATAGAGTAGGGAAATGAAAAAAAGAGTAAAACTAGTTGTATTTAGTACATTACACTGCATCTTAAAAACACTAGAAGCATTGAGAATTAAGATGCTTTATTTCTTTGTACAAAACTTATTAAGAGTTGTTTGAATAATGCTTGCTTTCTTGTCATATAACTTATGATCTAGTGCAAGCAAATCTTTTCTCTGCCTTGGCAAACTGTCATACTCCTGAGAGTGGATCAGCTTCCAACATTTTATCCTTCACTCTTCCAATGTCATGAAATAGCTCTGAGAGTTCATTTTCTGTGAAGTGTTTTTTTGGCCAGTATCACTTCCTCTGGGACATCTTCATCTTTTCGTCACAGTGCTTTCCAATTTCACTTCCAGCATTTCATGTCTTTGCTTCACTTTCATCTTTGTTGGCCAGATCTCTCTTCTGACCATCCATTTTTGTAGCTATAGATAGTGCTACTGCGAATGAACTGAATAACAGATATGCACTGTTCAGTCAGTGACAGATCTTTTTCTTTTTTTTTTTTTAGGCTCTTTATTGGAATATAATTGCTTTACACTCTTGTACCAGTTTTTCAGGTACACTGTATTTATACACATATCCCCATATTCCCTCCCTCCCGCGACCCCCCCTCCACCGCCCCATCCTGGCCCTCTAAGGCATCACCCATCATCGAGTTGATCTCCCTTTGTTATACAGCAACTTCCCACTAGCTATCTATTTTACAGTTGGTAGTGTATATACGTCTATGCTATTCTCTCACTTCGTCCCAGCTTCCCCTTCACCCCCCGCCCCCCCAACCTCGTGTCCTCCAGTCCATTCTCTGCATCTGCATCCTTATTCTTGTCTTAGTGACAGATCTTGAAAAGAGTGATACGACTGGTCACTGATCATGATGTCCCTCTGTTATTTACATTGAGATTTGTACTTAACGCAATTATTAATAGTCAGTATACTGGGGTAACTGAAATTTTGAAACTTGTTTTGGAGGGGTTTGGTGTTATTCAACTAAACTATGGTATCTGAAATCTGTGTATATTGGAACCATGTATTTATTGAGTCATAACTACATGCCAGGTACTATTTTAACAGTCCTGTATGGATTATTTCACTTAATTTTGACCATAACCCAGTGAGATGGTACTAGTATTATTCTCATTTTATAGATAGTGTGATTGTAGATCTTCATCTGGCCATATTACAGAATTAATTCTCCATACATTTGGGAGAATACAAATTTCTCACAGTCATATCAAATCCAAAGCTCTTCTTCATAAGTGCTGACTTACTACCATTAAAGACTTTGAAACGACAAGTAATACATTCCCTTGAAACATACATCTAGAGTAAAAAGTCAGGGCCTATAATAGTAGGGAAGGAAGGGGGACACTTTGAGAAGATGCACTGGCTCTCAGATAGCAGTGGGGTGCCATTTAATGAAGGAAAGTGTCTGTGAACTAAGAGTTACTCTTGGGTCCTGAGGGACTTCATAAGCCCTTAACCTTCTTTCCCACCTCACCTATCTCAATGATCATCCACTGATAGGAACCAAGAGATTCTCTACAATGTACGAAAGACTTTTTTCCTAGGAGACTGTGAGTTCCTTGAGGGGCAAGAGTCAGATCTAGCAATCTTTAGAGTCTAGATTAGCGCTTAGTACATATTAAGTGCTCAATAAATCTTTGTAGCATTAAGGAATAAATACTTACAGTTAGTTTATTACCCTAAGAGAACCAAGAATAACTCAAGTTTGAAGTAGTCCATGGAATTAGGCTGTAATTTTAGGGGAAACTAATTAAATCAATCAACTACTTAATTGGTAAAGATAATTAAATTTGGATTTTCTACAATTTAAGCTTTGCCGCCTGTGTTGACCTTACATGCCTGATACTGTTTCTGAAGAAAAGCCAAACCAAGTAATGCTTAGGGATTATTCTTTCAAAAGAGAAGTACTGTAAAAATAAACTACAATGATTACGGAAGACTATACTTTTTATTATAAAATTCAACCTGCATATCATCTAGTTCCACAAATAGCTTTCCCACATACTGGTTATATTTAATCATTTGTATCTGTGACCGTAAATTAACAATGTCTTATTTAAAATGTAATCACTTTCCTTCTGGAAACTAAGTGGGAAAGGTGTGGCTACTTTGCCACACAAATTAAAATGGAAAGAAGACTCTAAATTTCTTTGAAGGCAATTTATTAAAAGGAAATTAAAAGTAAAAAATTCACTTTGCTCTTCTAAAATGTATGAAACTAGCTAAAAACAAAAGAGTCTATAAGCCAGTATTGATTTTAGAAGGTTATGAGACAATTTCAATAAATTGAAATTTATTTTGGGTCTCTTACAAAAGTCTCATTTATAAAGATCATAGCTACACAAAGCTTAAAATGATGTATATGTTTATTTGCCCAAAATTTTAAACAAGTAACTTCTATAATGCTTTAGGAATTAAGAAATTATGTAAAACAACTGAATTTCATCAAGGATTGTACCATGAGATTATTCAAAATATGCATAAACTAGCTGGTACATGATTTCTTTCTTTACTCGTATAACATATTGAACATTTGGGGTGAAATATGTATGGTTGAAGGGGATATTATGATAGAGATAATATGAAATACTAGTACCAGTTCTCAGAGAATATTTAGACATCACATATCAGTTAAATCAATGTTAATACCTAAAAGCTGAAGTCATTGATCAAATTATCTTTCAAAAATTTTTCATTAAATAAAAATATTTTCCTTTAAAGAAGGACTATATTTTAAGAACTATGTTGAAACAAAAACTTTTAAAAATCTACCCCTGCTTTAAAGTGCTGATAATCAACTTAGAACATCTTAGGATTTCACAAACGGAAAATATTTGACCTATTTTGCCTAATGTTCTCTTTGAATTAATTTTCATTTCAGTAACACAGAATATTTAATTCAGATGTTCTGAATCACTACTAGAAAGCAATTCAGTTTCTCTAAAGGAGTATGTTTTGGGGGTAATTTTGCCAGCAGACAGATTTATTGCTGGTGACTTGATGTCCGTCTGTGACAAGACAGAGCAGGCAGGGAGGGTGTAGATGGGAGGCAAATATCACATGGTTGGTCAAAGAGAAGTGAAAGGCAGTGGACCCAGGCAAACCACACAGGTCAGGAAGGGGCACAGGCAGAGATGGTGGGCCGGGGGAGGTGAGATCCCACAGGCTTCAGGTCAAAGAGTCTCTAGGTGGGGAGACTGAAGCCAGGGGGACACAGAGGACAAAACCTGTAAGAAAAGAGCCACACATAGAGACTAAATGAGGTGACAGAGGGAGACTCAGAGGGCAACATACAGACCCAGGAAGAGCCATCCAGAGCAGTGACCCAGACAGCTCACAGAGGAAAGCAGAAAAAGAGGACAAGTGAAGCACAGACAGCCACTGGGGGGGATGGAGATCAATACTTAATACATGGTAAAAAGGATGACGATTTCTGTCTTAGGTATGGCTGGTCCCGACTTACTTTCCCAACATCTAGGGACACAGCACGAAGAGCCATGAGACACTGCTACGGGGACTGTTAAAATAATCTCTCTCACAAATTAATTCATAACAGATGATTTTCAAGTACAAATACAAATTCATATTATTCGGTTCTTTATCCAAAAGCCTCCCAAAATAATTAGGTAAAACCTTTTTATCTTTAAAGGGAAAAGTTAGCTCAGCAAAAGGAGAGTTGCCACCTTCACTGCCAAATTCTTTGATGAATTTTTCACAAATTGGTTCAGAAAGCTGTAAGAAAACCATGGTGGCTATTTTTAATTTTTTTTTTTTTTAAACTGAGATTTCTGGAGTGAGACGACTTATATTCACTGTGATTACTGGAAAACTGAAAAAGTCAAAATCACAAAACAATATTGGATCTGATTGTGTGTGTGTGTATATATATATAAAATCAGGGCAAATGTTGGTGATCTACATAAATATCTTTCATATATTTAGAAAGATTATTTTAAATGATTCTCTGATCAGTTATTTCTCCAAAGTTGCTCATTCCAGCTAATTACAATGAATGATTTCACTGAAAACACAAGACTTTCTAGTGGTCACCTTTGAGAACACTCTTCCCTAATATTAACTAATAATTATAAGGTAGCACAGAACAATGAACAGGGAAACTAACCTATGAATAACAGCTACAAGGCCAATTCTACAGTAATGAACAAAAACTGCCTGAAAAGTGCTATTTAGTTAATGAAAACACCACTTAAAGAATTAGACTGTATATCCTTTGAATGGAAGAAAGAGGAGTGCTAGAGTTCTTGAGCAGTACATGCAGTCAAAAGTGGTACAGTATCATATATGCTAATATGTCCTGAATTTTAAAATCTGTTTACAAGGCAAAGTATAGATTTTCAATTAGCTAATTAATTTGAGCTATGCCTAAAAACATTAGACAACTTAACTTGTCTACACATTCTGAATGATACCACATTCTAGAAGCAATTACTGTTGATTTTTCATTGCTATCTTTAGAAGGAAGTGATTATTCACTAACAAAGAAAATATAAAACTCCTTAGTGTCATTTCCTCAAGAGGTATTTTCAGCAATACAGTGAAGTGAATATTTAGCAAATATTCAGTAATTTTAGTCAGTGTAAACAGTCAGTCTGGATTATTTAAGCAAAGAAAAATTAGGGTTCCATTAGCAGGTTTTCTACAATTCAGGCTCACCTGGAAATTGCTAATATTTAATGTTCTGTTCCAGTGGGGAAATGAGGCTTGAGAGGTACATGTTATTAATGGCCCTTTTCTACATCCAGAATAAGACAGGATCATCTAAATACAGTAAGTTTTCAAGTTTAATTCTTATCTCATAAGACATCTACTATGGTTCTTTTTTCCCCTTTTTTCTTTTCTTCCTCTTTTTTATTATTATTATTTTTATTTTTATTTATTTTTTTACCATTTACACTGTTAACTTTCTAAATTTTGAGGTGCCCAGATTTATACCAAGTGTTCTAAGAAAGCTAAAATAATAAAGAAAAGGCTATCTCAAGCCGTGACAAGAGTGAGAAAAAATGAGATGGATACAAGTTTGAGGATAGAACCTATTGACAGGAATCAGATATCTAGACCATACAGTTTTAATGAATCTAGGTTCAGGTATTTCCTTAATGATAGGTGGAAAAAGCTTTCCAGCTTGTGTGCCTGGTACCAAAGGGTCACAGGTATGTGAAAATACTGATCCCCTCACCCTTCAGGTCAGCCAGGAGGGGCTCTGTCCATTCAACTCTAGGCATAAGCAATCTTGTCTGTCAACCCCCGAGTGCCATATGAATGTTATACTTTTCTGTATGTGGTGCTTAAGGAAGAGTAGGATAACTAATAACTTTCTCGTAGCTATGCTTTATGGTGACCATAAACCTTAGAGGACTGGTGAAGTGGATCTGATGAGAAGATCAGGTTTTCAAGAACTCAGAACATGAGACTGCTGCAAGGGCATAAGGGTGAAGGTTTCAGAGCTGAAGTCTAGGAAAAAGATGCTTAAAGTCAGATAGGCAAATATGTACTGTCTTTAACAGTGGGAAATGGTGGAAGATCATTCTAGAAGGGATGTTCAAGAAGTGTCATCTTCTCAGAGAGACCTTCCCTGGCCACCTTCCTAAAAATTCAAATCCCACCCTCCCCACCCCATATACACACACTTCACACTTTCTTCTTGTTTTCTATTTCTCCTACCAATGACCACCATCTAACATACTACATATATACCCTCCTTATTTACCTTGTTTATTATATCCCCTACTAGAATGTAAGCTCCACTTGGGACCATTATCTGCTGTAATTCACTGCTATGTCCTTGGCACCTGGAGCAATGTCTGGTTCACAGTGAATTCTTGTTGAATGAATGCATGCAGACTCTAAGCACCGTACCCAGAGAGGCAGGGAGGGAGCACATCGGGGGGCTGAAAGTGCGAGGGCCTGAGCAGCAGTACTTACTCACACCTAGGCCCAGTTAGGACCCGCCTGGCAAAGAATGGCCTGTCGGTCATGGACCAAAGCAAGCTGTGCCTAGACTTTGTAGGAAGTCAGAAGGTATCAGTGGTCTGTAACCTTATCAGCTTTCAAACGTTTATGTTTTGCTTTCCTTTTACCCAGAAGAATGTCTCCTCATATACAATCAAAAATTAAATTTGCTATTTTGGAGAAGCAACACACCATATAAGATCATTCCTAATTTCATCTTTGCTGCTACCCTAGTTTCTTTCAGCTTTGTTTCCTGATTTCTGTGTCCTACTGAACGTTTTTCTTTTGGCTATTAGTCTTCCTTTTGATTTTTTAATTCTATTTTCTATCTTTCTGTGACTATGGTTTTGTGACTCTTATCAATGTCACAGAGAACATAGGAAAACAAGAATAACTAAGTTATTTGTTGTTTAAAAATAGAATTGGAGGCAGGAAAATGGAAGAGAAAATATTTCTGCAAATGCTTTTTCCATTCCTATAGGATTAAAATAATTAATAATCGTTTTTAAATAAATGACAGCCTTGAATTCTAAAATGACTAATGAGAATATATGGTGCCCCATTACATTTTCACAGTGCCTTCCTCTTGATGAACTTAAACTATGCATCCAGATGCTAAAAAATTGTCCTTGTAACATTTCATAACATTTCTACAAGATAAGTGAGGCAGATATTTGCTGTTGCCATTTTATAACAAACATAAACAACCAAAATGTGGGCTATACAATAAACACATATCCTATTAACCTATTATACGTTTCTCTGAATAACAACATTTTCAATGGGCTCATTTTTACTTCTACAAAATACTATTAATATAAAGAAGTGGGGGAACCAGTCATTTGGCACGTATTCAAGAGCCCTCAAAGGTCCACCACTCACTATTTGTTATAATAACTGAAAAGTCAGACTTCATTTGAAGTACAATACTGCCAATTCTTAAGTGTGGAGTTGTCAAGTATTACATTTGCTTTCAAAAGAAAAATAAAAAGAATGCAGCTATACTGAAAATAATTATCAGTGTATTTTAAGTACAATTTTAAAATTCCATTGTACCTGCTTTTAAATATATACGCACAGGTAAACAACATTCATAAAACAGAGCTATTATGAGCATTAGATCTATTTTTTGGGTAAAGGGAAACATATTTAGCAATAAAGGAAAAAAATACAATATTAGATGAGCATGTATTTTTATAGGTAATTTCATTGGTTCGCCCATGAAACTTCTAGTCAAAAGACAAAAAGCATATTATAATAAGAAAAAAAACTTCATAATTTGGAAATATGGACAGAAAAAGGCTTCACTAAATAGAATGGATAGTCTGGACATCCATTACTAACTTGTGGTCAGTACACATGGGAAACTTCAAATAATCGTAACATTTTAAGTTTCAGTAACAGGATTATTAATCAGAGAATTTCAAGTGTTTTAAAGATATTTAAACAACAGTTGCCATTTCTATTTGAATTTCCTGCCATCACCTCAACTATCATTATCTCAAGCAGGTCATAAAACAATTTCATCATTTCTGGCCCATAACTGATTTCCCCCTCCAGCTCCCTTATACTTCTGGTAATGACATTTTCATCCTGCCAGTTACTTTTCACTGGAGCTTATCGTTGTCTTCTCCCTCCCCTTAGCTTCCACATTCAATCTACTTATCATCAAGGAGTGTAGATTCTTCCCGAGTCAGGCTTGTTACAGCTCTCCTATCCTCTCCGTTCCCACTGCCACCACTTCAAGTCACACCATCAACCACATATATTGGCTTTTCTCTCACATCCTGCTGAGTCTACTGCCTCTGGCTTCTTGCACCTGTCTTTTATTCATTTACTAAATTAATCTTCTTTAAAATTCCATTTTTATCATGTTATAATAATGCTGACCATGCCATCAAAAAATGTTCAACATTTTTTAAGGACTCTTTGAGGGAAATCACTGATTTTGATTGAAAACCTGTTCAATGTTTATAAGTAGGCATGGAAGCTGCTGGGGGTGCTGGCCCTAACTCTTCTCCCATTTGATGCAACCCAGTGTTGATGCCAGACTGAAAAGGAGGAAGCTACCCATTAGCAGAGGGCCAGGAAACAGGTTTTTTGTTTTGTTTTTTTTTTTTTTTTTGGGAAAAACAAGACACTCATTATAAGCTATTGCTCACTGCTATGTCTGCAGCTTCCAGAACAGTACCTGGAACATAAGACGTGCTCAATAAATATCTGAGGAATAAATGGATACAGGTTTCCCCCACTATCCGAAAGTAGAGTAACTCCTGTGAAACCTTTTGTAAACCAAAATGACGTAAAGTGAAGAAGCAACTACCTTAGCACACACCTTATGAGCGGATGCCCAAAATAAGTCAAGATAAGGCACAGATGCTCACAGGCACAGTTCAAAGCTATGGCAACTTGATGTTGAGATGCAGAGTGTAGCTCCCAGGGAAGGAGCTTGGTGGTGTCACTCTTGCAGCTCAGGGTACTTGCTGCTTCTATAACGGCTCCCTGAAAACAAACGCTGAACACTATTTCTACGTTCGCCTTTCTTCCTAAAAGCAAAAATCCTCTTTGGATTTCTTTCTGTTAATGAAAACAGGTACTAATGCAGGTCTTTCATAAAAAGGAAGTGGCATAAAGTAAGCTTTCAAAAAGTGGGAGATAACTGTATATGCTGCGGAGTGTATATGAAATCTTCTTATTTAAGCCAAATTTGTTGGAATAAATACCCACAGGAAATAGGCTACAGAAAGCAGCAAGTTCTGCTCTAAGAAAAATTTGGTCAGAGAAGAGCGGAACAGTAGAAGCCGAAGTATAAGCTCAGAGAAGAGCGGACGACTTAGTGTAAGATCAAGTGAGTGTGATAAAGAAGAAATGATGTTTCATCCTTGGTAAACTGTACAGCAAAGTCTAGTGAGGTAGTGGAGGATCAAGGGTGGGAACGAATTGTCTTCAAAGAGCTTTTTAGTGCCTTTCTTGAAAGCTGCTCTTAAACCCTAAGGTATCAGAGAAAAGGTGAACCTTACAAAGCTTTTGTCTCCAAAAAAAGTGAAGGTTTTTTTCTACTTAGGCTTGAGTGACCACCAGAGTTGAAGTTAAGCCTGTTGTATTAATTACCTACTGCTGTGGAACAAATCACCCCCACCATTTGCAGCTTAAAACAATACACATTTATCAGTCCCAACGTCTGCAGCTCCTGGATCTGAGAGTGGCTTGGCTGGATGACTGGCTCAGGGCCTCTCACAGGCCATAATCAAGGTGTCAGCTGAGGTTGCAGTCATCTCAAGGCTCGACAGGGAGGGGAGCCTCTTCCGAGGTCACTCTCGTGGCTGTTGGCAGACTTCAGATCCTCACTGGCTCTCAGCCAGAGACACCAATTCCTTGCCACATGGGTCTCTGCGTGAGCAGCTCACAACATGGCAGCTGGCTTCCATCAGAGGCAGCAGGCAGGAGGACAAGAAAGGGCCTGAGGTCTGCCAACACTCACTGGCGTTACCACGTTCCCCATTATCCTTCAGCAGCAGGCTTGACAGAATGGTGGAACGGCTTTCTGAACGCTCAGTTACGGTGCCTGGTTAGGTGACAACACTTTGTAGGACTGAGACAATGTCCTCCAAGATGAGTTATGAGCTCTACATCAGCCTTTAATACGCTGTGATATGCCTCCCAGATTTAGGAATGAGGAGCAGAAATGGGGCTGGCTTCTCTCCTCATTACCCTCATGATCTACTAGAAAAACGACGGCTTCCCAGTCCCATGACTTTAGGCTCTGTCAGCCTAAAGCTTCCACAGGGAGGAACGCTTCCATGAACTGTCACAACAATGATTCCGCCGGACTGGAAGCTGAAACTGTCCTCTTGCCGCTGTGGGCTCCTTATACCACTGGATTAACAAGCAACAGAGAGTGTGACTATATTGGCTAGGGTGACTGATCCCGATTGCTGAGGAAAAACTGAGCTGCTGCTACATGATGTGGGTAAACAGGAGCATGTCTGCAATGCAGGAAATCCTCTAGGACACCTGTTACTATTTTCTGTGATTGGTGTCAATAGAAAACTACAATAATGTAAGTCCGGCAGGATTGCTCACAGCCCAGACCCTTCGGGAACGAAGATGCAGGTCATCCCACCGGGCAAGGAACCATGACCAACTGAGGTGCTTGCTGAAAGCAAAGAATATGGAATGAAGGTAGTTATACATACCAGCCACAACTACATGACCAGTTGCAAAAATGAGCACTGTAACAGTTACGAGTATTTCCTCATTTCGGCATGAATATATATACTAAATATTTTTGTTTTCTTCTTTCTTATTCCCTTATCATCTCATCTCAGTAGTAATTACCTTTATCTCTAAGTATTTAAATTATAGGATACCAAAGATGAGAAGAATGAACTATCAGCTGAGGACAAAAAAAAGAGCTTTTATCTTCCTTTTAATGTGTTTTCGGTTATACACGGGGTAGTTGTATCACGTTAAGTGGAAGCAAGACTCCATTAGTGTCTTCACCCGGATTGTCTGGTTTAAGGAGATGTACGTGAGAGCCGAGCTGACGAGGCGTGAGCTGTGGAGGCTCTGTAATGTGGCAGTGTGGCTAGGCTGAACGATATTTCCCAGAGTTCCCTTTCGAGCTGTGTGTCTGGTTAGCATGGTGCAAAAGGAGACTTCTGTGGGAACTTTGCAGGTTAACGTGAAGCAGCAGCCATTTCAGGCTCCCACGTGTTGTCTACCTGCTGGCTCGCCTGGTGGCACAAGGCAGTGGTTAGCTCCATGCCACAGGGCACTGGCTTCTGCAGGACACCCACACCACCAAGGACAGAAGCCACAAGAGCCGACGTGGGTTTAAGTCCATCCTCAGGGGCTCCAGCTCATGCTTACGGGTTCCAGCTCATTCTTGCTCTCCACCCCTTTACATACCATCTTCCCTTAACCACTGTCTGCTTTTCAGACTCAGCGCCAGCGTCGCATGCCAAGTTGGCACTCTTACAGACTGCTTAACCAGCTCTGATCAAATCCCAGGTAACAAATCCTTTACTACATATAGTCAGTCCTCATTATTTGTGGATTCCATATTTCTGAATTCACCTACTTATTAAAATTTATCTGTAATCCCCCAAATCAATACTAATGGAGCTTCTGTGGTCATTTGTGTATTGAGTTGCTCAATATACACATTTCCAGCTAAGGTCAAACAAGGCCATGATTTGCCTTCTTGTTCCAGTTTTTGTACTGTAAACAAATGTCCTTTTTGCAGACTATTTAGTGTCATGTTTTTCACATTTTTGTGCTTTTGTTGGTGATTTTGTTCTCTGAAATGGTGTCCAAGTATAGTGCTGAAGTGTTAAGACAGGGATGTCTCTTATGGAAAAAATAAGTGCCATTTGGGCATGAGTCACAGTGCTGTTGACTGTGAGTTCAGTGTCAGTGAATCAATGATATATATTAAATAAGGCATCTTTAAACAGAAACACTCATAAAACAAAGTTATATATTGATTGGTTGATGAAAATGTTGTGACCAGAACTTACAGGAACTTAACCCTGTATTTTCCCTAGGAAAATGATTCAGTATTCACTAATTCAGTGTTCTCAGAGACTTTACAGAATATAACCACTGATAATAAAGAGACTATACTATAATTAATGTACACACACACACTGTAGCATATATGTCTCCTAGTAGTCTGTGCTCTGACTGAACCCTGATTGATAGACCTGAAAAGTTTAGTTATAATGATAATGAAGCTCAGTTCAAGTTTAGGTATTAATGATGGTGAAATTTAGTTATAATTATAGTTCTTTACCTAGTAGTTGAACTGTTCTCCAAATTATTTCCTTCAAATATGTAACATGCATGCAACTTTACGTGCTTCGTGATTAGCTATCTCCTATGGCTGTTATACGGAGTAGTTCATGTTCAAAACATCTGCTCATTCTCTGGCATCTATGACCAAAGCAAACCCATTTCTGTTCTGTAACATACCAGACACCACTGCTCAGCTTGTGTTTACCATCAAAACTGTGAAAGCCAAAACCAGAAAGCATTTTTCATAAAATGTCACTCTTTCCTCTTACCTAGAGATTAGAGACTAAAATACAAATATTTTAGGCTGGAAATCAATGCCAATCTTAAACTGCCTGGAGCTCATCTGCTTCCTCAGGTACTCACCTACTACGTCTCTTCTTTCAACGGACAGGCCAGTCTTGCCTTAGTCTGCTACGAATAACTTCCGATCTTTTCCAGCTCTTCCTCCCTACAGTGCTTGTTTCTTTTGCCTAGAATACCACCCTGCATGTCTTCCTATAATCCAAGTCCTATCTAACACACAAGGTCCAGCCAAAATCTCTTACATGAAAAACTTCTCTAGACTCTAGGCCACAGCAATCTCTCGTCTGAACTCACTGTCTTGACTGCCTATTGGATCACTGAGCTGGTAATCAATGAGACAAATACTCTGAGATCCTGTATGGCAATCCAGTCCCTGTCTTAATTTTCAATTTATGTACATCTCATCTCCCTAAGCTTCAACAGCAACTTCTATGTCATTCTCAAGTTATTTCTACTGTTTGTCTTTACTGAGTTTGTTGGTAAGCATCTTTAGCTACTTAATGCATTTCTGGTAGTGGGTTGGACCCATGCTGTATGTTACCAATAATTCATTCAAAGATTCAAGGCAGAACAACATGCTTAATTCGCAAAATAGAATTCCACATTTCATTAGAATATTTTTCCACCTTAATAAAAAGCGCTGTATACATCTCTCATCAAACACATACCTGCTGAGACTCGGGGACAGTCAGGCAGCATGGACTCCACTGATGTGTCTAATGGTTCTGAGCTAGAGACCCAATTACAACAGTTCTGCAATGTAATAGAGACAATGTTCAGTTGAAACACAATTTAAGGCAAGACAAACTTTTCAGGCTGTAGAGATTAACTTATCATATACAATCAACCACTATAAGTATACTCTATTTTCCATACTCTGTAAGAAATTCTCTTATGTAAACAGTAATTATTCACGACCAATATGACTGTGGAAAAAAGTTTATCTTTCACAATTCAGCAAGTTATCTGTCCTGATATTAAGAAGACATGTAACCTTCTGTGAACCATGATGCAATATACTTATAAGAGAAGGCTAGGATTTTAATTAAAGGAAATTGAAAAGGGTGTCTGTTTTTAACTTTTAGATGGAAATAAATATTAATTTGAACATGTGGAAGAATAGCAATATTTTGAAACTATATTCTTTGCCTTTGTAATGTAAGAGGAAATAAATTTTGCAATTACTCCTCAAAATCTGGCCCACATAAATATACTAACTTTTAATTTTTACTTCAACCAGGTTCAATGAAGACTGTATCAAACAGTTCAAAAGAAAACACAATCTGGTGAATTGTGGCTTTGTGTCTGAGGACACAAAGCCTTTAATATTAAAGATAAACCTGTAAGATAATGATGATTTACAACTCAGACAGATGAAACAAAAATAATCTATATTCCTTTCATACATTTTAAGTGTGTATTTAAAGTCTGGCTTAAAAAATGTGATTAACCTCATAGGGCTTTAAAAAAATTTCCAACATACACACATACACACATGTGCACTGGCACACACACACAATGAATTTCCAGACAGATTTTATTTTAAAAGAAATCATCCTATCAATCATGTTGGAGAAATTGCAGATTGCTATTCTGGTAAACAAGCATGTATTGTGTATTTTTGGATGCTTGCTGTCCTGGTTGTGCACCATGGAATCCGTCCTCACTGTGGAAAGATCCTTGACTGGTAGATCAAGTGTCTTATTGTATTTCCTTAATTCATTCTGTCTGGAAGAAGATGTCAGCTGTGTTGCAGTGAGGAGAGAATTTCAAAGGCCCCAGTCCCCACCAATAAAGGCCGAGGAATGGCTTTTGAATAGATTTGTCAAGGCAACCCTACTGTTCTGGGACCAGGGAGAGCAGGAATAACATAAAGGAAGGGTTGCTGTATGAGATTAGAAAGTGAAGTTCACAAAGCATGGCAGATTTTCGTAAGAAACAGTAGATCAATGAAACTACTGAACTGTGTGGAAAAAAAAAACCATGAAAACAAACACAACATCTAGTGATGTTCGTAAATGCTTTCCCTCTTTTTACATTTAAAAATGGATAAAGTATTACTATTTTCATGTATTACAAAAGCTTGATGGTTTAAAGTGGATATGTGTTCTATAATTTGCACTCCTAATCTTCATTAGCAGCTGAATGCAAAATTATACAATGTAAGGGAGAAGAAATTATAAAAGAAATAGGGATTTAGAAGGTATTTCATACATTTGAAATAAGTAAAATTAATATTACTATTGATAGAATACCACATCAGAGAGTTCTAGATAATGCAGAAGATTAGCACACAATTAGCCAGCTTTTATATACAATGTGACACTTGCTTGTAAGAAATAAGTATTCTCCAAAGCAGTGTCAAGATATGTAAATGGATGATTTGTTTTATCATTCATCACAACCGCTAATAAATTCAAAAATCATGACTTCTATAGGTACTAAAAATAGGCTTCCAGTGATACAGGGGGATAGCTTCAATGAAGAATGACTTTTTCTTTCTCTCTCTTTTTCTTAAACAATTTAGTCTTTTCAATGACAGCAATTAGCTCTACGGAAAGACAGGCAGCGATTAGGTATATATTTTAATTATTATTCATCCTAGCAGTACCTCCAAATGTAATGAAAGTCGGCTATTACCCAGGCGATATGTCAGTCTTAATAGTGTTCACTTATACTTCACGTATGTAAAAATGTGTCTTATAGGATATTTCCAGTATTTATAACAGTGATGGTACGTTATAGCATGAAGGCGATTAATCATTTTCTAACTCATCATTGACTTTAAAAGCCAAGCAAAATGGATTTTATCCAGGTCATCTTTAACTCAAACATTTAAAGCAAAATACAGGTTAACATTTTACAATTCTGAAATTTCAGTTTTTATCTAGGCACAAGTTTAGGCTTTGATCTCTCATGAAAATAAGACAGAAAACAAACACCCTGTAATTAAAGTAAATATATCCAAAAGTTCTCTGCAATGACAAAGTACTGGTATAGAACTGTAAAGGTTTTTTTTTTTTTCTTTTTTCTTTTTGGGGGTACACCAGGTTCAATCATCTGTTTTTATACACATATCCCCGTATTCCCTCCCTTCCTTGACTCCCCCTCCTCGAGTACCCCCACCCTCCCCGCCCCAGTCCTCTAAGGCATCTTCCATCCTAGAGTTGGACTCCCTTTGTTATACAACAACTTCCCACTGACTATTTTACAGTTGGTAGTATATATATGTCTGTGCTACTCTCTCGCTTCGTCTCAGTTTCCCCTTCACCCCCCGCCCCCTCCCATACCTCAAGTTCTCCAGTCCATTCTCTGTATCTGCTTCCTTGTTCTTGTCACTGAGTTCATCAGTACCATTTTTAGATTCTGTATATGTGAGTTAGCATACAATATTTGTCCTTCTCTTTCTGACTTACTTCACTCTGTATGACAGATTGTAGTTCTCTCCACCTCATTACATATAGCTCCATCTCATCCCTTTTTATAGCTGAGTAATATTCCATTGTATATATATGCCACATCTTCTGTATCCATTCATTTGCTGATGGGCATTTAGGTTGCTTCCATGTCCTGGCTATTGTAAATAGTGCTGCAATAAACATTATGGTACAAGTTTCTTTTGGGATTATGGTTTTCTTTGGGTATATGCCCAGTAGTGGGATTACTGGATCATATGTTCTATGTGTAGTTTTTTAAGGAACCTCCAAATTGTTTTCCATAGTGGCTGTACCAACTTACATTCCCACCAACAGTGCAGGAGAGTTCCCTTTTCTCCACACCCTCTCCAACATTTGTGGTTTCCAGATTTTGTGATGATGGCCATTCTGACTGGTGTGAGGTGATACCTCATTGTGGCTTTGACTTGCATTTCTCTGATGATGAGTGATGTTGAGCATTTTTTCATGTGTGTGTTGGCCATCTGTATGTCTTCTTTGGAGAAATGTCTATTTAGGTCTTCTGCCCATTTGTGGATTGGGTTATTTGCTTTTTTGGTATTAAGCTTCATGAGCTGCTTGTATATTTTGGAGGTTAATCCTTTGTCCGTTGTTTCATAGGCAACTATTTTTTCCCATTCTGAGGGTTGCCTTTTAGTCTTGTTTATGGTTTCTTTCGCTGTGCAAAAGCTTTTAAGTTTCATGAGGTCCCATTTGTTTATTCTTGATTTTATTTCCATGATTCTAGGAGGTGGGTCAAAAAGGATCTTGCTTTGATGGATGTCATAGAGTGTTTTGCCTATGTTTTCCTCTAGGAGTTTGATAATGTCTGGCCTTACATGTAGGTCTTTAATCCATTTGGAGTTTGTTTTTGTGTATGGTGTTAGGAAGTGTTCTAATTTCATTCTTTGACATGTTGCTGTCCAATTTTCCCAGCACCACTTATTGAAGAGGCTGTCTTTTTTCCATTGTATACTCGTGCCTCCTTTGTCAAAGATAAGGTGCCCATATGTGTTTGGGCTTACTTCTGAGTTCTCTATTCTATTCCATTGATCTTCCTTTCTGTTTTTGTGCCAGTACTATACTGTCTTGATCACTATGGCCTTGTAGTATAGTTTGAAGTCAGGAAGCCTGATTCCACCCACTCCATTTTTCCTTCTCAAGATTGCTTTGGCTATTCAGGGTCTTTTGCGTTTCCATACAAATCTTAAGATTTCTTGCTCTAGTTCTGTGAAAAATGCCATTGGTAATTTGACAGGGATCGCATTGAATCTGTAAATGGCTTTGGGTAGTACAGACATTTTCACGATGTTGATTCTTCCAATCCAGGAACATGGTATGTCCCTCCACCTGTTTGTGTCGTCTTTGATTTCTTTCATCAATGTCTTAAAGTTTTCTGCATACAGATCTTTTGCCTCCTTAGGCAGGTTTATTCCTAGGTATTTTATTCTTTTGGTTGCAATGGTGAATGGGAGAGTTTCCTTAATTTCTCTTTCTGCTCTTCTGTTGTTAGTGTATAGGAATGCAAGAGATTTCTGGGCATTAATTTTGTATCCTGCTACTTTACTAAACTCATCAATTAGTGCTAGCAGTTTTCTGGTAGAGTCTTTAGGGTTTTCTATATATAATATCATGTCATCTGCAAAGAGTGACAATTTTACTTCTTCTTTTCCAATTTGGATTCCTTTGATTTCTTTTTCTTCTCTGATTGCTGTGGCTAACACTTCCAAAACTATGTTGAATAATAGTGGTAAGAGTGGACACCCTTGTTTTGTTCCTGTTCTTAGAGGGAATTCTTTCAGTTTTTCCCCATTGAGAACGATGTTGGCTTTTGGTTTTTCATATATGGCTTTTATTATGTTGAGATAATTTCCTTCTATGCCCATTTTCTGGAGAGCTTTTATCATAAATGGATGTTGAACTTTGTCAAAAGCTTTTTCTGCATCTATTGAGATGATCATATGGTTTTTATCCTTCAATTTGTTGATATGATGTATCACGTTGATTGATTTGAGTATATTGAAGAATCCTTGCATCCCAGGGATAAACCCCACTTGATCATGCTGTATGATTTTTTTAATGTGCTGTTGGAGTCTGTTAGCTAGTATTTTGTTGAGGATTTTTGCATCTATATTCATCAGTGATATTGGTCTGTAGTTTTCTTTTTTTGTGACATCTTTGCCTGGTTTTGGTATCAGGGTGATGGTAGCCTCGTAGAATGAGTTTGGGAGTGTAGAACTGTAAAGGTTTGATACCATAAGTTGACATATACGTATAGTGTGTGTATGTTTGTGTGCCATTTTTACCCCACTGGGAAAAATATAGAGAGAAAAGGACAAGACAAGCCAAAAATATGTTTGCCATATGACAGAGTATAATGAAATAAAATAATGTAAACAAACTGGGAAATATATGTAAAGAAGGAAATATGAGAAAGACACACAGCCGCTACATATGAATTCAATCTATCTGAAATTCCATCTTATCAAATGTAACTCCCTATTCTGAGATGTGTTTGTATAGTTTGGAAACCAAATCTCTTTTCACTGTTTTTCTAATGCTTATTTTTTCCCTTTTCTCAATGCCCCAATTTACACCCTATCCCAGTTCCTCAGTTGAGACAAACACTAGCGAAGTGTCTTGGATGACGACAGAAGCAGTCCACTAGGAAAGCCATATCTAAACTCAAATCATGCTAGAGTGTGTTCCCAGACCCCAGAGATCTTATTCTCAGTTGCCCTGAGCAGACAGCAAGGCATGCTAGACTAGAGGTATCAACGCAGCCATGCTTGAGCCTCAGATGCAGCCCTGCCTCATCCCAGCCAACAACCAGAGCCAGCAGATTGGGATGGATCCTATAACTAGAGCTTCTCTGGGTCTGAGGGAAAAAGAGAGAAAAAAAAAGGCAATACAGTGAGTGTCTTAAAGTTAAGTGTTTTCAGTTTAAAGGTCTTTTACTCTGAAATTATGAGTTTATAGGTTTTTGTGGATGTAAATTGTCTTCTTTGTGAAATCCAAAAGTTTGGGAGCTGTGAGTATAAACTAGAAGTGCCTATAGGGCAAGGTTGACAATACTTCAGTGTAGATATGAAATGAATTAAAAATTTTTATAAAAAGTTTACAACTTAATATATTATGTTTAAAGAGAAAGGTTGGTAGTAGGTATTCCTTTGCAAGATATTTGGAAGTATTTGGAGATGCTTGTCGCCCTGGTTGAATGTAGACTTTTATTCATTTGTATGAGGTGTAAATCATCAATGTCTAGAAGTTGATCTTTAACATGGAAGGCACGGTGAGCTCAGACAAGAACGATTACTAATCACTAGGTTGTGTTTCCAGGACTGATGCTCCGAACTGAATGGTGATGGGTAAGGGTTCATGATTATCATGTAGAACCACACATCTGACTTGACTTTCAGAGGCCAGGGGTAAATGTCAGGAAATGACATTTGCCCACTCAGCCTTTTTGTTTAAATAAAAACTATATATTTAAGTTGTACAACATGACAATTTGATATACACATACACGGTGAAATAACTACAGTCAAGCCAATTAACACGTTCTCCTTTACATAGCTAGCACTTTTCAGTGTGTGTGGCGAGAACACCCGAAATCTATTCTCTTGGCAAATTTCCAGTATTCAAAACAGTATTATTAAATATAGTCATCATGCTGTCCATTAGATTTCTAGATGTGTGCATTCTATACCACTGCAATCTTTGACCAACATCTCCCTATTTCCCCCACCTTCTTGACACTGGTAACCACGATCCTACTCTCTGCTTCTGTGTACTCAACTTTTTTTAGATTCCACATATAAGTGAGATCGTGTAGAATTCTTCCTTCTGTGTCTAGCTTATTTCACCTAACATAATGTCCTCCTTATGCTAAGTGGGTTTGTCTTTGTGCACTCAGCCTTTACAGGCCTGGAGCCTGAGGTAAGAAGTTCCTTTCAGGAGCTGCCTTTGGTTACTTTCTACCTCTTCTCATGAGGCTGGCTTAGTATATATGCTCGGTCTTTTGGTTGGGAGTAGATTTCACTTGGAATCATTGCCAAAAGTAGCACTCTTTGACCTTCTTTCTTTAATAGAAACTGTTATTTTAAAATTATACAATTAATACAAGAATACAGTACTTACCCTTCCTTCTGTGTGTTAATTAGAAGAATTTGTTAAAAAATCAGCTTTCTATAGTAAACGAATACTTAATATCAGCAACTTTACCATATTAATTTAAACATGCTTATAAAACAACAAACAGCTTTACTAATTTGTAGTACAATAAAGAATGACTAGGCAATTTATACCATTATCTTACTTCCAAATTTTAAAGCAGTGTTTGGTGAAATAATGGAGCCAATCATCAAGAAGCCCAAAGCACTGAAGCTTCATCTACAACCAGACTGCCATTTCTATGGACAACATTCCAATTTAGCTAAGGTGTTTTTCTTGGCAGGGATATGTGCAAAAGCTCTCAGTTTTTGAGCTGACTTCAAATGGAGCTAGAGTCGGAGGTGGTAGGGCAGCAGGATGGTGAGGGACACAAAGGTCACCCTACCACAGCTTCTCCCAACACCTGTGCTCCAGACAACGGTCCTTTCTAATCGCTGAATCCAGGCCTGTTTGCTCTTCATGATTTCAGGGAGTCTTGCAGAGTGCACAGGGAGTGAAAAGGAGAAAGAAGAGGAGATGGAGTTTCACCCTGAGTGTTGGGAAATCCTGGACTCTAATCTTGCTAAGCCACACTGAATTCTCCACTAGGGCATCGCATGTTTGGGTGAGTTCCTATAAGGATATCTGAGATAGACGTCTATAGTCTCTCTTTTTGTTCTTGTTTTAGTGGAGAGCTCTGAGCAAGGATGATTTCAAAGCTCTATCAATAATGATCTAATAATTTTTATCTCTGGGATCTTATAGTGTTTTCTATAACAATACATTTCATTTCTTTATGTAGTACCATTTGGTTTTCAAGGGGTTTTCTTCTTGGTTATTACCTTTGAGTCTCACAATAGTTCACGAAGTAGATGAAATAGGAATTATTATGTCTAATTCACAATTATGAAACAGGCCCAGAAAGATGGAGTGGCTTTCTCAAGACAATAAGCCTTGGCAGAGAACCTGGCAGATCTGGGTGGTTCATGCTAGCTCCTTAATTGTTGTTTTATCTAGTGAGTGACTAAGCCAGAATCATCATCAAAACTCGGTTTTCCTAACTCCTTATTCTGAATTACTTTCCTTTTGTAAGATGTTCTGAATATGCAAATCATTCATGAAACAAATTCACCTATTTTATATTATTTGGGGGTAAAAAGGTAACAATAATAATACTGAATTTCTTTAAGTTCAGTGATTTATTGAACTTCTTTAAAGTGCCAATAACTGTGCTATTTCCTTACATGTGTTTTTTCCCAACCATGTTTTCAAGGTAGGTGTTATAGTTTATAGATGAGAAAACTAAATCTCAAAGATATTAAATAACTTGCCCAGGACTACACAGCTAGGTAAGTGATTGAGCTGGGGTTTGAATTTTGGTTCATCATAATACAAAACTCTTCATGCTGCTTTACGCCTAAGGCATATTTGAGGGAATTGAAAGAACTAGGTCATTTATTAAATTTTATAAAATTTTCAAAAATTTTATAAAAGCTATGCCTGCAAAAAATTATTGACAGCTTTGATTAAATTAAGATGAATTCAACTACTGCCTATTTCACTCAGATGAAAAAATGCACAGATTAATATACTCTGATTTTTGAGGGAGATGCCTAATCCAGTCTTAGTTAAAAATACTGAAAAAGTAAATCTAAATAAATTTTGTTATATTTGTCACCTGGAATGAGACACAAAGAACTTACAATTAAAAAACATGATAATCAGGAATGTTTCTAGTTTGGGATAAGTACTAAAGTCTATGTTGGTTATGTGTGGGGGGAAAAGGTAGTAACAGATCAGTTATACACCTTACTAGTTATATAATGCTGGGAGCTGTTTACGTATCCATTTGGGCCAATAAACGGCATAAAAAAGTACAGTCATAAAAGACACAAGGTTTCTCTTGGAAGAATTTAGGTCCTTGGAAATGACAATGGAGGATGTAGCTAAACTGAAAGGAGAAATGTGAAAAGCAATGTGGTCAGAAAACACCTGGGTGCTAAAATAGTTTAAAAAAAAACCACCTTTATACGTTTATTATGAGGAGAGCAGTAAAAATATTTTGGACTTTTGCATGATGAAAGTACGTTTTCTAATGGAGAATAACAACAGAGAAAACAGATTGGTGATATGATAACACCTCTATGGGACTATATAGCTAGTCCTTCTGTTTATTCAAAACTCTTTTCAAACATTAACTCTCTGGTCTTTACAGTGAACCATGAGGACTGGCAGAAGTTACTCACTGTACCTATGGTGAGAGGTCAGCTGAATAAATACTTGGGTATTCTATAAAATATATATTTTATACATATATATATAAACTGGAAGAAAATCAGGAAGGTCAAGCAGCTCATTCATATATATAAGTATTGATTTGATTAAACAATTGCTAAACCATGGCGTGGCTAATGTCAATTGCTTGTAATATCAGGGAGGTGAATATAAATAAAAAATAAATTTCAGCTGTATATCTGTAATAGAAATCAAGGAAATAATGAGCTGAAAGTTTTTGGAAAAAATGGGAGCATGTTCAATGAGTCCTTGTAAATTCTCAGGTTCACAAGCCCTTAAGAAGTGTGAAAAGCTTTCTAATCCTGAGGCTGGACCATGACCAGCCCCTGGATTTCTTCTAGCTCAAGGGTCTGCAAAACACTTTCAGCTTTTTACTTCTCCCCCTACTGGCAGCAGTGAGCCATCAATTTAAGAGGGGCACATATTGACCACTTCTCAAGAAAAGAATGAGACTCAGTGTACATTAGGTTTCTTTCTTGTAATTAAGCAGTACCAATGCTAAATAGCTGGTGGAAGAATTAAATACCAGGGAATAATAACCTCCTAACAGATCATGATCTTATTCAGCCAAAGCTCCTACTATATATTGTATGCAAACATATATTCTATGGAAAATGGGAAGCCCCCCCCCACCCCCACAAAAAAAAGGGAGGAGGGCTTTCAAAAAAGTAGTTGTTCTTCAAAACGGTTTTCTATTATTATTTCAACCATGTCTAATTTTCTCTATTCCCTATAAATGTTCTGCCTCCAGAAAGGGAGTTTGGGGGTGGTAGGTGATATAACTTGGTGGGGGCTCAAGATATAAAGGCTCACACTCATTCATCTCAGCACTGAAAAAAAATCATCTCACCTCTCTCATCCATTCTCGAATCGTTTTGCCAGCTTCTTGATGCCACACATTGTGAACAGAGTCGGTCAACGCCACAGCAGTCACCTTACTTTTCACATCTGCTTCTCGTTGAATCATCTGTTTTTAAAGAGGAAAATAAAATATTGGCTATAATTTTTTTCCCTACTGGGTGCAACCTGCTTAGTCATAGATAATAATAATATTATATTAAAAATGAAAAAGCATTATGCATCTCTTGTTCAAAGATACTCTTTTCCATACTGAACACATGCCTTATTCTTGTCCACAGATGTGAAAAGACGTAATATTTTCTTTTAAAGATAATACCACTTAAGTCTTAGAACCACACAGTGCTATTATTTTCCATGTGTTTTGACAATTCAAGGATTAAAGGCATCACAGGGGAAAAAAGGAGGAATCCCTGAGGGCTTCTTTTATAAGTTTCTTCCACCACTTCCTATTTCAGTGCTTCAGGGAAGTTAGTACCAGGGGTTCACTGTTAGCTACTTAGGTCTAACTTCTGCTAACTTTTAGTAGATGGCACATCAGTAAAGAAAGATATCTTGCTTTGACTTCTCCAATTTAACTAGCCTGCTCTTCACCAAGGCACGTCATTCCCTGGTGTTTTATATGCCCACAAAGATCTCTCTTCAAAGACTATCAATGTCATTTTGCTTTAATATATTTCTTTATGCTGAAAAATGATTACACTTTAACTTCTTTCTATAGAATATTATTTCTATAAAATTAAATGGTTCTAAAACTTAAAAAAGAGCTACTTGGCTTGAAGAAATGGAAGAATTCATCAGTGGTCTGCAAGATAAAGAAACTGAGAAATAATAGTTCTAGATCAAAAGAATCATAAACATTCTAACTTCACCAACACTAGTAACTATAATTTGACATAACAAATATAAGAAACTTTAATAAAAAGTTTAGTTACAATACAGTATCTAGTAGCCTTGAATTTCATAGCCATGCCCTCACTCTTTCTTTGCATCAAGCGTCTTTTCTCCCTTTAAAAAAGAACAATTTCTCTATCATTTACTACTAATTTATCATCTATCAAAAATATATTACTGCATTAAAAAAAGGGAGAATTCTGAATGGTGATGAAAGCTCACACAGAAAACAGTATAAGCCATGTGTCTAATACCAAATGATGCCTGTTGGCATTCTGAATTAAAAATGTCTCTCTTTTAAATTTCTTTAAACCCTGCATATGCACATCCCCTTTCACTGAACAGGACCTAATGGGAATCTAATTCACTGTTAATGCTGCCTCAGCAGCATTTCTGCATCTTAAATCTTTGTGCCTTGTGGTTTCTGCTTATGTAATGTGCAAATCTTAAAATCAATGTTGGTTATCAACATAAAAATATTACTGCAAAAATTCACCTGGTAATACCAATAATGTTTTTAAAAGCATAAAATAATACTCTAATTCAATACTTCACATTCATTAAGTAGTTTGATAACTGCATCTAGATTTTATTGTAAAAATATACTCTCATTGGATCACAATGGCACTAGAATATAGAAATTTAAACTGATATTAGATAATAAAATGCCAAATTCCAGAACAGTGAATCCACCTGGCTCATGAAGAACTTATATGTCCTTATTCTCATTTTCTAAACAGGAACACTTTTAGAGATCTAGAATGATTGTTGCTGAAGTTACAAAATAAGAACACCATGCCCTTCTGGTATTCTAAGTATATGTCTGCATTTAAAAAGATTTGTGCTTAATTTTGTTTTGGTGGTTGTTAACACATGCTGACTTAAATTTAAGGTGGTAGTGTCTGAAGGCACTAGATACTGAGGACCATTTGTGAAATGATACAAAAATTAAGAATTGAAAAGGCTGAGGATTTAGTGCAAAAGTAGAAAATCTGGGGATTAAAATTTTACAAGCCTGGAAAAATATACAGTTGATAGACTGACTACCAGAGGGGAAAACCTCTGGTCTGTTTGTTCATCTGGCTGACATTTCACACATTGGGTGGTGATGATGTATAACTTTTCTTTATATCACATCAAACCACATTAATAATCCAGCATGATACTCCCTTATACTGTTAAACTTCTTTACAGTTTAAAAAGCACTTTCATATTATATTACTAGAGGAGGGGAATGGTCAAATTCCAGAGGATCTCAATCAAGAGCTGTTTACAAATGAACCCGGTAACAAAAAATTCCAAATATCTGACTGTTTAGAATTAGTAGAACTGTAAATCGGTGAAAATCTTAACAGTTTAGTTTTTTAGATTATTTTCCTCTCTTTTGGCCTTGCTGCAACTGGTAGTACTGGAACTACTTGCAACTGCCATTTCTGTCTAAAGCCTCTGCTTCTTGCATTTGTTGGGGTGATTCCTGGCCCCCATTCTCTCCCATACTGCTACCACGGGGAATGAGCACTGATGAAAAATGCTGGAGAATGGCAGTGGTGGGGGTAGACAACACAGGAATCAAGACTGTTTAAGAGACAGAACTTAGAAGGAACATAGCTAAAGCAAGGAATGGGTGGAGGCGCAGCTGGGCAGGAAAACAACTTCTTTAAAAGTCCACAGTAGGGCTTCCCAGGTGGCGCAGTGGCTGAGAATCTGCCTGCCAGCACAGGGGACACAGGTTAGATCCCTGCTCCAGGAAGATCCCACATGCCGTGGAGCAACGAAGCCCATGTGCCACAACTATTGAGCCCGTGAGCCACAACTATTGAGCCCATGTGCTGCAACTACTGAAGCCCATGCACCTAGAGCCCGTGCTCCACAACAAGAGAAGTCACGGCAATGAGGAGCCCGCGCACCACAACAGAGAGTAGCCCCCACTCACCGCAACTAAAAAGAAAGCCCACGCACAGCAAAAAAGACCCAACACAGCCAATAAAATAAATAAATTTAAAAAAAAGGTCCACAGTAGAAGACCGTGACAGTCTGGAAAACCCAGAAATCTTAAAGGAAAGAAGCCATATGACCAAAGTCCTACCATATGTCACTCTAAGGTGGAGATGTGATTTGTATGAGGATCCACGGATATGAACACCTTTGAAATCCTTCGCAAAATTCTGTTTGTTGTGATATGAATATTTTTCTCTTCCATTTTTGTTACAATGTCTTTTCACCTTAGTTTATATACAATTAATCAGCTCTTTCCTTCATTGTACTGCGTGTGCCCAGTCTGACAAAATTAACCCAATATATATCAAGTACTCTGAACAGTAAAAACATATACCATCTGTAGGCAGGCTCATCTTATTATCAACATTTTCGATGGGGTTGAAATTGAGAGAAAAAAAATACTTGTTATTTTTTTTTTCTTCCAGAGTAAGAGTAAGATGTTAAACATCAAGTAACTGTAACAAGAGAAGACAGCTTATCTGAACGTAAGAGTATTTGGTGAGATGGAGACCAGAGGACCAAAAGGATGGCACGGGAGGGCCAGAGTCAGTGGCGGCCACCTTTGCTCCCCTCTGTGTATGTGGTCCCTCCACAGGGCTGCTAGCATCTCTCCACAGCAATCAGGCAGGCCTGTGTTGTCCACCTGACCACCACGCTTTCCCCAACACCCTCAGATTCTGTGCCTGCTTACTACCTTCACAAGTACCCGGCCCAACCCAAATACTTCATGTCACCCTAAAAGTTCCTTAATTCCCTTTCTGCACCTACAGGCTGGCTTTTCCATGGTTTCAGTTCTTCTAGAACGCTACCATGAGCTACTTTTAGCAAAGAAAAACGAAGACTCTTTTACTTCCACTAAATCAAATGAAAAAGTTGCTGTCCGTTTGTCTTAGCTTAGAAGATAGGCTTTTTTTTTTAAGCTCTTTGAGTATAATTGCTTTACACTGTTCTGCCAGTTTTTGCTGTACAACAAAGTGAATCTGCTGTATTTATACTCCAATATAATATGGGGATATCCCCATATCCCCTCCCTCCCAAGACTCTTCCCACCCTACCAACCCACCACTCTAAATCATCACCAGTCATCGAGTTGATCTCCCTATGTTATGCAGCAGCTTCCCACCAGCTATCTATTTTACATTTGGTAGTGTAAATATGTCAGTGCTACTCTCTCACTTCATCCCAGTTTCCCTTTCGCCCCCCACCCCGTATCTTCAAGTCTGTTCTCTACATCTGCATCTTTATTCTTGCCCTGTCACTGGGTTCATCAATACCATTTTTTTAGATTCCATATATATGAGTTGGCATACGGTATTTGTTTTTCTCTTTCTGGCTTACGTCGCTCTGTATGACAGTCTCTAGGTCTATCCACCTCACTACAAATAACTCAATTTCATTCATTTTTATGGCTGAGTAATATTCCATTGTATATATGTGCCACATCTTCTTTGTCCATTCATCTGTTGATGGGCATTTAGGTTGCTTCCATGTCCTGGCTATTGTAAAAGGTGCTGCAATGGACATTGTGGTGCATGCTTCTTTTTGGATTATGGTTTTCTCTGGGTATATGCCCAGCAGTGGGATTACTGGATCATATGGTAGTTCCATTTTTAGTTTTTTAAGGAACCTCCATACTGTTTTGGCTTCTCCATACAAATTGGCTGTACCAATTTACATTCCCACCAACAGCGCAGGAGGGTTTTTTCTCCACACCCTCTCCAGCATTTATTGTTTCTAGATTTTTTGATGATGGCCATTCTGACCAGTGTGAGGTGATACCTCACTGTGGCTTTGACTTGCATTTCTCTATTGATTAGCAATGTTGAGCATCTTTTCATGTGTTTGTTAGCCATAAGCTTTTGAAGGCAGGGAAATGCTGATGTTATAGGGATGTTCTCCCATGAAATCTGTGGGAGTAGTTTCATGTCTCTGCTCCAGGGCCTTGGAATTTGGGAATTATAAATCCAACCCAATACTAGATTCAATACTCCCAACCTGAAAAAGAATGAACCCTAAATTGGGTTGTCTTCATCCTAACTTAAAAGAAGAAATAGATAATTTTCTTTTCCCATATTTGTGACCCAGTAGCCACGGCACTCAGAATAAACACGTCTTATATTTTAAAGTCCAAGGCTGAACTTTAAAGTCCTGAAAGACCCAGTGTGCCTTAGAGGTAGGGATGTATATACGTGCATGAAGGTTCATATTTCTATTTGCATATATATTTTAAACATGTTTTTGAGGGAAATATTTTAAAAGTCTTACTTTCATCATCAGCAAAAGCCATTACTTTCTTTTTAAATTCTGACATGTGTTACACATATGTACTGTGAGGGTTACAGCATATGAATCACTTGTACAGGAAAGAATATTCTCAAAGAAAATCAAATAACTCCTGTTTCCTTCAGATTAAGATCTGACACTACTGTACGTTTATAAATCTGAGGATCATTACTACTGTATGAGCATGAATGAATCATCACTCTGCTTAGTAGCACGGCTGAGGTTTGAGATGTCTTTAAAAATACATACGTATATAAATAGATTAGCTCCCTCTAGAGCTCCTTGAGTTAAGATTTCAGATTAAGCTGTTTCAAAGTTTGGGAAGTACGAAAAGCTGATACCTTTTCACTTTTTCGTTATACAGATTATAATTACACTCAGTGCTTCGACTTGAGTGAAGTCTTTATGTGGTTAGACAAACTCTAGTATTTTACCATAAGCCTCTCCCATCATTTTACAGTTCTCCCTGGATGTCCCCCAGCATGTGTTACTCTGTCCTCTGTGCTATCAGGCCTACCAGGTTAGAAATGTTACCCCTGGGCCAAGATGACTAATCAGCCGACACTGGGTTTGGCAGAGTCTTTTCTGTTAACGTCTTCCTGAAGATTCTTTTGTACAAGTCGATCCCAATAGCATGCTACCCACAGAACAAATATCTTTGCTGCAACATTAAAACGCGGGTTCTGTCACCCAGGGCTCTTGAAGCACCTCTAGTGATTATAATGAACTACACACACACTTTGGTAGATGAAATATGAAGACTAAACTGCCCAGCAGGAAATTCAGACAGGTGTGACACTTAGCTCTCACATGTTACAGTTCACACTTCTCATCTGCATTCACTTTTTCCCCCCTTCAAAAGTAGAAGCTTTCAAATAAGCAGTCTTCATAAGGAGTGTGGTGGGTAAGTTCAAGGATCTTGGAGTCAGATTCTCTGGGTTCAGATCCCTGCTCTGCCACTTCTGGTAGCAACACCTTGAGTGAATTATTCCAACTTTCTCCTTGTCTCTATTTCATCACATGTAAAAGGGAGACAGTAAATAACCTAAGTCATAGAGTTAGTGTGAGATGACATGAACTAAATATAAAGCAACTAGCAGAGGCCTTGGTGCGCAGTACACAATTATATTAGATGATCCCACCAAAACATACAATACAAACTACTCCATGTGTGTAAACTAGTGCATTCTTCTTTCTCAATGTAGAAGGTAACAGAAGCGTAACTCAGAATGCATTTAATGACAATATTATTTTTTAAAGAGTCATAGATCCGTAAGGGAAAAAATTTATGAAGGGCTGCTTTTTCCATAGAGTGTGTGGTTTAATAATTCTAAAAGCACCTGGCCGAGGAGTGGAAAGAGCCGTTTATTGGTATGTTTAAAATCCTGTAATCAGAATACTAGACCAGTAACAGCACTATGCACTTGAAAATTAAAACAGAATTGTTGAAGCCATACTGTGATCACCTCACTTTCTGGGCACCTGCAAACCCTTTCAGAATTATTGGGCGGGCAACAAAGCACAGAGCCGTGGCTTAGCAGTGCCAAGCTGGCAGACAGTCTCTTTACTGCTGTTTTTTACATAGAAGGGAGTGTAGCTGACTGTATTTTTAAAAAGGTAATCACAGAGATATAAAGTCTGTCCAGAGGAAGGCAGTATAGTGTTGTAGTTAAAAGCATGCATAGATAGGCTTTGGAATAAGATGTTCTTACATTTTTATTTTTGGTTAATCATTATAAGAATACAAAAAGGGCATAACAAAATGATTGTTAATCAAAACTCATTATTATAAAAATAACAAAAGTGGGAGCCACTTCATAGTGTGGCTGAAGGATAAACGAGAAAGGCATGGAAGCAATCACTACTGCCAGCTACTGTTATTAGTACTTTGACATTCATTTTTCATTTCGAAAAGGTATCCTTCCTTTTAGATACGGTATCCACGTACTCTTCAGTGACATCAACATCTGTGCCGACAGGGCCGCAGTTAAGACGTGTCATACAATTACGGCACCCACCTCCTCCCCACCTTCTCCATTATGTAAAGTAATCTGGGCTTGCTTACATGTTTTTAAAGGAAATAATTAGGTATAAATAGGATAATTATACATTCGAGATAGTCCAGGACGGTCCAGTCCTGGTGTATGTCTGTGGACCTGGTGTAATTATTAATAATGTCCCCTTTCACGGTTAAAAGCGTTTTGGTTTGGACAGTAAATTATATGGTCACTGGATGTATATTACAGAAGTTAAATGTCACTCTAGCAAATGAGTAAATCTTTGTACTCAATGCTTAGCAATTTAAGGATATACCTAAACCTAGAGAGTTGTCACACACAAAAAATAACCATGTAGGAAAACATACGGGAAATATTTCCCAAAGTTCTTAAGTTCAAAACTTCAGGGCAAGCCTCAGTGCTGTGCAGCCCCCTCACAGATGGACATGCAGCCTCACACCCTGGGTAGGTAAACATGGCCAGCTGGAGCTCCACTGTAGCAACAGGATAAGACAACATTCTCTTTTCCTGTGCTTTGAAGCCCTAGTTTCAATTCTTACAACCTTTGTCTAATTTCAGGAAGGAAAAGGCTCTCCACAGGCAAGAACCCCAAGGGATAGGGTATGTAAACTGAAACTTCTTGGGTCACATGCATTTATGAAGATAAGTCTCCAGCCACCAGTTAGGGAATGGCAAGTTATGATTTATTATTGCAGGCGGCCAGAAGAGAGCAGTAATAACTTCCTTTTCCTTTCCTGCCTAGACCATGCTGCCACGTGCAGACTCCTTCAACAACAAAAAAGCATGTGGAAGGTAAGTTGAAAAGAAAAAGAAAAGAAAAAAACAAAACAAAACAAATACTAAGGGACTGACAATCTGGGAGCTAGGAAAGAAGACCAGTGCCTTACAAACACAAGTGATATGAAGAAGAAGAAAAAAAAAGCAACAGTATGAGAAACGTACTTTACTAATCAAGAAAACAGCAAATTAATTGTAAGAAAAAAAAATAAAAGAGGTCACAGATTAAAAAACCAGTGTAAGAGTTCATCAAGGTGACTTATTTGACTAAAATGTTTTATTATATACTGTTAGAAGACTGACCATAAGTTGGCAAGATATTACAAAACACATATTTGAAAATTGCAATGAATACATATGAAGTGGATGTATTATAAAAGTATAAGTAAGGACTAAAGACACTGCCAGTCCAAAAAAAAAAACTAAGGAAGGCTTAGCAAAGGAGATGTTTAAATGGTGACAATACAGAGTCTTAAACAGAAAAATGAGAAAACCTATTAAAACATTGTAAATGTACTACAAGAAATGTCTCTGATGCAAATAAGTATTAAGCATGTTCACAATACTAAGTTTAAAAATCACTTACGAGCCTTTAGTAATTGGTACATACTCTAAATATATATATATGTTCAGCAGGGGCAGGCATACACATTCAGCTGGGAGCATGTTAATATACTTAACTTTTAAAGCATAGCATTTTCTTTAGGTCTGGGCAAAAGAAAGATAAAAGGATAGGATGTCCTGCCACAAAGATACATAGTAGATAACCAGAGTGCAGGAGATCATGTTATTTAACCCATTTCTCTTAAAAGCCTTTACATTAGGTGTGAGATGATGGATATGTTGATCGGGGCAGCTGTGGTTGACTATTTCACAATGTATACAGATACTGGGGTCATCAGGTTGTACACCTTAAACACACACAAAATTTAATTGTCAATTATACCTCACTAAATCTGGGGGAAAGAAAACTTTTACGGTGAGTTTCCACATAAACAGTATATCTGAAATTTCGTTAATGTTTTCAAACGTATTCTATAAATTTAACAATATTTTTATAAAAAATCCAGGTTCTAATTATCCGTATTGTTTTCAATATATTTTAAAGGCTGTATGCTCTGTTACCTGGCATAAACAGGGGGAGCAATATTCTAATTGATCAACTGTTCTAGGTAGTACATTATTACCATTAGGCTGATTTTTGACCTTTGGGAAGAACTCACAATTTAGGAAGGAAGCCAGGTTCAGATAAATTGTCTAGAGACCCTTAATATTCTCAGTATTTATATATAGATTATCTCATTAGATAGAACAATTTCTTTTAAAATAGACTGGTAGTTGAGGGATTATGGACCTGCTTAATAGATGAGGAAACTGATGCTTAGAGAAAGTGACTTGCCCATATTCACACACTTAGTATGTGGCTCAGCTGAACCTATTAATTCCAAATCCTGTGTATATATATGAATACCATGGCTATCTGTATATAATACTCTACATTTTTACATCTGAAGTACTTATTATACTGGTAATGATTTATTCACTATCTTTCTTTCCCACTGAAATGTAGGCTCCATGAGGGAAGGACCATATTTGCCAGCCCAACACTACATCTCTTTCCCTATAGAGTAACTGGCACATAGTAGGTACTCAAAAATTATTTGTAGAATGAATGGAGGTGCTATTTACAGAAATGGAATAGATCAGGGAACGTGATGGTTAGGAAGTTAGAGCAATATCTGGTTTGGTATATTTAGAAACAGAGACCATAGGTTGGGTTCCCCAGGGAACAGACTGAGATAGAATTTAGCACGCAGGATTGATCCTTCCTTAGGATCAACAATTGAGGAGGGGAGGGAAACAAAGCAAGAATAGGCAGAGAGAAGTCAAGGTAAGATTCGGGTCCAAGACAACCTTGCACAACCCCAGGGGAGCTCTGGACCTAGAATGACCCTTCAGAGACATCCCAAGTTGGGCCCAGATGGCTTGGCCCTTAAGCTCACACACTGTTCTGTCTTTGAATAGGGATACCCACAGCAACACTCCCAGGACTTGGGGGCAACAAGTCCTTTACTGAAGGAGCTACGGGGCAGTATGTCACAATGTCCACCACAGGCCAGAATTGAAATTACGCATTAGCCTTGTCCATTCAAATCTAAATCATCCTTCCAACATGCCTAGCACTCTATTGTCATATTTCTGTACTCAAGCTTACATTATGATTTAACTGATATCTGTGAGATCAAGTAAATGTATCCTAGATTTTAGGTCTTGCAATCTAATGCTGTACTATCTATCCCATCAAACTTTGCATTATCCCCTCACTAAAAGGATTATAAAGGGAAAAACACAAAATTAAAAGAGAGAGAAGCATTGACTATTGAAAAGCATAAAGAAATCAAAATCACAAATTTCAAAAGTTATCCTATAAATCCATTGGGGAATCATTTGCTTTTCTGAATTTCAAATGAAGATATGTCAGATAAAGCAAGGTATACTTGTGATTTCAAACCTGAATGGAGCTACAAAATAACTCCAAACTTCAAAAAAAGAATGTAATCATCACTACTTAATGCCTGCCATGATAAACTTACACCTGGTAGTGTTGGCAGGGAAAAAGGCAAAGTGAACATGGACAGAAAAATTTCACCATAAAAGTGGCTAGGTTAGCTTTTCAAAAAAATTTCACCGTAAAAGTGGCTAGGTTAGCTTTTCGGGCTAGGTAGGGAAAAAGCAAAGTGAACATGGACAGAAAAATTTCACCATAAAAGTGGCTAGGTTAGCTTTTCAGATCTCAGATTTATTTCCTATAATAAAAGGAAAATAAGAAATATGGTACAGATCTACCAGTTTGCAAGGCAGAAACAGAGACACAGATGTAGAGAACAAACATATGGACACCAAGCGGGGAAAGTGGGGGGGTTTGGGGTGGGATGAATTGGGAGATTGGGATTGCCATATATACATTTACTAATAAGAAAAAAATCAAATTGTACACTTTAAATATATGCAGTTTATTGTATGTCAATTATATCTCCATAAAAGTTCTTTTAAAAAAAAGGAAAATAAACACTGAGTTATATAAATTTGGGGACTAAAGACATTTGTAATTTTGATTCTTTTCCAGATCTTATTCTATGCCCTTACTGTACACCCTCAGACATTTCTGAGTTTTTGCCTCTAGAAATTCAGGGTCATGTTCATTTGATCATATTTCTTCAAATGTAGGCTCAGGTTTATGTAGGTATGGTGTGGTACTGGTCTTATTTGCATATATTGTGGGGGGGCTCTTACTTTTAGATTCTATTGTAGGCATTGACCCATTGATATAGTAAAGCAAAACCACCAAAATGTTTTTAAAAGAGAATGTGTTAAATCAATTGTGAGTTATTAGAGTTGCCATACTTTGGGAAGAAGTTGACACCCATTTTTAAATGGGAAAGTGACATCATTGTAATAAGTGTAAGTCATAGGCTTCCCACATTGTTTCAAAATACCTGAACAAAGGTCTCCGGATGGCTATTCTACCTAGGAACTTATGCTTAATACCTGGAGCTTGTGTGCTTCCTTAAACATCCAACTGAATACTGTTGCTGGAAGAAACTTCTATTCAACTAACTACTTATAAAGGCTGTTTCGATGTGCACTGTACTGACCAAAAAATGTAGGAAAATCATTTAAGTTAGAATTTATGATTCTGATGATACATTGGAGTCATTTTTCTTATGAAAGGCACATCTCACATTTCTGAAATGATAAGAGTCTGTGGGAGTAAATGGTTTGAAATATGTTCAACTGAGACACGACTTTTAAAGATTGTATTTACTGCACGAAACCATATATACATTGGGTGGAAGAAAACACAGGGTTGGAATAAAAGTAGCTATTTACCTCTATGACTATGGCTGTATCTTCACAGATAGAAAACATGTACATATACTACATGTAGTAAAAGAGCACTTCTGAGTTCATGTACTAGGAAACCATAAACAACAGTCACTATGCTCTAAGTGTCCTCTATCAATATCCACCACAATGGAAAACGCCAGAGTCGCCCTTCAGATTACTAACAGGAAGAGAAGAACTCTGAAATCTATCATTTAGACATCTGATGACAGCTCTGATGCAAGATGGCACTGAAAAATTTACACTGAGGAAGGGTTTATGTGTGAACGAAGGAGAATTATTCTCTGGGCTATTTTTTTTCAAATTCCATTTTCCTTCATGCGTCTGTTCATTAGCTCTTCTTTCGAGGATATTCCACTAGTTGAGTCAATGACTTGGGTCTATATTCCACTAACATTAAATATTGCCTTAGTTTCATGAGTATGAAATAATTCAAACAGTAAGAATCTAAAATAAATATACTTAGGCAGCACAGTACAGGATGTTTAATAAGCATCAGTATTTATTATGGTAGGAAGCAGAATTTTTGTAACATCACACCTTTTGTTAAGTAGCCAATTTAGCCAATATGAAATCCTATAAAATGGCAAAGCTATAAAAAAAGAGTCAGTAGTTCACTAATTTAGAAAGTCAATTATATATCACTGTTTCATATCAGGTTAATGACTTCATTTACATTTTTGGAATTTTAAAGTAGTGCATGAAAGGTGACAGATAGACAGCACTGCAGACTGAAATTCTTACACTATTTTCCTGAGTGTTAATAATATAAAAGGCAATATACAAAACAGAATTACACATAGGTTTCATCTAATGAGAATAGACATGGTATGGAAATAGGAGAACAAGAGAGATGCTTTCAGAAAAACTACTGAAGAAATAAGGTGAAAGGGAAATGGTAAAGTGGTAGATACTTTGATGCTGTTCTTCTAGGCGTATATGTAAGAAAGAAGAGCAGTCAAACATCAACAAAACATCAACGTGTCTAAGGGGAGGAGAGTCAACGTCATTCAAAATAAGTTATAAGAAGAAACTTTGAGTAAAAAAGAAATGAAGTGACTCCTTGTGGAGAAGGTTCTCACAGTCAGGAGTGTAATGAGGGGGTTGGGGAGGAGGAAATACTATCACAGGCAGAGCACACACACACACACACACACACACAAGACAACGAACAGGAATGAGGAACAAATGTTGCATTTCCACAGTCCTGATCCTAACCCACTTTCACAAGAACCCAACCTGCCACTCCTTTCTGTGGGTGTCATGATGAAATCTACCATACTACTTTCTGTCACTAAGTTGTCAGAAAAAGCAAAGCTTTCCTAAGTCTGTCTCTTCCCACACAACCACCAGCACATACTATGATCTATTAGTCCTTTTCCTCCTCAAACAGAAAGGACAGTAAACTCATTGCTGAATTTTCTACTACCTGAATTAAATATTTCTAGACATTAATTTGACATTGATAACACTTTTTATTGTCTGAGGTGGTGATGAATTAGGCTCGAATGGCTTAAAACTTACCTTCTGATACTAATGAACACAATGCTATTATATCTTATGGTCTTTTATATAAAAGAATGAATTTACAAGTACCATCATGTTTACTGAAACCAGTTTAAATAGTAATTACTACTGACATGACTCTACCTACAACATAGAAGAAAAGAATGAAAAGTTGTCAGGGACATTAGAAACTATCTAGTCCAATTATTTTTCATACAGATGAGAAAACAGGCGAAATGACTTAGATGCTTCCTCTAGTTTCAACAGTCATGGGTAACTCCATCTGTAACTCCTAGTCCCACAAGTAATAATGCCTCCTTTACCCTTTACCACTGCCTATCTAAAAGCACACGCGCCCTTAGTTCCTTGATGGTGAGTCCCAGTGCTCTGCTTCCTTGTAACACTACAGGCTCCAGTGTGACATACAATTATGCTAGTTTTGGGGTTGACAGGCCACCAAGGTGATTTGTACACATAAACTGCTTTAATTCTGTGGACTAAATGGCTGTTGTTTTGTTCTTTTTCTGATCAATTTGGCAGGTAAAGTCAGTCAAACTTGTTTCTTCATGTAGACACTGCCTTACTATGGAAATGAATGTGGAAACATTCATCTTTGTCAGAAATTATGTCAAATTATTCAAATTTATTGGTGAATTACAGCAAACATCCCAGCTGATGAACATCTCAGTCATATGTTTTTTAGAGAACACTTATGGTTCTAAAAAGATAACATTACAATGAGCTTTCCCATTCTGAAGCAAAGATGTTTGGCAAGAAGATGGGGTCTGTTATTAAAGATAATAGTTTTTTTAAATCATAAAAAATCCAAAGATATCCAGCACTGTAAGTACTAAAACGTATTCCTTCAGATAGTGTTGCTATTGTTTTCTCCTCTCCTTGTTATGGTCCTCTTTCAAGACCCTTAGGAAGCTGTGTCTAAGACTCTTTCTGTCAGTTTCCATCTTTTCCATAGATACACTGCGGCCTTCACATTAACACTGCTTCTCTGGCTTGAGGTAATAAACGATTAGCTACAGCACAGTGGTGCGATGTTCACGTTACTCTTTGCTGTACTACACCCGGCCAATGTCTCCAAAATTAATGCAAGTACATCAGGATCTGAAATTAACTTTTTATAGCCAAAAGCAACATCCTGCTAGGAGGAGAAAAACCTATTATAAATGGGCTGGCATCTGATTATTTGTAGATGGTGAGTACCAGGAAAATAACATTTCAAATTTTAAAATGTTGAATATAACAAGGCTGCCCCATATTGATTAATCAGTGTTTTGTTTATGAACTGATAAGATCTAACAAGGTGGTACTTATTCTTTGTAAGTGACAGATCTATTATTAAAGATCAAAGATGACCCTAAATTATCTAATGCTCTTATGACATTATATAGAAATAATGATAAAAAGAAAAATACTAGTATGAAAAATAAAGACAATATTTCTTTCCGAACTGTGTATTAACCTTGAAAGTTTTCTTCTAAAAAATACATAAAACTAGTCACACTTAATTTACTTAAACGTATACATTATTCAATAAATACTATCAAGAAATCACTTCGGAGATATGAACAGAAAAAAATCAGCCTAGGATAAAGCACGTATCCATTTCTCTTTAAAACATTTTTAATAATTCCTCATTAAAATACTCATTTAGCATAAATCAATTTGGGGGTGCCATAAAGCAAAGGTATTTTACAAATTTTATTCAAAACTGCCCGTGTGTTTATTATGTTCAGATGTTTTACCGGTGTTCAGACCAAGCTTCACTATACTAGCAATATTTTTTGTTCCTTTTTGGTTAGGATGTAAAACATATGCCATGAAAACACAAATCTGTAAAAATACTTTATTGTAATTACTCATGTTAAAAATTAGTATCTTTAGCTAATAAAAAGAAGGCATGATTTAAATGCATATTTTCATATGTATAACATACGACTACAACTCTAAAGGAGACGATAAGAAATTTCACCAGCTCTCTTACAGATCTGATTAATTAGGAGAACAGGGAAAGCCAGTTTTTTATATTCTATAGGCTACTGATTGCTTTCCACCTGTGCAGGGGGCGTAAGAAAGAGAGGGAAGAGAGAGTTTTATTTTAAAAAATAACATAAGAAAGTCATTAATGTTCTTAGAGATTCCAGGCAGTTCTGTAGTTTGAAACATGAGTAAGTCTAGAATGGATGTTAAGATTCTGAAAAATGAATAGAATATTTATATTTTAAGTAGATCAAACTATATTGCCAATTGAAAAAGTTTAATTATGTTGTCACTTTACCATCAACTAGTAACTACACCTCTAATCTATAAATATACTTATGAATGGTAGTATGTCCAGTTTTCCTCTACTCCATTTGCAAGTGATGAGCTGAAACAAGATTAAATACACTCCTTAAAACAGTTCGGAAGAACTGCAGGTCACTTTTGAATTAAGTACATGCTAAAAATTACAAACAGGATTACTGGAATTTATATAAGCAAAAAGGTACAAATTATTGCTATCCGCAGTCTTTATTCGTATGCTTTGCTTATCTTTCTCTTGACCTTTATCCAAATGAATCACACTAACTCTCGAATGCTTTCTCTCACTTGATTTCTAAAGCTGTTCATCACACTTGCTGGCTAGAAGCACAGCTGGCAAGGGATCTAAACCTCATCACTGGGCAAACTTGCCCTTCTGATTTTGCCAAGAATGACATTTCCAATGGAAAAAAAAAAGTTACTATATGGGACACTGGATACTGTATTTGTTTGTGAGAACGAATAGCTCCACCCTCTTTGTTAGCACTACATACAGGCATTAGAAATAAAACCAAAATAACAAAGAATTAAACAGCCTAGAGTTCTCTAAATTCAATTGTTAATTAAAGTAGGAGCACAGAAATCAGCTGAGTATTTTTACTCATTTCCTGAAGAAAGATGCAACTGAGGATAAGCAGTGCCCCCTAGTGTCAATAACCACAGACAATAAGAGCTAAAGGATTAAGTTACTAATGTTAACTGAACTAGAATTATTTAAAATATATGCATGTAATAAATTATAAATCCATCGTTATTCAAATTTTAAAATTTATATGTATATAAAGTCATACCACATAATCATTTATTTAATAGTGATTTGCTCAGGAATGTGTGCTCACAGGAACACACACACACACACACACACACACACACATACACTGTACGGACTGACATGGCCAAGATGTCTTTAATGTTCCAGCCAGTTCAGAAAAAATATTCCACCCAGCACAGCAGACCATGCATGAAGCGGGTGTCAGCAAGCCCAGCAGAATCACTCACTGTGAAGACGTCTAATAGGAACTGCTGAATACACAATACAGGCAGCATGGCCTGAATGGCTAGAATGGAATGGCCAGGAAAGAGTCCGAAGGTTTCAAATCCATCCGAAATTGTAATTAAACCTGTAATGTGTATTTAAACATTCTCTCTTTTTTCTTGGCAATAAGAGGCTAGCATAATCAGCCTATATCAGATAGTGATTTTGAAAACACTATAACTTTTACTGTGCAATTTCTGAATATTGGATCCTGAATTTTAAATACAAATAAATAAAATAACAACTGTCTTTAGAATAAAATGCAACACACAAAATTCAAATATTAAAAAATATTACATAGATTTTATGGCATTTCAGTTGGGAAATTTTTCTGATATAATCTGTAAGGAAACTCAAAAGTTACAAGACCAACGAGGCATCTATAGAGTGACAATATGTGACAAAAGGGTAAAGTCAGCCTCTCTTTTTATAAAATACTGTCTAGGTCACTAATTTACTAACAACAATTTTTGTCATAGAACTCATAAATGGAGACCAGAAAAAAAAAAGAAAAGAAAAAGGAAAAGAAAGCACCCATACAAATAAAAATGATAAACAAGAAAGAAAAAATCTAGGAGGACTAGGTTATATGCCTCAAAGAAACTATTAATAAAAAACAAACTCATAGAAAACCTATTGCATAATTCCATTTGAATAAAAGTACAATGCAAAAAAAGTTCCAGGCTATTTGAAACATGCATTTATATAGGAAACTGTTTGTTAACTACTTTTCCACATAAACCAATAATGCATATACTACTGGCTTTGCATTTTAAAAAGCAAGGAACATAATTAGGCTTTTATGAAAAGATTCCAATGTGCATTTAAACTGCTCCATCTTTAAAATGAGGAAGGTGCAAATGCAATCATTTATTAGACATAAACTCAAAACACCCAAATGATAGGCACAGATAGGTATTTAAGAGTTTTACAATAACTTCTGGTTAAAACAGAAGCTGACACTTCAACTATTTAAATTTAGAAAAAAAGTCTAAAATGCCCACTACTGATTTTTTCTAAAAGTTAACTTTGGCAGGACTGTTCAAATATTCAATGATTAAAGAATGACAATAACCTTCTTAATCATCCCAGTATTTAGGTAACATCAACAAGGGTATAAATACAGATGGACATATTTATGTCCATGTTAATTGTATTAATACCTATTTTGTTGCATCAAAAAGTATGAGTTATTTCTCAGAAAAATTTCCATAAGAAATGAAATTTTATCCTTTATCAGTAAAAACAGGTACCTGCTTAGATAGGTGACAGTGAAAAACCAAAGCTGTGTGTCTAATTGTGAGGGAGAGGCCTGATTTTTAATTTGGCAGAACACTCGCAGAACACGCTATTGCAACTGACATGAAACATCAAGTAATTTCCTGTAGGTCTTCAACAGGCAAAAACATTATTTTAGGAAGTTGTGTTCTTTTACCTCTTTTACAAATTTTTGTTTTCATGGATACTTACAGTTTCATCTTTAATTCAGCTCTAGAATATCTGGTGATTGTCACTAATGTAGATATAGAGCGACACGAGATTTTTAACCCCATCCCAGAGCTCTCCTATATTACATGCCAAAAGACCCAAGAAAAAGAGACAGATAAGTTCTAAAGATTAAGAGATAACAGAACACTGTTAAGAAAAGCTTCCATTTTTGGAGATAAAAATTAAGAATTTTTTAGACTTAACCCAGAGCATTTCTGCATGTGTTGATTTGGGAGATGCCTGCATGAATGTCCAGTGCCAGGTTTTTCTCGTTGTAGAAAAAGGAAAAGGCAAGCAGGTCCATGCCTGTTGCACGAAAAAGATGCTGGGTTAGGAGTAGGAAGACTGTGAAGCTAGGTTCATACACAGCAGGATAGAAATGGTGATTAGGAGCTATCATTATTCTCACAAGGTTAAAAGAAATGGAAAAGGTCTGCAATCCATGTATTCTATTATCAGCATTAACATGCCCATGGTTACATTTGATTCCTTTATAGAACATCTCAGGTAAAAGTTTGGAAATATGCGTACACAGACACCAACACAAAGACAAATTTTAAAATGTGAGCTTCTAGCTTTAGCTTCTTAAAGCCTACATAAAAATGTTTAAATATAAATTTTCTTTTGCATATGAGTTCTTACACAACTACAAACAAGAAGCTTCTTGTAAAGTGTTTAGAGGCAGAAAAAGAGTATAAAAGATAATTTCAAAGGAAGGTATTTCCTTAACATGTGTATTCATTCTAATATCTAACAAGTAAGTATCTCTTCACGCATACAGTATTTGTAAAGATTACTCAGTAAGAGTTTCCACATACTTAATCATACATATGTACCAAATAATTGAGCATAACAAATTTTTAATCAACAACTCTCATTATAACCAAAAACATTTTTTTCAAGATGATAAAGCAAAACTGTACTATACTCTCAGGAATGATTTGATATTACTAAAAGTTAGAAAAACCAAAAAGCATAAAACAAATATGTCTTTTGACATAATTTCTCTAGCCAAAGGTAGTTTAAATAGCATTTAGAGATGCTCATTTTTGCCAACCATGGTTAGTACTTGTTTATAACCAATATATATTATTCATTTATATTATCTTGGGCCAGGAGTAAGGAAGTGTAAGAGAAATGTAGTAAACTATTATTTTATTCAGAAATTATATAACCTTTTATTTATGTTTTGTTCCTTAGAAAGGTAATATTTTTGCCTAAAACAAAGTATATTTTATTTCACTGATATTTTATAATTATTTTATTATCTTGAAAAATCTGCATTTTTTATGTATATCGAGAATTAAAAAATCATAGCTAAAATTAAAACAAGTTTTAAGCAGAGATATAATAATACCATATAGAGTGACAGGAAATTTATGAGCATCGACCTTAATGATGAGATATCAAATTTTGTTCATTAAATGAACAAAAAACACATTTTTGAGATTTTATGAAGAGATGCATCTTTAATATATAATTAATGATTAATGATTTTTACTACAAAGTTACTGTGGTGTTATTAGAAATTCTCGGATTCACAATATGCTACACTAGAAAGATGGTAACTTCTAGCAATCACCAATAAATACATAATGCTTTGTCAAAGGGAAACAGTAAGAAGAGGACTGAAATATCATTGTATCCTTTCTTCCATGATATAAAAATTTTTATTCCTATATTTGAAAACGAATCAGCTTGAAAGCTTTTTTTGCAATTCCTTGCTTCTTCCTTAGACATGGGAAAAAGTAATGGATTTCACTGGACAACCTTTTACCAGCTATTTCACCGTCTTTATGTTTCCCAGCACCTTACAGCAAAGCTTCCCCAGTTTCCCCAGAAATGTGTTAGAATCTGAGCACAGCGAACATATTTTGGACTCAGAACTCCACACCCCTCCATGCAAGGAAGAGTCTGGAGAACTTTCCTAGTCTGAGATCTTGGGTATTACCTGAGAATTAAAAAAAAAAAAGTGGGCATCATACTACATCCTGATAATTACACAAAGGCCAGTATCCTTTTTTTCCCCACCAAATTCTGAATTATATTTCTTCAGTTTGGGTCCATACAAGAAACTGATTATGCAGTGTAAATTTAGGGGGAAGAAATGTAGCAATTGTGTCTGAATTATAGAGCAGAGAGCCTGACCAGGTCAAGTGTGTGTTTATCCTTATTCGTAGCTGTGCATGGTCACTTGTATTCGGGGTTGTCATTCAGCTCTGTAAGGGGTTTTCAGTGGATCTTCTGCAGCACCATACACTTGTTGGCTGTATGCAGTCAATGGTTCTTCAACATAGCTAAGCAAAAGCACTTTCCAGCATCTGAATTAGCTTGTTTGATCATGGGTTGCTATGAAATATAGACTCTTCAGATTTCTGAGGTAAAAGAGCTCTCCTCCACTCGTGAGATTATTTTACATCTAGCAGGAGCTTAAGATATATACTCACTCATTCAGATATGCAAATTCAACCGCCAGAGACAAGTAAATTATGCAAGATGATGCACATTTCATTTTAGCTGGAAAAAATGTGCAAACACTATACAATTCAGTTTCAGAGAGCTATACTTGCACCAAGTTGAGCTGCACTGAACAAAAGTTGCAATGTAATATCCATGTTACCATAGACTAGATTCAATTATGAAGAGCTGTTTTTAAGTACTTAAAGAGGTTTTACATTTCAATACTTTTATACGCCTTCTTCATAGGTATTTTCACAAATTATTTTCCCAAACAGCCAAACTTACATTCAACCTTCGGAAAATAATTATATCACTGTGTTATGAGTCCTTTTTTCATATTTATATGATTTATATACAAATATGATTAACATTTTAGACATTCTAGTTAATCTCCAATCACCCACAAATCTAATTTTTCCAATATAAGGCCTTATTTTCCAATATATGTTACTTAACGTCAATAATAATTCTGTTTGCCCACACTTCTACTTGCTGAATGAATTTCATGTAACATATCCCTCATCTGTGCTATAGCTTTTAGAGGACATCTTTAAAGGAGCAAGTGACATCATCTAACAACTTGATGTGGTTATTGCCCATGTATAATAAACATTTCATTTGCTCCAGGTTTAATTTTAAAGCATGAATTCCAGCATTTGTGAAGCAAACAAAAGAAATATATTCCTAATATTTTACTATCAAGTTTTACAAAACAGAATTATTAAAAGCAGAAAAAGGTTTCTGTGGCTTATGATATACTGAGTGATCCCACAGCAACACAACTGAGTGAAATAACTAATGGGATGTTTTTCTGGTCAATTTAATTTTTATACTTTAACAATAGTCAGAAATAGTGATTGTTTAATGAAAATAAAAAGAGCATATATGAAAATGTCCTGATTTGTAGTGAGTGTTACTAAATATGCTTTCTGAAACCATTAAGAACTTGTAGCAGAGTTTAATTACCAACAGCACAATAATCAAATTCAGCCATGACACATTTCTAAATCTTTGCCAAAAGTAAACCTTCTTATAAATGCACATAGGCTTTGATGAAATAGCAAGCTGGTCAGGAAGAGAATATTGCCCTGCATCTTGACAGAAGCCTACATTTGTCTCACCAGTTCCTCACTAAAGATGCAGTAAATAGGCTGGGGGTAATGGGCATTTTCTTGATAATTAGCCGTGTAGGCAAATATGTTCTTTGGCAGACAATATAAATGTTGATTTAAGGACCAGCCAATAAAGAGTGCTAAACTGCAAAACATTCATTGCTCAGTTTCTCACAGATTCGGTTGAAGACTTCATCCTAAAACTCAGGTTTCCATTGTCACCAAATAACACACTACTACGAAATTTATGATATAATTAATGTTTTTGATATAATGAAATAAATATAATGAAATATATCAAGCTCATGCTTGATATGTAGCTGCTTAGTAACTTCCACATTTGACAAGTTTATGCTATTCAGATTAACATCACTAATAATGATGAAAAGTAACAGACAAGTCACTCTGGACCACTGTTTGATAGTGAAACTAATAAAACTCCTTATTTTCTTAAACACATAAAGCAATGCATTTCCACTGAAACTAAAGAATCTACAAAGCTAATAAAGATAAGTGGTAATTTATCATAAACACCAGTATATTTTAGTTTATGTCTAGGTTTAAGAGATCATCTTTAAAGAAAATGGTTTAAGCTGGAAGTGAGGTATACTGTTTAAAAAACAAAAATAGCACAAGATAAGTGGCATATACTCTGGCAATTTTCTTTAACGCAGCTTTTTCAAATATAATCTAGCCTACAGTGCACTCAAACTGCAGAAACATCCAAATTAGGAAAGAAAAAAAAAATATACTTATCCTTGCAAAAAGGGCCTATACTCAAAGGAACATCTGAATAAAATTGAGACATCTGCAGTAAAGTTTTACCTTCTCCCTAGAATGTCTGAGATGAACTCAGTGTAACACTGTCTTCCAAGAAAAGACAAAGTGATCAATGCAAGAACACATCAGGCTGCCTTGGACAGGCCAATCAATGCAAGAAAAAACCTTGCCCAGGGCCTTATGCAAATAGAAGCACGTCCTGCAACCTAGGGAGGGAACATGCGCAATAGATCAATTTGATTTGAAAAACCTTACAGCTATATCAGCTTCAGACAGTAAATATATACTGATGAATACCTCGCACTTCCGTGAATTCTTAAAATGTGTTATTTATATGAGCTAAGGAGAATTCTTAAAATGGGTTATTCTTAAGAATTAAAAACTCTGGGATCTAGAATGCAGCAAAGGGGAAGAAAACATCATGGGAGAAAAACTCAACATTACTTTTAAGGGTGTGCAAATAAAATTCTGATTTCTTAAAATTTCCTGGCATAGCTGAATTTTGCTGACATTTAAGAAGGTCAATTTTTGGTATGTTTGCATCATGAATAGGAAACAAAAATCTAGAAAAAGCAAATACTGTTCTTGAACAGGGAATAAATGAAAATGTTGTAGGAGAAATAATTCAAGATACAAAATTACAGGCATCATTCTCAGACTAAAAACTCACCCAGTCACCAAAGATTATTCTGTATGGTGGCTAACCTATTGATATAGGAGCAGTTTTTCTTTTAAAGTTAGTATCTGTATCTCCAAAGTCACTCTAAAATCTGATTAGAATGTATAATAAGCTCAAGGGCTACTTAGTACACAAAGTTAGTACACAAAGCTCTGTCCCTGTCAAATGGTCTTGAAGGCAAGTCAGATGCTTTATAAAGCTACATCAAAAACACTCAAAAAAAAAAAAAAAAACCACTCAATTATCAGGTCTTCAAAGGACTACTTGTGTGCAAAATTATTTCCTAAATATTCTCATTTTTTGTTTGTTTTTAAACCAACTGTTTCAAATTTCACATTTTTAAAGTCTTTCATAACTTAAAAGAAGTTAAAAATTATATTTTAAATAGGAATTATAATGGCAGCAACTATAATATAGATACTGCAAAGCAAATAAGAAATATTCGGTAAATATTTACTAATACATTTAATTGTCTTCCGCTTTGGAACCTTAAATTAAAAACTAGCTGAAGATGCATTTTTCTATCAGGTATGTAGCAAATGTTTCTAATATTAAAAACAAAATACACAATTTTTCTTTTAGCTATTGATATATGAACCTTCCCTGGCAAAACACTACATAAAATATGAAAATCAGACATCTATTATAAAGTTCACTATTTAAAGCTGTTTATTTAACTGTTAAAAGGACACAGATAGCTTAAGACACTGGTTTATTTAGCCAATGGAGGGAAATATGAGATTACACAGGATAAACATAGCTCACTTTTTTCTTTTTCACATTTCTAGCACTTTCTACCCTGGTAAGATTTTTAGTTTTAGTTTACTTTAATAAGATTTTTTTCCCTAAAGTATAACTAAATCTGTCATTCACATGTTTGATCCTCTTTGCTTAGAGCTAAAGCTGTATAAAAACTTTACTATTTACATAGAGAAAGCATGATATAAAATCAAAGCAATATAAAACTCTCATAACTTTTCAAGTATTAGGGATCAGATGAAATGCTTATAATAAATCAGAAAGGCATGAAGTAGCAGGTTAATTACAGGGGCTCAAATGTTTCCTTTTCCAATTTTAATTTCGAATATAAGAATTTTGACTGGTTCGATATTCACAGTGAAATGTAAACTCCAATTTACAGTAAGTAAAATACAAAGGACCAAGCAACTATGGTTTCATTTTTTGTTACAATATTTAAATTGTTATATTTTCTCCAATATGTAGGAAAAAAATGTAGGAAAACAATTTTAGAGTATTATCATCTGATATTTGATATATGTTGACATTGTGATAGGCACTGAATAATAAAATTCTATCCTTCCTGCTATAAACCTGCACAATATGTGTGCTTTTTGCTTTTAAAAATATGTTCTCAATTTTAAAAATATGTCAGGTAAGATATTCAGTTACCAAAGAGGTCTGTGCTTTAAAATGTAAACACAGAATTTCTTTAAATGGTAAGTTCCCTCATTAGTTAAAAAAATCTAATTTATTAGAAAAATACTTCATGCAGGTTTCCCAAAAGCCCATCAGAGGGAAGGGTGTTTCATGGGCAAATTCACTGGATTTCAATTGCAAACTGAGTGAATTTTGATTCTGACTCATCTTTGTTGTGCAACTTTGGACAAGTTCCTCAACTTCTCTGACTCCATCTGTAAAACATGGCTAATAATACCTACCTAATAAAGCTGAACATAAGTTGTACAATGCCTAGCTGAAATAATGTTTATTGACCAAATCTAGTAGCATCCTAAACAAATGCTCTTTTCTGAACAGCAGTATGTATAATGATTATGAGCATGGGCTTTGGAGCCAGAAAGCCTAGGTTTAAATTTGGCTCCATCACTTACTGGCTGTGTGATCTTAGTACTTAATATTTTGCTGCTTCAGTTTCCTCAGAAGTAACTGAGGATTATAATAATACTTATAGCATAAGGAGTACATAAGTTAATATTTATAAAGCACTTAAAATAATATCTGGTACTTGGTAGGTGCTATGTTATACAGCTATCACTTCCAGGTGTAACTTATAGATGTGGACAACTAGAAGGAGCAAGCACTGATAGCAGAGATTATTCCAGTGAGACTTGAAAGGTCAGTTCTATTTAGTTGGTATTAGAAGACAGCTGTCTATTTCCAGCATGGAATGAGCTGCAAAGAAGAGCCAACCAGGGGCTTGGCCAAGGAAACTCATCTGCTTTCCAGATTTTCATAATGTTTTCAATTTTTCTGCTTAAACTGAATTTCCAGAACACCACATCAAAACATATTCAAAATTTAAATAAAAATGATTTGGGGACTGCCTGATACTTTATATTTTCCACACCTTCTTTCCCCTTCATTAGTTTGGGTAATTAAGAATTGATTAAAATAGAAAGTCTACTTGGAAGGCACAAAAAAGAATAAACAGTAAACAGGATAGAGAATAACAACTAAATGACCATGTAATTCAACACAGAAATATTGAATACCAAAATACATGAAAAACCAGGAGATTGTTTTAGGGATAAGAGTCACCATCATTAGTATAATATGAAGTTTACTCTGCACAGGTACTTAATGAGAGGAGAAATAAAAAAAAAAACTCACTGTGACAAAGTGAGAGGTCACACTTTTTAAAAAAATTTTTTATTGGAGTATAGCTGCTTTACAATATTGTGTTAGTTTCTGTCGTACAGTAAAGTGGAGAGGTCACATTTTTAAAGGGGGAAAATATATATTTATATGTTTCTCATATGTAAAATGGAGGTGATAACAGTACTTATCAAGTTATGATGACTAAATGAGATAAAGTATATTTATATGAAGTACATGCTTAGGACAATGCCTGGTACACAGTAAGTATCATTTAAGCATTAGTGTCGCTGCTGCTGAATATGAAGATGATGTCACTGCCTTCTGATTTGCAAGACATTCGTAAATACTAGTTCCATTTAAAATGTTCATTTTTAAAGACACTGCTATGAAATGTTTAGAATTGTTCTTGACCCAACCATGTCTCAAGCCCCTATGGCTGGCTGACAGATGAAATGGATTCTATGATATAGCAGTGGCAGGGTTCTATTAGAGTAAGAAAGGTCTCTAATACAGCAATCAGATATGAAGGTATCTGTTCTGCTTGAGAGTCTATTGTAATATCTCAGAGAAAACACAAATGTCGTCAAATGCTAAGATGTATAATATGCTAAAGATACCTAATATATTACTACATATTTAATATTTGGACATATATATAAAATATTTAATATTTTGATAGATGTCCTGTGTAACAGGAAGCAAAACTGAAAATTTAAGGCTGAGCCTGTAATAGCGGTAGAAACTATTATTCCATTATTAATGGCACTGGAACTAGAAATTTTTTTTCTGAGGTAAATTGAGCAGTAATACAACAAAGGCAATATATAGGCTAGGTATCTCGCATCATTTTATTACAATTTGTAGGACACCACTTCACAGAGAAAGTCTAGGTTTCTTTGTTGTTAGCAGACAGGCTATTGGATACTTTTAGAAATTCAATACTTATCATTATAAAGCATCTCTTGATGCCTTATAACTGGAGAGAAGTCAAGATAGGAAATTTCTACCGGAGGAGAAAACTGAGTGTGCTCCATCTTTCTGCGCAGTGCCTCTCTTTTAGAAAGAAAAACGTCAAGTTTTTCTTCTAATTTAGATGTTTGATTAATGTAGTAAAGAAATCTGAAGATAGATGTTAGAAGTTAAAAATCAAGATTTGTGGATATTTAGACATAAGCTAGACAGGACCCTTTTCAATCACTTGACTCATAAAATTGTCACTGAAATATTAAATAATTTTTTATTGTATTTTAATGCTCTTTAATAAACTTATTTATGAGAAAAATGCAAATAAGATATGGAAAACTAGGAAGAAATCCAAATACACTAATAAATATATAAATAGGCTAACTAATTTCTAGAAGGTATGAGATTTAACTTGTTCATTTTAATCAACAGAAAACTGAGTTCAGGGTTAGGGTGAGGTTTGGCTACTTCCCTTGAGTCAAGATTTTAATATCTTAGTCGATCTTCTACATTCACTGATGAATTTTCATTAATGGTCCTTCCAAGTGTCCAACACTTCAGGGTCACAAACTGTACCTCTTACACACTAAAGCACACTGGCTCTAAAAGTTCTTGTTGGTCAGCTTTGTTCTCTTATCTACCTTGTTTTGCTCTATCCTATGGCTCCCTATACAAATGCCTAGATGCCACTTTTCTCATCCTGACCCAATATAGCACCATCTGAGATATGCTTCTGACAACTTATCTATCTATAAATCTAGGACCAAAAACTATTTACTGCGTATTATTACAGGCCCAGCTGGGCAAGGCAGCATGGTAAGAACCACAGAAAACAGTGGATTTGTTATTTATCCTCTGCCAATTAAGAAAAGGATTCTGATGTGACTTAAAGCAAAAGATAACTATGGATCAAGACACTGGATAAGAGGTTGAGGCTGGGAGTGACTAAGGACATGGAAAATCAACCACAGCTCTGGGTTTACAGGAGACAAAGGTAAAAATGCATTACAGAGTTTTTACTTTCTGGCAAAAAGAGCTTATCACTTTACTAACAGAAACAATTCTTCCTATTACTTAACTCTTAAGACGAATTCACTGTGTGGATCTTTACATTTGGGAAGTTAACCTAACAAGCTCTTCGCTAAAATCCCACTTCAGGATTATTATACTATATTACTCTCTTCATTTAATTGTGTTTCCTTCATAGAATATAACCTTCTTGAAGCCAGGGATCACACATGTTTTAATATGTTTCCCCAGTACTTGTACAGAGTGGAGTGTTCAGCTGAATAAATGAATAAATATCTTTGATAGTTTTCTGAACCATTTCTTGTTTTGAGGGCATAATATTCAATCCTAACGCCAAGAAATAATTTCTATAAAGTAAAACTTACGTGGTCTAGGTGGCTTTATTGTGATCTAAATTAATTCAATGAAAAAGTGTGGAAAATGTATAAAAAGATATGAAGTGAGAAAAAAATTATATATTTTCTTCCTATCTATCTATCTATCTATCTATCTATCTATCTATCTATCTATATGTTAAAAGTTCCCAACTCTAAAAATTAAGATCACAGGAGCTTAGAAGAGTAGTAACACTTTGTTTCCCTGGGCCCAAAGAAAGCTTTAGACCCACAGTGTGATCATCTTACAGCCTAAGAGCAAGGAAAATAATACCTCTTCCCACCCCATCTCCTCTATTGTCATAGAAACCTGATAACCAGTGTACCAAGGATAAGCCCTAGGTATCTACAAGACCTTAGAATGCAGTATTTTACTCTATCTCATTCTGACTTAAGTAACATAAATTGAACTTCAGCTTTGATTCATCACTTCATAGGCCTTCTGATTTTTCTGCCTATTAAGACCCTCTTTCTTTCTCAAGAAAAGACCCCATCTGTAAACTCCCAACCCATAGTTGAAGCCTTAAATTTTGCCAGCTTTGTTTATCCTTTCCCCAGTGCTGAATCCTGTTATTTTTTTTTCCCCTTCCTTCTCTATTAGGCAGTGAGGTGGAGTTTGGTTGGGGAAAAGAGGTACTCTTAGAACCAATAACTACATCTTGTTTGCTCAGTTATCAAGCAATACCTTGATTTTCTGTTCCCTGAAACCAGATTACACCTCCTGATTCAAACCTGAGCTCACCATGCTCTATAGATACCTACTAGTGACGGTTCACCTGCTACTACCTTCAAATCCAAGCTTTTCAGGTAAATTAGCTTTTCTTGAACCTATCTCAAACTCTAGTAATGAGACCTTTGTCCAGATCTGGCTTCCATCCTGTTCTCTCAAGTTTTACCCTAACATAACTCTAGGATGCTTCAAGTCTCAGTTTACTTGGTTCTCTTGTGTTAATCTGAATAAATTATTCAATAAAAATTGAGGTCTAACTTCTAAGATCGACATTAAATGGTTTTGATTTGACAATTTTTTCTTCTAAGAGCTCTTTTCTTTTTTCTTTTTTTTCTGAGAGCTCTTTTCAATTTGTGGTGTCAAATCAGAGGTGTCACTGTGGTTGGGAATCTCATATGGGGGAGTGCTTACACTGAATGATCATCATAAGGCTATAAGAATAGTAAAAACAGCTCCATTATTAAATGAAATGTGTTTTTTCTATTATCCCTCTTATAAAAGGCTTACAATAGTCAATCACGCTCTCATATCTGCAGTAAAACACAAAATCTCCCATTAAGATCTTTTATAAAACCAATGAAAAAAGAAGTAGATCTTATAGAAAGATTTAATCTAACAAATTAATATGTCAATTTCTCTGGGTTCTCCTCAACATGTTATTATGCTAATTTTAGCAGATAGTGATTTCCTGGCAGTCTTTTTGAATTAAGAGATACAGTGCCCAGTCTCTCAGCTGCACCGATACACGGCAGTAAAGACCTGGATGCAGTCCATCTATATGAACATAGAAAAATCTCCTCCAAAGGTAATTCCAATGGGGTAATATGGATCCTTTACTCTACAAAAAGATTCTATAAAAGATTAGTGAAATTTTTCTCCATTTCAGCCTTCTGAACAACCTAATCTTGATGTGACTGAGAGATATAAACATTAAGGAGCACCTTAGTCCTTAGCAGAAATAATCTATCAAGAATGGAAGTAATCACAAGTAACATCATACTTAATGATGAAAAAAAAGGAATGTTTTCCCCTTAAGGTCAGGAACAAAAGGATGTCCACTCTAGTTACTTCTATCTATCACTATACTGTATAGGACAATTAGGCAAAAATCAAACAAACATCCAGATTTGAAAGGAAGAAGTAAAACTATTTTTATTCACGGATTATATGATCTTGAACACAGAAAATCCTAAGGAATGAGCACACACACACACACTATTAGAACTAATAAATGAATTCACTAAAGTTGTAGGATACAAGACCAAGATACAAAAATCAATTGTGTTACTATACATTAGCAATGAACAATCTGAAAATAAAATTAAGAAAGCAATTTTACTTAGAAGAGCATCAAAAAGAATAAAATACTAAGGAATACATCTAAGTAAGTGTAAGACTTGTACACTGAAAACAAAAAAAATTTTTTTGAAAGAAGATCTAAATAAACAGAAATAAAGCCCATGTTCATGGATTGGAAGACCTTGTTAAGATGCCAAATATTCCCAAATTGACCTACAGATTTAATCCCAATCAAAATCCCAGCACATTTTTTTTGCATAAATTGACAAATTGATCCTAAAATATACATGGAAATGCAAAGGACCTAGAGTAGCCAAAACAATCTTAGAGAAGAAGAAGAAAGTTGGAAAATCCATACATCCTGATTTCAAAACTTGCTACAAAGCTAGAGTAATCAAGACAGTGTGGTATTGTATAAAGATAAGGCATACAGGTCAATGGAATAGAATTGAGAGTTCTGAAAATCCTTATTTTTATAGTCAAGACAGCTAAGACAAGTGGAAGGGAAAAGAACAGTCTTATCGACAAATGGTGCTGAAACAAATGAATATACACATTTAAAAGAATTACATTGGACTCCTACTTCATACAATGTACAAAAATTAACTCAAGTGACAAAAACAAAAACTAGATCAATTAGACTTCATCAAAATAAAACATTTCTTTACTTCAAAGGACATCATCAAGAAAGTGAAAAAATAACCCACAGAATGAGAGGAGATATTTGCAAATCATGTATCTGATATCCACTGAAATCATGCACCCAGAATATACAAATAACTCTAATGACACAGTGGTAAAATGACAACATAATTAAAAAATGGACAACGGACTTCCCTGGTGGTGCAGTGGTTAAGAATCCACCTGCCAATGCAGGAGACACAGGTTCAATCCCTGGTCCAGGAAGCTCCCACATGCCGTGGAGCAACTAAGCCCATGTGCCACAACTATTGAGCCTTCGCTCTAGAGCTCACAAGCCACAACTACTGAGCCCATGTGGCACAACTACTGAAGCTCGTGCGTCTAGAGTCTGTGCTCCGCAACAAGAAAAGCCACCGCAATGAGAACCCCGCACATAGAAACAAAGAGTAGCCCTTGCTCACCGCAACTAGAGAAAGCCCTGCGTGCAGCAATGAAAACCCAATGCAGCCAAATAAATAAATATTAAAAAAAACTTTTTTAATTTACAAAGTGTTTTAACTGACATTTCTCCAAAAAAAGAAAAAAATGCAAATGGCCAATAGTACAGCAAAAGATGCTCAAAATCATTTGTCATAGAGAAATGCAAATAAAAGCCACAAGATACCATTTCACCCCAACTAGTATAGCAAAAGTAAAAAAGACAGACAATAACAAGTGTTCGTGAGTATAGAGAAATTGGAACCCTCCCATATGGCTGGCAGGATTGTTAGTATGAGGGTGATGGCTAATGGGCATGGAGTTTCCTTGGGGGTGACAAAAATGTTCTAAAAATTACACAGTAGTGATGATTGAACAATTCTGTGAATATACTAAAAACCACTGAATTGTATACTTTAAAAAATGAATTTTTTGGTACGTGAATTATATCTTAATAAATCCCAATGAATCTCAATTATATCTCAATAAAGATATGACTGTATCTCAAAATTTTTTTAAAGTTATCAAATGGAAACAAGCAAAAGTAAGCTAATCATTTAAGTAATGTTAAACTCATGATTGAGGATAAAGAGTTTCCCAGACTTATTTCATATACTGTCTTATAATATTATGAGAAGGCAATTATAACTTAGTTTAATAACTTTTCTCTTTGATTGAGAAGACTATACTTTGAAGAAAGAGTCATAGAGAAGCAACCTTCTTGGTCAGGCTGTGGGTTAGGTACACCAGCAGAGAGGAGACTGTATAAGAAACTAATACCAGGAACAAAAGGGGTACTATTGTTTAATGTGAAAGAACTGATTAGGCAGAATTCCCAAATTAACCAATATTCAAATGGAGGGTAGGAAGCATGAATAAGTTTAATTAGTAAAAGAGTTATTGTTAAAGCTTAAACTCTATAAAATAGCCAATTAACTGTGCAAATATTTGACTGCTCATATTGTTATACTATATACTGTTCCCAAATGTGTGAAGGGGGGAATAAAAGCTATGTTAGATTCTTTATCTTCAAGTTGTTTCTAGATGATTTGGGCAAGATTCAGAAATCAAAGATAATTTAAAAACAAAACTAATTAGTAAAGTTTTAAATTGTGTAACACACAAATACTATATACAAAGGGGGGTTAATTGAGAATACTTTACAAAAAATCTAGTAAGAAGGAAAATTCTTTCACTTGGGAGGGGGAAATGGCATAACAAAAATGAGAATGAACATATACTATGGGCATTTAGACTCATGTTCAGCAAACAATGATTTAATTCCTAATATCTAGGAATTTTACAATTTAACCCTCAAACTCTGCTAATATAAAGTAGGTACTTACAGAGGAGGACACACATAAGGGATCTGACCCAACTAATAATTTGGAGGTATCAGAACTAGGATTCAAACCCAGGTCATCTTCTTCTAAGTTTCATGTTCTTCTGCTACGCTGGACTTGGAGGCCAGGGGTAGAGGTGCACTGAGATGGAATAATGGCAGTAAGAAAATTAGACTAGAACTGAAAATTTCTATTGGGAAAAACACAGGAGGAAAGAGATAATCAGATTATACAGAAGGTCTTAAAGTGACAGAGAGGAGAGATAATGCCAGAGACAATAGGGAGCCAATATGATCCTGGAATGCATGGTAAAAAGGGGTTTAAATAATAACCATGGTGTGGTATACAGCATGGAAAGGAGAAAAGAGAGCCAGTAGGAAAATGGCTATAAGAGTACAGTGATACTGTTGTGAAATCATGAAATTAACAATAGTGGGCATAGAGAGGAAAAGACATGATCAATATTTCCCAGGGGAAAAAAAAAACAAACCCTGACAAAATATGTTGGTTGGTTAGAAACGGGAAAAAAGGAGAGGAGTTAAGATAAAAATTAACAAACTGAGTCATTCTTTTAAACAGTGAGACCTCCTAATACATGTTAAAAAATCATTTGCATAAAATTTAAAAAAATCAAACCTCAATACATAGGTAACTACTGTGAAGCTTAACAAACCACATCTGTATATGTAACTCTCCCCTTTCAAAACTCTGATTTGATATCTCATTTATTCTATTAACCACAATTATTAAATATCCAGTATATGCAAACATTTCCCCCAGTATCTACATATGTGCATAATCACTGTTCATTACTTGCTATCTGTTGTGCTTGGATTCCCTTCATATCCACTTCAACATGCTTCTGTAGATGTGTACAGGGAAAGATATTACACCCTCCTCCTCTTCATTCAGCTTTCCAGATCCAATGTCACTAAGCCATGGAGAATTTGTCTCCTTAACATCTAATGTGTGCTTCTTCCTTACCATTCCAACTAGTTCTATGTTGGTAAAGCCTTTCACTGGATCTTACTTGGACTCTTGCAACTAACTCCTAAAATTACCATTATCAACAATCAATCAAAAGACAGTATCTATACTATATGCGAAGAATTAACAAAATTGAATACAGGAGGCAAAAATAATATAACCTCTGGTTTCTCTCTAAGGAGCACTCAAAATAGAGAAACTAAATTGTTTTCATATAAAACAACTACAGAATTAAGATAGCGAAAAAAGCGTTTTTGGCCTGAATTGTTTTGATATCCGAATGGCTCAATTTTTCTTTGTTTATTCGCCCTTATTCTACCTACCTCTCCTCACTTCTTGATTCCCAGCAGCCCATTTTTTTAAGCTATTCCATTGATCATATTAAGCAGATACGCTACCAATATCCAATTTACCTTGTTCTTTGTAGACAAAATGTAAATGATGTTTCTTTAAGGTCATAGTTAACTCATGTCACTAAAGGTAAAAACTAATTCTTTTAGTCCCATTCCATCTTCTTTTCAGTGTAAATCCAAATCATGCTCTAGGCAATTTTAAAGGATCAACTTAGAGTAGACTGAGGTTGAGTGTCCTCACACATTTAAGTCCAAAAAAATAGTCTTCTATCAGCTGCTGAAGGTCAGCTTAGGCTGCCTGGAGGCTAGAGAGCCCAGCATGGAACAATGGCAGGAAAATAGAGTTCCCTTCATTCCTTAATTCACATGCAAGTGAGGTGCCAATCAAGTGCTGACAAGCATGGAGAAACCAAAATCAAAAGTGGGTAGAGATACACTTTCAAAAGGAGCAGTTTTCACACATTTGTAAGAGATGTTTTAATGGTGGTTTTGAACATACCACTAATAACATGGAAAAGGAAATAAAAGTAATAAGAAAAATACTAATTTTATATCAGCTGAGATGATTCAGTAAGATAGTGAAATATATTTGCTAAAATGTGCTAAAAAATATCAACAATCTCACTTTGACTAAGGAAAGAAATTTGAATGCAAATTGATGTACAGAGCATTGCAAACAGGGAAGGTGAGGTGAGTTAAGATTGGAAACTGGGCATTGACAAGGAAGCTAACCCATTTCCAAATAAAAGACAATTTTAAGCTTGCTTGATTTTGTCAAACTAATCATCATCTACAAAGACAAGAGCAAAGCACTCTGAAATGACCAAGTATGGAGGCAATGGAATCATTTCATAAAGCGGCTGGTGAAAGAGATGATGAAAAAGCTTAAAACTGCATTGTTTGTTAATGACAGTTAATCTCTAACAAATGAGTTTAAATTTTTAACAACTAATATAAGGCAGAAGTAAGCTGCATTAGTTATAGATGTTTTTCTAAATGAATTTGGTAAATGACTGTTGATTATGACTACTAATTCTATCTACCACATATAAAATAGAATTTCTTGGAAATTTAAGGCTTTGAAAATGATGCTTTAATAATGGTAACCTTATATACTGGCATTATTTTAAATACACAAAAAAGATAACCTAGGGCAGATATGTTACTTTTTAAATTCATTATCAACTCATAAAATAAATAGTTTTTCCCTTTTGTTTTAATGACAAAATGCGAGGATTTTTACCAGAGCTGTCTTATCAACATCTATTTTTACGAGGATCACAGAATGTTTAGAGAATTAGAAATTTGAGTTGTTATTATATGATGGGAATAAAAGCAGTGAAAGGCATATTTTCAGTATCACTTTTCTCACTATTATAGTCAACTGTATACTGTTTTATGAGTTTAGGCCTGATTAAGTTCCATTATTTACTACCATAAAATGAACACTGGTTTTGAAAATAAATCTCTTAACAATCTTCTATATTCTTCAGGTGAATTTAAGCATGTCAAGATAGGATATAATAATAAATTATGTTCTCAGTTTTCAAAAACAATTAGCAAAATATGAAAGCTCTACAACTATTTTGTGCTCTAAATTTAAAAGTAATTTTTCAGATATCTATTAGTAGTACCTTTAATTTTAAACTCCAATTATATGTAATTTTAATTTAATAAATGGCACGATACATTTTAGCAAAGGTCCTGACTGGTACCTGTTTTTCAAACAATAAGCACTATAAGTAATTACATATAATATTAAAACTGTACTAGCCACCAGTTCACATTTAAAATAAATTCTCTTAAAATTCGTGACCTAAAAAAGAATGTGAACTTGAATGAGAATGGCAGCACAACAATCTCTATGCATTCAAACATGATGCTACACACTAGGGCTGTTCCATCCATAAGGGGTGTGTGTGTGTGTGTGTGCGTGCGTGCACACGCACGCATGCAGGAGCGGAGTCTTAAATCAGGAATACAATTTTATGACAATTTTTAAAAAGTTAAACTTTACTGAAATCCAAAGGATTTAATGTCTGATGTGTACAGTGTACCATTGAAACAAACAAACAAAAACCAAACCATAATTTAAGATGTTCACAATTCACTTTCTTGTAAAGTTATTATTAAATATTTTAATGCATGTAAAACAATTTCATATAATACACTTATACTGAAAAATCCTGAGAGAATGAATATTTGTCAACATTTTAAACACCATGAGTTTTTCTCTAAGAATAATGGGGAGAATAGGATAGAACATTATTTGGCTTTAGACAAAAACAAAAGGTTTAAACATATTTCAGATTTTTTTGTTGTTTATCAATGTTACCTTTCAAAAAACCTTGAAATTAAGTAGAAACACAATGGCCTTAAATATATTAATCAAGCTTTGTCAAAAATTCACATAAAACTTATCAGTGTACAATATTATTTGTTTAGAGGAATTCTTCTCAACAGGTCACAAACTACTTTTTCTTCAGTTTCCACCATCTATAAACACCTTCTTTATATACCCTCATAAAAGTTACTTGACAAAAAGTAGCAAATATATGAAGTTGAGATAATCACCATTAATATTATAAAACCTAAACAAGGTATATTACATTAAATAGACTTCTCAGTCCTGGTGTTGCCTGACAGATATGTGATGTGCCAGTGGTTATATTATATTCCTCCTCCCATGCATGCACCTCCTGCAGAGACAGCAGACTACAGAAGCTGACCCTTACTGAGACCATCTTGTCTCTCTGACAAAGCTCCTTTTTAACTTCTTACTTACTGGTTACTTCCTGTGATGGAGAAAAACTTTAGCTCAGCTTGTGATAATTTCACAGGCCCTGAGGACTCTGACCCTAATAGCCTCAAGGTCAGAAGTCAAGTCTTGTTCTAAAACATCTGTGTGCTTTATATTAAAGTGGAACAAAAGTGCAGAAATATCCACCAGTGTGTGACAAGAAGGACAGGCAAAATAAGACTGACACACTGGTCATCTGTTACTCTGGCATCTTAAGTTCATTTTTAAAACTGTCCAAAATTCACTTAAGTTCCAAATTTGATGTACAAAATGTTTTTGTTAACTGTCAATATAGAAATTTATGTTTTACAGAAATCTGAAATTTGAATAGTCTGGCAGGCCTTCAGACATATTTTAAGTTATTCTATAAGTCATGGAATTGTATGTTTTATGTAATTTAATGGCTTACAGAAAAAATATAACCTACATATATATCAGCTATATATGTGTTTGTATATATCTATATCTGTATGGTCAAAAGAACTATTTGAAAAGTAACATTCAAATTTAAAAAGGACGTCATACTTGTATGTTAGAGACCTATCTTAAGATATCCACCATATATTAAAATAAATTCAGCAGAGTTAAAAGTTCTTGAACATAATTTCTATAAAGTGAAATCAATTTAAGAAATAAATGATTTAAGTTATTTACTGATCTTAAGAGAGTACAGTATTTGTAAATTTAGGTCAGCTAAAGTATTCTCACGTGTCACCACCAGTTTTATAACTAAATCATGTGGGTAAGCAATAAGGTATGGGGAACTTGAAAAGACCATGGAAACAATGAAGAGAAATATTCAGCAAAGTTTAGAAACATAAAAATTAGACAACCAAGGCTGTGCTGGCTTTTAATGTCCACTTTAGGCTATTTGGATTTAAAATGATCAAATGCAATTTTATCAAATTAATCATTTGATTAGAGAGCTGGCACCTTCCTGTGACATAAGGGGTAATGGACATGGAACACATTTTTAGGACTGATTATATCTCGTTAGTCATTCATACCTGCACAAAGTATGATAACTGTAATATTGCATACAACACAGACCAAATATAAAAATCTTGATACTTTCTCTATTACATACACATTATCTTAACCCCAAGAATCAGATTTTGAAATGCGAAGATTTTTATGACCAAGCACTGAGTTCCACTTAGAAGCAGATTTTAATGGAAGCTCTCTGATAGTTTTAATACTAATTATATGGATTCTGATCAAGGACTAACTTGAACAGATAGTACAGTTTTGTCAGTTAAAGGGTCTCTTGAATTTTAAACACTTTACAGATAATAGTGCTTCAACAATGTACACATAAAACAGGAATCACACATATAAAATGTATGGAAAGTGAGGCTATAATGTAGAAATTAAAAAGTAATATGTGAGTAAAGAACAGGCAAAATGCTTTCTGGTTAGCACTGAAAACCTCTGTCACAATAAAATAAAGAAGTATACTCTTTTTTAAACAACATAAAATTAGTTACTCCAAATACTTAATTTTCATCCTTTAAAAAAAAAGTAACGATACCAAGAAAAAGGGAGTGGAGGGGATTGTAAAGAGTTTGGAAATCAAAAATAGAGTTAAATGTGCACTTACCAGTTCAACAAAAGCAAGTCCTCCATAGCTGTGAGCAACAAAAAATACATTCTCAGCTGCAGACTGGGCTATGAAATGGTCCCACACATAGACTGCATGTTCTTCAGGAGAACCATTTTCCTATATGTAAAACAAATATCACATACTGTTATTCAATTATCATCATAGTAATCAAAAATTAAATTATATGCTTGTTTACACAGCATAAGCTATAAGATGGTTATAGCTCATTCCAAGTAATAACAATACAAAATAGTACAATGAAAATTCAACTTGGGGAATAAATTAGTATTAAATTATAAGTAAACTACTGCTAAAATTAAGCGCTACTATAATCTTCTGAAAGAAAATATTTAAAATAAGCACATTTTTGAGGGGAAATTGTTCATTCTGGGTATATCTGAGATATTAAAATATATCTAAGTACATTAGAATTGCATAGCAGAAAGTTATAGTGGTCTTATGATAAAATAGTATAACAATAAGAAAAAATCAGATACATTTCTACATATCTGAAAATACTTATACTATACATAAAATCTAAATTATTTGATTTCTAAGATTTTAAGTACCTCCGTAAACTGAAAATAAGCAGAAAATTACCAACAAATACTTTCAATTTATATTATTTTAAAAATATACTTTTTTCATAAAAGAATTTTCCATACACATTTTATCTCTAGAACTGGGAGAAATCTAAACATATAAACCTGGGACCTTTTACACTTCTAATTTGCTAAACTCTAATAAATGTATGAATGTTGCTTTAATCCCAAGGTTCTATAAAAACTTCATTTTATTGTGTTGATTTCTATAGCAGGCACATTTTGTGGTTAAACCTAAAACTCAGATAATACGAAAAAGGAAAAAAAAAAAACAAACCCAACAATCAAAGAGCTAAAAAAAAAAACCCAAACTGATAAAAACTAAAACAGATCATGAAAATGTTTTGTATGACTATTTCTTGGAAGCTTTAATACCAAAACACTAATTCCCTAATAATGTCATGATTCTAAACAATAAACACAACTTTCTCACATTTTCCATCTCAGAAATTTTTAAATATCATATTAGGGTCCATACGAATGGCTTCACATACCACCTAAAAGCTATTGTTCCTTAATGTCTATCTTCACCTTAAATTTCTCTCCAGAGCTCCAGACCCAAGGTCATTTCCTTTTGGATACCCCACAGATACTTCAAACTCAACCAATTCAACACCTTGCTAAAAATTTCCTCTCCAAATCTGTGTCACTGTCTTTGCTTCCCACCTACTGCTGAAATCTGAGCATCATCTTTTATTTATCTCTCCCTCAAACTCCACATAAAATCAATCACTAAAAACCTGTTGATTCTGTCCCCAACTGTCTCTTAAAGCCATGCACTTCTCTCCATTCTCATTTCCTCTGACTTAGCTCAAGCGCATCCTTTCACAAGTGGATGGCTGCAACAGTCTCCAGTTCAGTTTCCCGGCCTCTAGAATTGCCCACTTAAGTTCTCTCTCTAAATCTGTAGTGAGAACAACCTTTCAAAAATGCAGATGTGGTCATGTCACCATGTTGCTCACTCTGCTTAGAACCCTTCGAAGTGTTTTCATTGCCCTCAGTACCAAGTTCAAACACCGAATCACACTAAGGCCTTACATGATCTGACTTCTGCCTTGAAATGTATGTGCAAAATATCATGACCCAGAAGATACCCTTTTCCCCCATGAGAGACCACAGAGAACACTCTCTGTGTTCCAATTGCAGGGAACAACCTGTGGTAACCTAACTGTGCCATACTTTTCTTATCTCTGGACTGTTTTTGTTACTGTTGTTTGAAAAGTGACCCGTGTGCTCTGCCTTTACTTTACCCACCACCTTCAACTGCATAATTCCTACTTGTCTTCAGAACTCAAATGAAGCATCACCTTTTAGTGAAAACTTCTCCCTATCATCCCCAAGGCTAGGTAATGCTCCACAATCACATCCTGTACCTGTTCCCATTGTTGCACCCAACAGTTTGTATTGTAATTGCTTATTAATTAAATTCCTGAGGCCAAGAGCTGCGTCTTGTTCAGTCAATTACAGAGTAATAAATAAATAACAAAAACACAACATTTACCTTCAGAATGATTACTTACAACCTTGTAGTCATATACTAAAATACAAATATACTTTCAAAGATATCTATTAGTAACATAAACATGAAATTACATACACTTAAAGTATATAAAATAAACAGAAGAATCATAATTGGAAGGAAATCTTTGCAGGCATTTTTGGCTTTAATAATTTAGCTTTCATTAGTTTAAAAAGTAGGAAAATAGTTATTAAAATCAGGATAGTGGTTAACTCTAAGGAAGAGAGACAGAATTGTGGTTAGGAAATAGACTTCTTGTGGCTGGCAGTATTTCATTTCTTGACTGGGGTAGTAGTTACATAACCATACTCTTTATAGTTGTAGTTAAACTGACCAATACATACTTAGCACTTTTCTGTACATATATAGAGAGTGACCACAGAATTTATTCTACAAACCTTTGAGAGTGAAGAAAGGTATTGTTAGTAATTGTACTGGGAGAACAGGTCTAAACTGGGACTATCTAGAGAAAACCCAGAAACCTGGTCTCCCTAGTTATATCTCACAACAAAATGTAACAACAAAACAGGAAGAGAGATAACAGAGTTTCTATCTGCTGACAGCTGGCAGAAGCAACACTCTTAAATATCTGTGATGGTCCTAAATATCCTTCTACATATGGACAGAATAAAAACATGCAGGAGATTAGATTACTCTGTCCCTACCAGGCTCTGCACTGGGAGTGGAGATATAAGGATGATACGAAGTAAGCCATGATCCTGGCCTTCACTGTGTTTGCCATTTCATACGGTGTTAACACATAAAGACAGGAGATGCATTAGTGTGTGAGGAGTGTTACTTTCTCTATTCCCAATGGACTGTTTTGACACCAAGTCCAATGGGTCTGTTATAAATTCACACTATCTGACCTCAGCGAAGTCCTCCCTGCTTTCTTCTCACAGTCACCAATTCTTCCTTTATACTGTGGAGAGCCTATCTGTCCCATCCCTTTCATTTCCACCTCATTTTGAGTCTTCCTACAACGGATTCTCAACTCGTCTCATTTCTTCCAGTTTCTCCCTTTACTTTGATGTCAGGTTAATCTTCCTGAAGCCTGGTTCTGATCAAGTCACTCTCCTGCCTAAAAGGTCATTTACTGAAATGATTGCCATTGCCTACAAAATAAATAACTGGAACTCTTTAGCCAACATCTCTCTTTCCAGCCTTCCTTCTCACTATTTCCAGGCATCTTACTCATGCTCCAGGAAAATCTGGATTTCACACGAACAGTCTGAAAATCCTAGACAAAAACTCTATCATGAAACCCAGCCTGGAAGCTCATGGGTAATGCAGCTCAGACTAGCAAAACCTAAAGACAAGAACACTTCCAAGAGAGTAGTTCAGCACACTATATGAAGCAAGAGACTACTGCACTGCTTAGGGTGATGGCAGAGTGAATGGAAAGGAAGGAATGGAATAAGTCATTACAGAGGAAAAATCAGCAAAAGTTTGTGACTCAGGATATAAGGGGAAACTGCCAACAAGCCCAAATGACCCATCTATGAATAAAGGAGAGCTAAGAACCAAGAGTTCTTTCCAGTGTTCACATATAGACTAGTGTTTTCAGAGATCCGTATTATAGCTGAGTCTTTCCTTCCACAGTCTACAGAGATGATACATGTTAAAATGGTCTATAAGAAGCAGGAAAAAGAAATCTCAAGTATCCATGTGTCCTGAGTACTTAAATATTTTCAGCCTGACTCTAAGGTCATTAAATTATTCTTTAGTTTTAGATTTTAAAACCTAATGTTCTAAAAAGCCAGACGCAATTTTAAAAAATGCCTATAATACCCAGTTAGGGGGTTATCCATAGGTACAACTAAACCATTATACAAGATTATTCTAGTCCATACTTGACATACACTGACCCAAAAAGATCCAGGGTAGGAGCCACAGTTTGCCTTCAGGGCAGCACCAGGCATTCCTTTTAGTGGAAGCCTCACAACAGTTCCTATAGCAGACACAACACAGAACCTTATGGGAGTTACTCTCTTTGGCCCACGGGGTGTTAGCTCAGGAGTGAAGGAATCGGGCTTACCATGGGCAGATACCCTGCCTTAAAAGTCTTAGAACCTACAGAAGCCAATACCTCTTGTAACAATTCCACAGGCATGGCTTCCTTGCCTGCACAGGACTTGCCCAATTACGAGAATTACTACCCTTAGGGAAGATCAAAACTATGATATTTATAGCCCATTATAATTCCTTCTAATTCAGATGCAGTTTACCAAGCAGGGGTCATTTTCTATCACAGACAATGTTGCACAGCAACCAACCACTTAGAGTGGATGCCATGGTATGCTCCCCAGAACCCCCTTCAGTTAGAGGCACTCATTTCCTGAGCTGTGCAAGTGTTTGCAGCTGATAGCTTTAACCAAGGTATTCTCTAGGAACTGCTCTCAGCCAAATATAGCTATCTTGCCTAAAGTTACAATCTCACCTTTGAGGCAATTTACATTCAATGTCTGGTTGAGATGATGTGGATCTATAAAGGACCTATCCCTTGCCTCAAGGCAGGACATCTCTGAAAAACCATCCCAGATCCAGAGATCACCAAGGAGTTAGATGAGGCCTTTGTTGTGACTATACTGCAGTTCAACTCCTTCGGCCGAAATCTATTTTTTCGCTCTCCTATGGGTGCTGATCCCAAGGGAATTCCCCAACAAACTTCCTGCATGCAACTTCAGAATCTGTTACCTGGGAAACCCAACTTAAGACACCACCTTATCAGGCTTCCAGGGCCATGGAGCTAAAAAGATGACTGAAGGTCAGATTCTCATACAGAAGGGGAAAGAGTTTTGCTAACCTTTGACCCATAACATTTTACATGAAATATATGGAAAGTATTTAATCTATTTACATGTGTTATTCTCCTGCCTATGTTTAAAGTTACGGAAAATATTGTTGGCTGAAGTATACATGTCAGTTCTACTATTAGCCATGGTGGCTTAACCTGAATCCTGTACTATTTCATTGGTTCTTCTCTATCCTGTTATTTATTTAACCTGCCATGTCTCTCCTTCCTTCCAGAATATAAGCACTTTGAAGGTAGATTCTCTTTCAGATTTAGACTATAAACAGAAGGCATTTAATAAATGACTAACAAAGCTGGTACTACTGGCAATGATGCTGTTGACAAAGTACCATGAAGTGCACTTCAAAAACCAAGACAAAGGAATGTTCAAACTCCATTTCAGGAATCTAGTTTTTAATAATCTGGAAAGTGGCAAATGACTGATGTTCAGAGATGTTCATCACTGTCTCATTTACAGAAGCAAGTAACTGGATAATGCCTAAATGTCCAATAAAAAAGAAAGAAATATTTAAGTAAATTATAGTTTATCTGTTTAAGGAAATACTATGTAGCTATTTGATGAGTTTATAAAGTAATACATGCAGTTCATCTAATTTTACAGGTGGTATAATTTTCACTATAAAAAAAGGCTTGACAAAGGCTAGAAGTTATGAAGTAAAAATATTAAAAGCAGCAGCCTGTGGATGGTGGGATTATGAATATTTTCTATTTTTAGCTCCTTTAGATCTTTCTGAACTTTCCAAAATTTGTTCAGAGTGAATGCTTTTTATAATAAAACAAGTAAACAACAACAACAAAAATCAGAAATCCTACTGAATAACTACTGTTGGCTTCTTAGGGGTATCAGCATCTGAGCTGGATATTTACATCTTCATATCTAACAAATTCTAACATCTGCGCTGAATCCACTGCACATTTACAAGCAGCAAATCAAAGGGGTTGTTTCAAATAGGTTTAGGAGTAAAAAGTGATAGCTGAAAAAAACAGAAAACCCACAAAAACTAGAAGAACACCAGAGCGCAAGGAGTCTGAGACTACTAGCATTGTCACTGAGCAACATGAGGGCAGTACTGCATTTAAAGCACAATAACTGACAGGAACAATAGTGATCCTGAATCGTCAAAAGAAAGTTAATGATGCTACCTGAATTCCATATTTGAAGGACTATAATTAAGAAACAGTTTAATTCTAAATATTATTTTTAAAAACAGGTGATAAAGGAGATAAACCTTAGCTATAAAAAAACCTTGACTTTCTCATGAGACTATTTCCAAAGGCTTTCACAAATTTATGGCTTGTTACTATTCCCAGTGTTTAGGAGAGCCAGATCCTCATCGTTATAAGATGTAACAAATTCCGCCAAATATTTGCCGCCTCCTGCAACCATTAAGCACGATAATGTAGCACAGGAATTAATAAACTTAGAGTAGTTTTTAATATATATTTCTAACATATTACATTTATAAATGAGGTAGTGCTGTTCCAAGGCACATTTGTGTCATTCCAACACACAGCCCACACTGTGTCCACAATCATTATATATTTATAAACCATAATCCAGAGAGTGTATATTATCAGCAGTGTATTTTGAAACAAAACAGATTTCAATAGGAAAGACTTTCTAATATGCCTCAATTACAGAAATGCAAACATACTAAATCTACTTTACAGGTTTCTCCATGAATTTCATAGGAGAGTGCATTTTGTATTGAGTAACTTCAAGCTGGATGATTTTAGAATACACAAATATACAAACTGCATGAAGAGACAAAAGTAAATCCATTAATTAGAATTTGCTAGTGGCAGAATGCATAGAATATTTACACTGTGGAACTCAGCAGTATTCAGAGAACAGGCTGAATTTCCTGATGTACTCTTGCCATCATTAATTGTTAAATGACAAACAGAAGCGATACAGTAACCAAAGCCTTATCAACTAAGCCAGATTCTACTACCTAGGCATTGCAAGTTCTGCATTTATGATGGACTACCTGAGCTGATAACACATGGAATTATCTAAACAACATTTGCATATTTGTGTAATTATTTTCTAAGGTTAATTAGCTCCTGTAAAGCATTTCGCCCTTTGAGACTGCTTACAGTGACAGGTTCACATATTTTCTGAACCATTGCCAAATTTGACAGATTTTTCTTCAGCTAACCTGTTGCTATGAAGTTATAAAATGAGTGCTCCTATAATATATATTTTAAACTTACAATTGATTTTAGGAAAAGTAAAATGAAAATTGAATGAATTTCAGGATTTTTAAAATGTCCAATATTACAATCAAAACAAAGATTATTTTGTTTTACTTCATATAAATCCTTCTGTGATTACAATGGTAAGGATATCTACTAAGAACATTTCTTTATGAATAACAAAGAATTTTTTCACTTTAAACCAGCACATACCTATGTCATTAACTCCAGCTGTGTCACATATGTCACGCATACAAACACACACACACACACACACACACACACACGTTCCTCACCAGCAGCCCTTAGTACTACCACTGATTTGCTATTTACTCTGGAGACATAAGATGGAGAAAGAACACTAATATAAAATCCACACTTTTTTATGACAAAATTTACAAATCAAAGTTATTTCTTTTAAAAAGCTAAGACCTCATTAGGTAAAATATGGCTCAATAAAATTCAAATGGGAGGCAGATATATGTCAGAGGGATTTATGAGAATGCAAAAATGTAAGTTACCTTCTTGCACCCAACCAATACACAAGTACAAGATAGAAAGAAAATTTATATTTTTAGGAACTGGCCAGTAGGGTATGCTTCTAGAAGAAATGAAACACAAATACCATGTGGCCATAATCCAGAAAGATAACACACAAGAAAATCATATGGTTAATTTTAAACTTTTAGGTGATTCTGTTACCCATCTCCTTTACACATGAACAGAGTATAAGTTGTATATCAATATAGAAAAAACATTTATAAGAACAGTTATGTGTAAAATATATTTTACAGTGCCATATGGAATGTAATTTTATTTTATTCTGGTTAAGTACTTTGGATTAAAAATTTGCCTTCATTTGGCATATTTTAAATGTGTTATCTTTTTTTAAAATTGAGGTATAGTTGTTTTACAATGTTGTGCTAGTTTCTACCGCACAGGGCAGTGAATCAGCTATATGTATATGTATATCCCCTCTTTTTTGGATTTCCTTCCCATTTAGGTCACCACGGAGCACTACATAGAGCTATCTTTTGAAAAGTATAGGCATTTGTGTTTAATGATATTAAAGGACTAGGAGTACATATGAATGCATAAAAACTGATGTTATGGTACACATCCAATGAAAACATCTTCAAGAATAAAGGACCATTATTTGGTCTTTAAATATTAAATGGAACCATAGGAAGTTACCAATATTAGACATTTTTGACCTTAAAAATGGCAATTTCATTTGATTCAACCTTAAACATAATGAAAATACACACAAAAAACTAAAAGCTAGAGATACCTTGAAACTATTAATTTTTTTCCTACCTTTCAGGTGTCAAGATATTATTAACAGCCATTAATCTTGGAGATAGATTCAAGGCAACATTATTCATCAATATAGCTATATTTAATAAATTACAAATGGTTATAAATAAATACATTCATAATGATTATAACTGACAAAGGATCGGTATTCAGAACCATATTAAACACATTTGAATTTCACAGATATTTCAAGTTTAACATGTCTAAAAGTAAACTTTTCATTGGTTTCCCAAATTCTATTATCTGTTCTTCCCTTAGCCTTTCTCATTTCAAGTGGTACCTCCACTAACCCGATTGTTCAAGCCAAAAATCTGGAAGTCATCCTTGACATTTTCTTCTTTCTCTATCTCTCATATTGATCCAACTTAATTTATCCTCCAAAATATTTCTAGAATCCATAAACTTCTCTCAAGTTCCACTCTTACTATCTCAGCCCAAGCTATCACCATATCTTGCCTAGGATACTAACCATTGGAACCAGCTATATGCTTTCTCTCATTTAATCTTTACAGTGACTTTATGACACAGACATTCTAAATACCCCAGGTGACAGAGATTGATTATTTTGTTCAAGGTCATACAACTTGCCAGATTACAAACTAGTCTGTCTGCTTCTAGCATCTGAACTTCTACACTATCTATTCTTTTAAATGATATGCGTTAAACTTTGTCTTTTTCATCTGTTTGAATATAAAGTTTAAACAACAATTAACTAACAAGAAGTTAGTAAAAAAAAATTGGATAAGCAATTAATTATGACTCAGTAAGCACTGATAATTCTACTCACTTCAATAAAATTTAGGCTCTCTTCTCTTAGCGCAATCTACAATACAACCATAATAATGCTTCTGTAGCACATACAGAGACAGGCACAGATCTAAATACTTTATAGGTATTAGTTCATTTAATTCGGACAACCATCTTATGAAGTACTATTATCATCCTCATAATCAGACACAGAGGCAAAAAATGTTTAAGGAACTTACTCAAGAAAACTGCTAGTATATGGCAGGACCAGAATTCAAACGTAGGTGGTCCATATCTGTAATCTTAATCACTTTATACTACCATATTAAAACACCTTTAATATCCCTTCCTCTATGTAGGCACAATCAAGGTTGTTGCTCTTTGCAACAATGAACCAAATGGTGAAGGGCCTTTAAAAAAACAGGGACAAGTGTGTTGCTTATGCAGACATCATGTACTGTGGGCCAGGTTCACATGAAAAAAGACTTTCTTTGTGAAATGAAGCAGTTAGTTTTCTAAATGTGTCCTTCTTTTCCTTGAATCGTTTCTGTCACCTAATGAGAATGAAACTGAACCTAGCTTGAGATCTATTATAAATTTCCTGCCATTTAGTCATCCACAACAAAGAATAAAGCTAAGTAAGAGAAGCTAGACACAAAAGACTACATATCGCATGATTCATTTGATAAGAAGTCATAGAAAAGCCAAAACTATAGTGCTAGAATCAGTGGTTGTCAGGGTCAGAAAATTGGGGGATGGAACGGACTACAAAGGGGCACGAGAGAAAACTTTTTGGGGTGATGGAAATGCTTTTCTACCATGATTGTGGTGATGGTTACACAATGATATGCACTTACCAAACACATCCAAATATACACTTAAAATTGGGGCAGTTTATGATATATAGATTACACCCTAATAAAGCTGACCCCCCCAAAAAAATGGTGGTAAATATTTTTTTCTAAATAAAGGTCATCAAACCTATTTTTGTAAATAAAAGTTTTATTGGAACACAGCCATATCCACTTGTGTATGTATTATCTGTGGGTGCTTTCTCCTTAGTGTAGTTGAGCACTTGTGACAGAATCCATATGGACTGCAAGTTTAAATTACTTATTCTTTGTCTTTTTAAGAAAAAGTTTGTTGACCCTTGCTGTAAATACTTGGAATCTTAGTTCCAGCTTAGAACAGCAGATTAAACAACCATATTTGATAGCGTTATCTCCCTATACCCCATATACACCACAGTAAGAGTTTTTTTAAACAAAGACATAAATCCATAAGGCCTAGGAGGACAAGGGAGGAGAAAACACGATTGCAAGATGAGCAGACATAAAAATGGTAACTGATTAAGCAGATCTGAGAAAGTCAAATCCCACGCTGGCAACGGGAAAACCTAAAAACCAATTCCATTTATACTGCAAAGTCCTCCAAAACACAGGGATAGGATTCTAGGTACACCTGGTATTGAAGGAGAGTGGATGTATGTGCTAAAATAGGGCTATCCGAAAGTAGTTATTTTCCTCTCTTCCCTTCCATGCAACTCGGTAAATGTCTTTCCACATTCTGACAGGAGAGATTTTGAAATAGGGATATCAGTAACATACGCAAATTGATGTGGAATGTAGTGACCTACCTCCCTTCTCTTCCTCCAGCCTTCATTCCTTCTAAACTTCATATTCTAAGGAGTCAGGCCCTCAGTTTTTAGGCAGAAGACTAGAGAACTCTTCTTTGGGAAATCAAACCAGGTTAAATAAAAGTTCTAAAGATACAGATGGACAGAGAAAGACAAATATTGTATGATCTCACTTACATGTGGAATCTAAAAAACAAACAAACTCTGAAACAGAGAACAGATTGTGGTTGCCAGGGTGAGGGGCAAGGTGGGTAAGGAAAGTGGGTGAAGCTGGTCAAAAGGTATAAACTTCCAGTTATAAGATAAATAAGTTTTGGGAATGCAATGAACAGCATGCTAACTATAGTTAACAATATTGTACTGTATACTTGAAAGTTGCTAAAAGAGTAGATTTCAAAAGTTTTTACCATACAAAAAAAGTGTAACTATGCGAGGTGACACATGTGTTAACTAACTATTGTGGTAATCATTTTGCAATACATATACATGTAAAATCACTACATTGTACACCTTAAACTAATACAATGTTATATCTCAGTTATATTTCCATAAAGCTGGAAAAAATTCCAACACCCCCCCAAAAAAAATACAGATGGATGGGGTTGGGCATGGAGGAACATTCCCAACAAACAGACTACTCAGATTATTTACAGTGAAGCTCAAACATCACCTGTCCCACCCATACACTGAGAGGTTCCAATTAGCTTTTTAATCCCCACTGATAAACATAAAAAGACTGCCAAACATTATTAGACATATGAAGACAGCCTATAATGCAAAATAGACCAGAATAAATAGAAAAAGGCAACTTGGAAGAAACTGAGACTTTACAGAGAGAGGAATATTTCAGAAACACTGCTATTAGTATTATCAGAGAGATCAGAGAAAATAGTACATTCATAAAACAAGAACAGGATACTATTAAAAAGGAATTCAAAGAATAAAAAGAGCTCTTGAAAATTGAATACAAAAATAGCAGAAATGAAAAATCTGATAGAGGGGTCAGATGGTTAAGTTAAAGAAATCTTCTAGAAGCAAAAATATATGAAAAATAGAAAAGTGATAAAGCAAACAAGTCCAAGAGGTTCATTATACAAAAAACAGTCCTAGAAAGAAAAAACAGAAGGGAGGAAATGAACAACAAAATATTTAAGAAAATTTCCCAGAACATTAGCTGTTGGATTGAAAAAGCTGACAAAGCACCCAGTATAATGGCTGGAACTAGATCTATATAAAGGAATATCATTGTGAAATTCAGAACCCAGAATAATAATATTCTATAAGTTTCAAGAAAGAAAAATGAAAGATTAGGATTCAGAACAATTTTGGACTTCTTAATAGCAACAGAAGAATCAAGAAGATGATAAAGTCTTCAAAATTCAAAAGGAAAATAATACTCAACTTATAATCCTATAGCCAGCTAAAATATCATCAAACATAAATGCAAGATAAAGACATTATCAGACATAAAGACATGAAAACAAACACAAAAAAGTATTATCTCATTACCTTCTTCTGCAGAAACAACTGGAAGATATGCTCCTTCAAAGTAAGAAATAAACCAAGAAAGATGAAGGCATGAAGTACAGGAAATAGAAGAAGTAACACAAGAAAGCAACAAAAGGAATCTTCAGAAAAATGGTGAAGGAAGATGTCAGAATGATATCTGTTTACCAGATGCAGTGGCCAACCAGATTAGGTGATAGCAGTGTGACCTAAGACACAAATATGCTGAGGACTGTCATCACCATGATCCTACAAAAGTATCATCATCTTAGGACATAATGACCCAATGAGTCTGACCCAGATTTGGATTTGGATTTTTCTAGTCACTTGCTAATGAGATAACTGTGTCCTGTTAATGCTCTGTTGCTGATTCAGTTCAGGACACTCATTATACTTCACAAGTTCAAAGTTTTGTGCTTTCATAAACCTAGGACTTAGCAATAGACCAGGGGAAGCTTAGAAACAAGAAATACAGAGAGCACACTCCCTCTAGCCATATTTCTCCTGATTTTCTCTGCCAGATGCTCCAACTGTTGAAAGCTATGTTTTTTAGACTATATTGTCTCTTGACTTTCCTATAAGGGGGCTGTTGTAAGTGTTCAGGGAAGCTGAAGTCAGAGCATGATCCAAAGTATGTGTTCAACTTATCTGCTCCTAGGAGCTTTCATCTAATATTAGCAATATTTTCCTTTCCTTACACAAGTAGGTCTGTGTTTTCTGCTCAATATTTCAAACTGAACAACATGTTACTTAGGAACACATATAGTAATAGTTGTAGTTTGACTGTGATACACTGTTCAGTACCCCAAACCCCCACCTCAGTAAGACTGAAGCACTTATACCCCCCTCTGCTGTGAGTGTTGATGGCTGACAGCTCTTGCAGCCAAGGATTCCCCAGTCCCTCCTTCCTGTCACTGATTTCAGGGAAAGAAAACTACCATGCCCAAGATTACGCTTCCTTCTTGGAGAGTAACTGCTTCCAAAGACTGGTTAGTGCTACAGAGTAAGTGCCTGGCTCCCTTGTCCCAATTTGGGAGAACTCTACAGGACCATCTTTGCACTCTGTGAGGGTCAATAGTGATGCCTTCATTTCTTTATAGGTGTTAATCCTGAGAATAATTTCCAACAAATCTTCTATATGCTAATCTGACTCATCAGAGTCTGCTTCCCAGGGAAACTCACCTGTGACAGCTGGCTCCAGTAAGTGGTCTGAAAAAGTTGACTCTAAAGTAGAAATTTTGGAGCTGGACTACTTACCCACCAGCTGGCTGGAAATGCCAGTAGTAGGTGGAGCACTGATAAACCCTGGAATGTAGTAACAGTGCAACTGCTAAAAACTTTCACCAGTGATGAACTGGAAGCATATACTGGTAGAAAGAAATGTATCAGTAGGTACATGTATCAGCAGTGAAAAGTACAGCATTAGAAGGAGGATGGAATTGGATGGCTATTTCCAAAGGCAATAGACAGAGTGAGTAATCAGCATAAGACTAAGTGTTAAAGCCAGAGAGCTTCCTTTGCAGCATATAAAGAAGCTCTCATCTCCTGCAGCAGGAGGGCAAGAGAACCTAAGGGCCAGGCCCAGTACTTTCATGAGAGAAGCAGAGCTCCAGGGAAAGCCGGATTCTCCCCTGGCAGGTCTCAATGTGGGGTCCGTGCCTTGATTCAGGAGTGAAACCTATGACATGGGACGGGTGCTACTGAGTCACCTCAGTCCCCAGATTACCCTGAAACTTCAGGGCCTGCAGAAGTAACCCATGCCTCCCAGTTAAAAGCTAGTGCTCTCTCCATGCTTGGAGATGATGCAGAAGCTGCTGCCTTTGCCAGACAACATGGCTTCCTCCATCCCCACTTTCACTCCCACTTCTGACCCTAGCCCAACAATTAGGATTAAGCCACAATATGACCTAGCCAGGGGAGTGCTGGGCCTCCTAAGGGAGAAAGTGTAACATGAAGGAGTTGCAAGGTTTAGTCACTACTTACAGGCAGGAGCAAGAGGAGTACAAGGGGGCTGAATTCTGAAGGTGGCTGGATCAAGGCAGGCAAAACACTAAGTTGGATAAAGCAAAGTTTATTGATATATAAGTACCCACTCAGGATACAGAATTTAATATCTGTCTAAATTTTCTATTGCTGCAGTTACACATTACCACAAACTTAGTGGCTTAAAAAACCACTAACTAATTATCTTATAGTTCTGTGTGTTAGAAGTCTGACACAGGTCTCAATGGGCTAAAATCAAGGAGTCCTTTCTGGAGGCTCTAAGGGAAAAATCCATTTCCTTTCCTTTTCCAGCTTCTAGAGACTGCCCCCTTGGCTTGCTGCCCCTTTCCTCCACCTGAAAGCCAGAAGCCTTGCATCTTTCTAGTCATTTTTCCATAGTTACATCCCCCTCTCTCCCACTTCTGCCTCTCTCTTCCACTTTTAAGAACTCTTATGATTACAGTAGGCTCACCAGGATAATTCAGGATAAACTCCCTATGTTAAAGTCCTTAATCACATCCGCAAAATTCCTTTGCCATGTAAAATAACACACTCACAGGTTTCAGGGATTAGGATGAGGATATCTTTGGAGGCCATTATCCTGCCTACCATAATATCCTAGCAAGGACCCTGGGAGACGGTGACAATTCCTTGCTACAATCCCTCTTAGAAGCCTGAAGAAAGTAATGACGTATACTAAGTGAAGATCTCTGTATCACATGTTATCACTTACCAGACAGTGTGCAACACAGAAGAGGCAATAAACAACTAAGAAGAAAGAAAGACTCAGAGAGAAAGAGTCTGTGAGACCCTATTACTGGCTACCTTAGTCCCAGCACAACTGAAACATGAATGGAGAAGTCAGAGGGGCAAGGACGGATATGATGTACACGCCCTCAAGCATGCATGCATCTCACTCACCAAGGCTGACCCAGCACTGCCATTTAATGAATACAGTCATCGCTTAGGATCCATGGGGCATTGGTTCCAGGACCCCCTACATATAAAAAAATCCAAGGATGGTCAAGTCCTATACATAAAATGACAGTTTTATATTAGTCACTTATATAAAATGGCTGAATCCATGAATGTGGAACCTGTGGATATGAAGGGCTGAATGTACTTCAGTAGAGTGAGAGGTAAAAGAAGCACCCTGTGTGTGTGTGTGTGTGTGTGTGTGTGTGTGTGTGTGTGTGTTGGAGAAGGGGTGAGGTTATAATAATCCTAAAGGTAATTAACATTATGACAGCACATTGAAAACATGCCAAGCACTCCAGACAGTTCAGTCTAGAATACTCTCTAGACAAAATGGTATAGTGAGAAGCTAAGTATGTCTCATAGTACCCATATCTGAATCTAAAGGAATAATTATAGCAAAAACTCATATGTCAACCCTGGGTCATCAAGAAAAGATTAAATTACTTTCAGTGTGCTCTATCTAAGAAAGCACACAGAACATTTTATAGAAATGTAGACAGTGGAGGAGGGGAAGTAATCCTCATGGAAGCAGGTATTTCCTGGGGCCTTAGGAAGCTGAGGCTTTTGTGTAGGCAGGACAATTATTGTTAGGCATCAGTGGATCAAGATATGTAAACACTTATGATTTGATATCCCTGCTTTGTAAGACACATGTTAACCAGATGATTTGTCTGTGATTATACTGTGAAAGAGGAACTGTTCTCAAATAATTAATAATTTATTTTAAAACTATGGAAAGGATTATTTACATTTGCCAGAGACAACATATTTTCTCTCTCATTCTCTCTGTCTCTGTCTCTGTGTCTCTCTTTCACACACACACACACACACACACTCTCTCTCTCACCGAGAGAATGCCATTTAACCAGCTTTATGACTTCAGGTAGTTCACTTCTCATCTTGGATGCTCATGTTCCTCATTTGTACACGCGAGTTTAACCTGCGAGATTTCTAAAATGATACCTTCTTCTGATCAAATAGAACAAAAACTTGGAAACAAAGAGCATGCTATAGGGAGGCTGAACAGATGCAAAATAAGAAGACTGGCAAACAGCATTATAATAGGTGTTTGAATTCAGTCAGGATATAACTAAGATGTAACTAGGTTATTTACATACTTGAAATGATTTTTAATCTATATATTAATGATTTTAATTATTTTAATTAATTAATTGATTAGTGACTTTTAATCTATATATTACATTTTGGTTATCAATTGATATTTTTAAAATGCTGTTAATGTAGATTTGAATTAGCAGTGGTTTTATTCCAATGAGACAGGTTCCCAGGAAAAGGACTGCTGGGTTGAAAGGCTTATGCTCTCTCACATTCTCATCATACTGGGTGAGAGCAATCTTTTCTTTACATTCAGCCAACAATGGCTATTACAGACCCTTCAAATATTTATCAATTTCATCAGTTAATAGTTGTAAATATCAGTACTTTGACATGCATTCCTTGTTAATGGAGCCATTAGGCAATTATTTACTACAATAAAACCAGTGCTTAGCACAATATGCTTTTTCATGAAGTTTTGTTTATTTACTAACATAATTTAACTTGAAGAAAAACTTTCCAACTTGTCCTCATTAGTGTAAAAGTTTTAATAAAAAGCAGGCATTTTAGAATGTTTCTATCCTAAGGAAAATATTCCTTCTACCACAGCCTAGATTTTTCACCATATAAACAATTAAACTAAAAAAATTTTATACATTTTAGTTAAATAACAAATTGATATTTTAGAACAAGGGCACACCAAATGTTTCCTTTATTGTCCATCACAGAACACAGAGAATAATTTTACCATGCTATTTTTATTTTCTCCTATATATAGCAAACATACCCTAATAAGAAAAATATGAGAAAAAATAAGAAAACCAATCATATTTATTTTATTAGTATTAATTATTATAGTAACAACAGCAGCTAACACTTATCTGGTGGTTACCCCTTACCAGCTTCCGATCAAGTACTTTACATGCATTATTAACTCATTCAGCCCTCACAATCACATTATGAGGTAGGTGCTATCATGATTCCTATTACACGGCTGAGGCACAGAGAAGTTGAGTAGCTTGTTCAAGTTTAAAACAGCTGATTAGCGCAATTCAGGATGAGAGCACAGGAAGTCTGAATGGAAAATCCCTACTGTTAACCCATGTGCTACACCAGCTCTACTTCTGATCTTTCTATCCTCCACAGTGCCTTGCAAGTTGACTTGTACAAAGGCCTGAAGTCTTAACTTGCACTTAAATACTTGATTAAGAAAAGTAATTTATAGCAATCTTAAGACTTTTCTAAAATAGTTACAGGAAATTTATTTAATTTCTATCAGCAATACGATGAAATCATCAAAACTAAAATTACAGACCCAAATTAGAGATCAACTAGTACATTCAATAAAGGAATTCTAGAACCTCTACCTTGCTTCCTTTTTTTGAGACTAAAATAGTATTTCCTTGTTCCCTTTGGCATCACTAATCAAACCACATACACTTCTTGTGTAGAATATGTAATTACTTGAGACTAAATCCACAAGTGAGGATTTTGAAAATTGAAACTACGTCATGTAATTAAAGCATGACTAAGTATCAGATTATTAATATATAAAATATTTTAAATTAAAAAGATGAATGATAAAATGAAACTGTAGTTGTTTTAGCAAACCAGACAATCTCGATTTTAGGATAACAGAACAAAAGCCTTCAAAGAATCCTCATATGCTATAAAGATCATCAGGACTAGACTGTCACATGGTGACCTTGCTGGTGTCTTAACTCCTCTAACAGTATTTGGAAGTGCATTGTTTCAAATCAATAACTAATTAACAAAGTACAAAAGAAGTTGCACTGTTTCCTTAGCTCCTTGTTAAAATGGCTTTTGGCAGCACACGGGCAGAAAGGTCACTTTTATGACATCTCCAGGAGCCTTTCAACACCCTGCCTCTGTCAGATTAAATTACTTTTAGCAATTAATTGTCATAAGTTAAAACAGAAGCACATTTGTTACAGAAGGCTGTCATAATGACATGGTGAGTAGTTGTTTTGATATGAATTTCTTCCACTGACCTTCTATCATATCTTAATTTTTGTGGTTGACCTAACTGGAAGATTGGGAGCACGTCTTAACTCAAAAAGCACAGGCTAAACCTTGGGGGTCTTGGAATGAGACACCAACAAATAATTGAAGAAAAAATTTCCACAGATACGTTGGAAAGCAGAGGTTATGAAACAAAGAAATGTGTAACTTGGAAATTAAATTTAAAACAAAATGATTCTTTACACAAAAATACAGAATGTAACAAGAATTTTCTATCGAGTTCATAGACATGAGATTATGGGATCACTGTCATATTGTACCAAATGTAAATACCTAGAAATAGAATGCTATAAGGAAATGTTAATTTTTAAAGATAAATTTCAATAACTATATATTATAAAAATATATGATATATGTCTTCTACTTGATAAATGTGCTATTTAAACCTCCATAACTTTATAAAATCAGTTACTAATAATAATTCTTTATCAAATAATATTTTTTGTGAATCTATATTTGAATAGAACAGAAAAAAATCTTTTCTAATTGATGATTATAATACTTTGGTAAATCCAGTGATAGGTCAGATAGTATTTTGAACAGTGATAATATGTGCAAATTTTTGTCCCAAAGGTTAAGATAATTTTATATTTGACTTTTTCCCTACTGCTATGAATCTGCTACATTCTTCTGCTATTTTAAAATTTAAGAGAACTTCATAGAAGATGGAAAAGACACTAGGTTAAAACTCGGCCAGCTCAAAAGGACAAGGAAAATGAAAAGGCATGACATTTTCAAGAAATCCTGAATCCACGAAAACAGTGATTAAAAACACGTAACAGTTTTCAAGTGCTTACTCTGAAACAGATACTGTACTAAACGTCTAATACGCTCTAATTCATTTAATTGTGATGACACTCTGGGCAGTAGCTACTATTATCTCCTTTCAATAGATAAGGCAACTGATACTCAGAGAGTTTAAGTCACTTGCTCAACAAAGCACAGCTAGTGCAGTTTCTCTGACTTCAGATTTCATAATCTTGAGTTAACCCAACAGGACTTTTTATATATGTACATACACGCATATGCATACATAGACGTGCTCTGTTTAGACCTCAGTAACTTATAAAATCACTTACTACTACACATGTGTATGTGTATAAATCTAACAATTCTTTCCAGTTGTAAAAACAGACCTTGGGCTTGAAATGGGGTATGCCTGAAAAAACTGACCTACACTTCCAGTTCACAGTACATATTGAAAATGCCAGAGTTGTTTATCTGATCTGTATCTGAAGAGAAGGACGACTTATAACCAGAGTTTCCAGAGCAGTTGGGAGGAGCCATGTAAGTATGTCAAGAAAGATGTGGGCAGGTAGGTGAGCATGTGAGAGGGCGGAGTAACTCTCAAATCTCTGATGGGATCCTTAACTGTGATGAGGGCCTGTGGACACTTGAGGACCAGGGAAGCTTGCTTTTCGTGCTTAGAGCATGTTACTGAGTCCTCTGCTCTATGGAATTTACTGTGAGCAGTTAAGTTTTTATAGTCCTTTTCTACATTAAAGGAACTTTGTCTCTGTTGTTATCTTTCTGAGACTCACCATCAATCTTGTGACAACCATGATCTATAAATTAAAATTTAGGCTCTTTTTAGAATAATGTCTAATTACGATTATTTGCGAGTGTGCTATATAGCTGAATGGGCAAGATTAATATCATATATATTTAAATTTGGAGTCAATGTGAATTTTTTTTTTCAGAACTACACACTAACTTAACTAATTAACTGGATAAAATGTTCCCTCTAGATGTGTGTTGTGAAGGCAACTGTACAGTGGTAAGAAAATTCCCATTTACATAATTTTAATCTCCAATGTTTACAACACATTTTCTAAATTAAGTCAGTATACTTTTCTTAATTGTGTTTGTGTTTAGATATTAAGGGTGCTTAGTTCTAGAGTTTTTGTTTTTTTCTCCAACAGTCTATCCTGTAGCACTGAAAGATTAACACTAAAGGCAAAGAAGAATTCATTCATTTTGTTAGATGATCTCATTAAGTATTTTTATACTTCAGAGAGTGTTACAGACAAAATATGACTAATAAAATGTAACTTGGTATTCCTTTCCATTTATTGAAACCAGTGGAAACTCTTATAAGGTAGCTCATTTTAAGGATGGGAGAAAAAAATAAAATGATTACTTTAATAAGAATTAGTTCATTATTTCATGGAATCATAAAAGTTGAGAAATGATGGCCTACCACTTATTTGCATACCTATCCATTTTACAGAGGAAAATAACTGAGCCACAGAGGCGTAAAATGACTTGTTCATTATTTCTCATTGATCATTGTAGTAATTTCATTAATTGAAATTTCAGTTCTCACAAAGGTATGAACACTAACACACCTTATATTACATGTGTTTTATAAATCTTTAAAGTGACTTTAACTACTTCATTGCTTGATTCTCATTAAAACCCAATAGAGTAGACAGGTCCTAGGAGAGGTCTTATATTTCTTCCTCTTCTTTAGCCCTCACTTAATCAATCAGCATATCCTGCCCGCTGGCCATCCTAATGCTATTTCTAAACTGACACCTTAACTGCTTCTAAAACCCACCATCTATCTCAAATGCCTAGGAAGTAAAATTAAGCACATATGCGTTGAGACATGACAGCATAAAAAGATTGACGGTGAGAGCTGCAATAGTCAAATAGATATATTATAAAGCCAAATGATCATATTTGCCTGCTTGCAAATGTAAAAGAATTATTCTAGGAAAAGAAACACTACAATGTAAAAATTATCATCACTATAACTCAACATTATTTTAATAAAGATAAAGATGGGGAGAAGGGAGTGAAAGAGAAGATGAGATTGATTGTGATAGTGGCAGTATAAAAGAGCTAAATTTCTAACCTTAAACTGGTGAGTGGGGTAGGGTGAGGACAGAAGAATAAAGTGAGGACTATTACTATGTTGAGGCACTGCCAGATAGTAAATGTACAATAAAATCTCAAAAATTACAATAGAATGGCAGTGGCTAGTATAGCCAGACCCTGGAAGGGAATAGAACAATATCCAGAAATAATGTAAGAATTCAATCTATGTTAAAGGTGGCACTTCAAATCAGTACGAAAGAATGGATTATTTTAAAAATAAAGTTCAGACAACTGATTAACTATTTGGAAAAATTTAAGTAAGGTCTATCCACGCAGTAAACACAAAAACAAATTTCTACTGGACAAAACAAATATCACTAGAAAAAAGTTTGTCTTTTCAATAAAGAGGGTCACAGTAATTACCAAAATAGAAAAAATGAAACTGGATTCACCTCACTCCAAACATAAAAATCATTTCCTGATAGAATATGAATTTAAATGTAAAAGGAAAAATTCTAAGGCACGTGAAAGAAAATATAGGGGAATATATTTCTGACCTCAGAGTAGCGAAGGACTTTTTAAACAAGACATTAAATGGTAAACCATACAGAAAAAAAAAAACTGATAAATTTTAGTATATTTAAATTAAGAATGTTCTCAAGTGATATCACACAAGTGAAAAAACAAACCAAAGAGTGGAGGAGTGGTTTGTAATATGTAAGTAACATCTACAAATCAATAAGGAAAGATAAAGAAACAATAACAAAATGGGCATAACAGGCTATTCACAAATAAGGAAACTGAGATGGCCAATTAAAATTGAAAAGATATACAACCTCATTACTAATAAGGGTAATGCAAATTAAAACCACAAGGGGATACTATATAATAGTCTTCGAATTAGCACAAATTTAAAAGTCAGATAACACAAAGATCTGAGAATGATGCGAAGCAAGAGGAATGGATGTATGGCTGGTCAGGATAATTCACACAACTACTTTCAGAAATAATTTTTCAACCCAGTGAAGTTAACCCAGTAATTCTACTCTTAAGTATACAATTTAGAGATATTTTTACATATGAGCACCACAAACAGTATAAGAATGTTCATTAGAAGCTCAAAATAGCAAGAACTAGAAAACACACCAGCAGTGTCCACTAATAGTAAAGCAGTAAGTAAATAAATACCACATAGAAGAATGAATTATTGCTAAACATATATATTGGTATTGTGCAAAAAAAGCAAATTCCAGAAAGCAAATAAATGTGATATAAATGAAAGAAAATAAACAATATAATAAATATATTACTTAGCTAAACAAATATAGTTAGTAACTTATAATGAAAAGCACAGGAACATTAACACAAAGTTCATACTTCCTTAGCAGGGAGACAAGGATGTGACTGGAGGAGGCACAGGAGAGTTTCCTAAGGTACTGTTAAGATTCTATTTCTTCAGTTGGTTAGGTACTCTGGTATTCATTTTATTATTTTTAAACTTCACATATTTGTTGTGTATTTCATAGTAAGACATTTAAAGTAGTCAAATGTTAATAATACCATAAACAGACCAGATGAAAATATAAGTGAATACTAGTGCAGTGCCTGAGAGGTAGCAGACACTATGTTAAATATTCACTTTTATTTTTAGTCACATATTGTCAACCCAATTAGATAAGAATTTTGTAATATTATCTTAAACTGAACACAATAAACCCCTAAACTCCAGTTCTGGTTCAAGATATATAATAAGCAACTAAACAAAAATCACTGTATCTGCTTTAAAGATCAACATATTCTTTAGGTATTACTTTTTATAAATTAATAATTTTATTTCTAGTGTTAAACTTTCTAGTTTAACGCCTTTCCCCTGAACACAAACACACATACTCCTTCTTGCTTCTGTGCCTCTGTTTACATAATTTCTTCTGTTGTGAATACCCTTCTCCCTTTCCCCTCTACATCCTTCCCTCAACTTCTATTGTCCTCCTTTAGGTCTGATAACTTAACATACATTTCAGGTATCACCTCATCCAGGAAACTGTCCCTGGATCTTCCACTCTCACCCTCTATCTGGATTATATCCCACCTGTGTCTCCAACTCAAGTACTATCTGGAATCTAGCATGGTCCTCTGTCATTGTGTCCATACCGTTACTATTGAGTTCCTACGGGAAGGGTCATGTCTTACTGATCTTCATATCCTAAGTGCCTAGCATAGTGCTGTTCAATAAATCTTTGATGAACTGTGTAAGAAGTTATTGGTTGAGATATTCTTTTTAAACTTCTCTGAAAAATCACTTGGTTAGTATGCTAACAATTGAACCATAAACTTATCAAGGATAGTTGGTTGACTGATGTAGATTATTTTTGGCAATGAAATACAAGTTATGCCAATCTGCTCAGAGGCTACTGTTTAGTGCTGATGCTATATGTAGTCACATACTTGATCTTAGCCTCTTCTGACACTACTCCCATATTCCCAATCAAACCCGGCCACAATTAAGTCTATTTAATCTACTATTGCACATAAGGCAACACAAAACAAAATTATAGATAGTACTCAAATCACTGGATTTATAATATTATAAAATTTTTCACATTTAGAAAGAGACACACTCTTTTGATCACTTACATTCTATTTAGAGGTGACAGAACTTGGAACTAATGTATATCAGAACATTTGAAAGACAAGCTGACTGAACACATCTTTGCCAATATTCTTAATCTTAAAATTAAATGTTATAATCTATCACTTCTCTAACTTAAAAATTTGTCGTATAATGAAATATTGAATATATTCAACAGTATTTTTGCCAGAGCATATTTACAGATAGAAATTCATTCAAATGCTTCAAGCGTTGCAGCTACTATCTGCACTGTCCTTGTTAACAAGTACACAAGTTATATCAGGTTTCAGTGGCAATGGTTAGTCTAATGATTGAAACAGTAACAGTATTTCTGCAGCACAATAGTGTCAACAGTAAATTTCCCTGTAAGTCTTAAGCAGCTTGACCTGGATGATCTGGGCAACTTACCACAAACTGAATTTACTCCCTTAGGCACAAAAAGGAGCCAGAGATCCTAGTGTAAAGTAAATGATAATTCTATCACAGACAACCCTGCTAAAGAGACTTTTACACAGAAACAAACTAAATATAAGCCTTTCTGTTAAATAATCAGATGTCTACTTCGGATAGTAAGTATACAACCTCAATCACTTCCTTAATTTGGAAAAGTGCTAAGAATTACATTAAATACAATATACAAGGTGGGAAAAAGGAGGCTGTGATGACTTTTGGGTGTCTTAGTGTGCACATGTTTATTTTTGCACTGGTGTGGGGCAAGTGGGAGCAGGGAGGGGTAAGAGGGCCAGGAAGAGTTTTACAAAGAAGGGAACATGAAAGTTAGGTACATATAGATACAGGACAAGTACTTTGTACAGAATGCTTTAGAATTTGAATACAGTCCTGTAAAATGTCCAACAATGTTAGATACTTCTCTACAATGTTCCACTTTTAAGTGTTCAACTGACATTATGAAAAAAGTATTTCATTTCAAATGTCTAAAAATGACCATTATAAGCTAACTGGGTAATCTTTCTGGCCTAATTTTGAGACTTATATTAGTATATTAATTTAGGATATTTTAGTGTAATTGCTTTATTTTTTTCCGGGCCTGCAGAGATCAGTCCAGAATATCCAGTTCCTATCTCCCACCTCTGACCAGTGAGAGGGGAGATGCCCTTTGCCACAGAGGCTTTAGCTCCGGAGAAAGCAGTATCTTGGGCAGTTGCTGAACAAAAGACAGGCAGACAATCCTCCTTACGTAGCACGAGGTGAATCTGGGGGTGCAGCCACGCAAGGACAAAAATCCCTCAGAATGTGCAGGGGGAATAGAGCTTGGCATAACTAATTCGATTAGATGGAGCCACTTCGGTGGCTCTATTATAGGATTACGCTGGTCTCATGAGTGTGCCCAGAACTACATAAGGCAGTAAACCAGAAGACTACTCAATAGAGAGGGGAACGACGCTTAAACCTTTAAACATAGCATTTTTATTACTAACCTTACAAAATTTTTGAAATATTTCTGGTCAACAGGCAACTGTTTGCTGCATACTTTTAGCTCAATGGATGCTACTGCTATTCAAACTATCATCAAGATTAACACTACACATATGTGACACGTTCCTTGTTATTTAAGTACAGTATAAAATATTTTAAAATATATTCTTTAAATTTTTAAAATATTTTCAGTTTTTCATAGTCTTAAAAAAAATACTTATTTTCTCTAATCTGATCACTAGAGTCACTAGGTTCCATTTTATAGGTTTCCTTATAAGAATGTCAGTTTTTCATACATGTCAAAATAAAAGATTTATCACTCACTCCTACATTTAACTACTATTTGGGTACCCATCATGAGCCAGACACTGTGGATACAAAGATGAAGAAGACAGGGTGGATACCTAAGTGCAAGATATAAGAACAGAAGCAAATAATTCCCAATATAGGGAAAAGTGGGCTAATTGAGGATAAAATGAGACACATATACAAAGTGAGTAGCATATAGCAAGCTCTCAAAACAGGGTATCATATACAATAAATTATTGATAAGACAATCTCTAGCAGTATATAACAATCCACATGAGAAAAATGCATTTCAGCCTATAGATTCAATCACCAAATATTTACTCACTGCCTACTTTGTGCCAGGCTGTGCTAAGCACTTGGGGTACATCAATGACAAAACAAAGATACCAGCCCTCTCGGAGCTTATATTCTAACAGGAGAGACAGACAATAAACAATATTTAATGGATAAGTAAATCATATGATATGTTAGAAGGGACTAAGTGTTAAAGAAAAAGGAGAGGTGGGTAAGGGAAACGGGGGAGGGGAAGGTGGCGCTGTAATTTTAATTAGGGTAGTCAGGGTATACCTCTATTGCGATGATATTGGAGAAAATACTTAAAGGAGTTCAGGAAGTTAGCCATACATATAGTTGGGGGCAGAACATTGTAGGCAGAGGAACAGCCAATGCAAAGACTGGAAGGTAGGAGCATGTCTGCCTAGAATGGAATAAGTGAAAGAGAGAGGGACAGGAAATGAGATCAGAGAGGTAAGAAGAGGACAGTTCTCCTATGGCCATTGTCTAAGTAAAGCCAAATCTCAAAATAAAGTCATTTAGTCCATTAATTCATCCAACAACTTTACTATTACGTATATTCCAGTCAACTTGTTAGATGCTACTCAACTTGTTAGATGCTACGGGGTAAAAAAGACTACTAACTCAGAATCTTGACCCTAATGAAGCTTTAAAATATTCCCACATAGAGTATGACTTACATCAAACTTTTTCTGGTAAAAACTAAAGTCAGGGACCTGAGGGAGGGAGAGTGTAAAGAAGGAAGGCATGTATATGGAGATGAGCACAGTTATTTTAGAATTAGAATGGAACCTCCTCAGAAACTCTCCTACTTAAACTACCTTATGTGCGATGCTCCAATAGTTAATAATAATTTGCAATAGAGAAAGACCTTCAAAGACTCCCATGAAGATTAATTTGTTCATCATTTTAATCCTTTTTGAAGAAAGCTGCTTATTTAGATCTTTTCCCAAAAATAACTATTTAAACCCACATAAAAAGGAACTAACAAACGTCAATAATTTCATTAGCAATTAAGAAAATGTGAAAACCTAAACAGAAAATTTTTAAAAATGAAAACTACTTATTATCAATTTCACATTGTATTTTCTAAAGAACAAAACACAAGTGTAAGTGTTTTATGATCTATAAATCTTTATTAAAAGGTTAGATGCATTATTATTGAATTGCATTATTTCTCCTAAATAATGAATACCACAGATATAAAGTAAATATACCATAGACCATGTGGTAGAGAGAGGGAAAGCAAAAGAAGAAAAGATTAGTTAGGGACATTAGATGTTTCTGGCAGTTTTGACATTCTCCTTATATGTTTAATTAGCTTCATTTGAGCTAAAAGTATGGGCAAAACCATTTTGGCGTCAAGAATAAATACTACTGCGTTACTGAAAGTGAAACATTATAGCTATCAGAATGGGTCAGAAACATCTACCTAATTAATTCCTTTAAAGTGCCAAAATTTTGAAGTGGTTTATAATATTCAACAACAAAAAAATCATGGTATATAACATATACGTAAAAGAATTTACATAAATAATTTGCATAAAAATTGAGGTTCTCATTGCAATAAGTTGTATTTAATAAAGAAAATGTATAAAATAGTTCCCAAACTTTAAAATTCAATGTAGTCTATAACTGAATCTCTAAGTATCTGACTTTTACTATCAAGGATGTATTATAGTTGTAAAAGAGCCCTTGGATTCCCTATATCAAAAAATATATTTTCATTTTTTTATGCTCCTATAATGCAAGTATGAACTGCTTCAAAATATTTACCACAATCTGCCTAATATCCAAATTGCTTATGAATATTTCTGTCTCCTTACTAGATTGTGAATGAGCCCCTGGAGAACAGGGATTCTGGCTATTCCATCTCTACATCTCACAAAGGGCTAGAGAAAGCATGATGTTTTATAAATTGTGCTCAAGTGAATCAAAATGTGAAGAGATCCATTCCAAGCTGTGCCACTCAATGGGATAGATTTCTTCCCAGTTTCAAGACACATTTAATATCTTGATATGTTATCCTGGCTAATTTCATGTGCCTTGAAATTATACGTTTTATTCTCCTCCCATATTTTATCTTTAACATCTACCACTTGGGACATGAAACAAAATCAATGAAGATGTGCTAACAGAATGCAACCTATAACTGATATTGTACTTTTATCATACTATTAGCTATTTCAGTTATCTTGAAAATGCCGAAAGAAATTTGAAAGTAAAAGGCATTATCCAAACAATTAGGACACTGAGGGGCTAACACCTCTATTTAAACCAGTCATTTAGTCATTACTTCCTAGATTTACCACCTAGATTTACCATCTAGAAAACAACATCTTCTCAATAACATAACATCTAGTACTAGAGGGAATTCAAGCCTGCTTTCAATCTGCTTTGGCAAATAAAAGAACACAACTGACTACAATGAAGTGTAGGTAAATAAATAAATATTTATTTACTGAGGGGTCACTGCTTGCCAAACAGTAGGCAGGTGGTCTTTATATAACTTGTGGGATCAAATATGGGGTAAAATGTAAGAAAAAGAATGAACCTCCACATCACCTCCACTAGGGCTACACCATAAGACCACACAGTCTACAACACTGTACCACTCTAGGAGTACCAGGTAATAATTACACCCCCTTAGAGCTATGCAATGAGGCAGTCTCGTCTCATACCATATTTCATCTACTTAAGATACCATCAATTCTAAAAGGTACCACTGTTTTATGTACCATTAAGAGAAAAAAACATGTCGCCAAATAATCCAGGATATGGCATAAATTTTTAAGATGCATCCCGAATTCAAAGATGTTAAAATGTGATAAAAGGTTTGAAAATCAATGATAAAAGATAATTCAAGCAATCTTCAATTGACTGAGCTATATATGCACAAATAATAGCCTTTCTTTGATGGCATAATTATATATGCACTCTGCACAAGAGTTCTGAGGGAATTTTTTCACCCTCCTGTGTGAAATCGAAACAAAGAATATTAGGAGTGAAAGAAGTATAGTTAACATCCTAATTCACATATAATGCACTAAGATTTTCAAATTTATATTCTTCCTCTTAGAACTTAAAATCGATTATGTTAGGAATACTGTTTTCAACTAACCTTTAGGTTTAAATCTACTTACTTAATGATCACTTATCTCTTCCCCTGTCTAATAATCTACACACAAACACACACATCCTCTTCTTCTTCCCCAACTCCCTCACCCAAGCCACTTCCAAATATGAATGGAGGAGGAAAACCTGGTTCTAATATGAAAAATTTAATAACTAGAATGATAAATAGAAAATCAAGTTTCCAATACCAGCTTTGTCACTAATAATAGTGCAATCTAGAGCAAAGTATATCATTTCTCATAATCTTGGTTTTCTCATCTATATTTAAAAATAAACTAGTTAGACTTGGTATGTCTCTAAAAATAGATCACCTGTAATAAAGCACTTTTGAGTCAACTAGACAAGCTGATTCAGTCTTTCCCTCATCCTCACCTACAATAACTCTAAACTCCTTTGCTGTCAAGAAGCTCACACATTGCAGATGGGCAGTTTGGGACTTAGGCAAAAATAATGTATGAGGTTGTCTTACTCTTGCGGAGAGAATGTGGGTCACAAATTCTACACCCAATATATCCACTCGTAATCCTCTAACTACGGTCTTCGAATAAACTGTTGCATGTGTGAAATACTATTCTTATTACAGCGATTGCCTTGCAATCCAAGAAAGATCCATTTATCCCTTCGCTCATGTATATATTTTTCACATACACATAGAGAAATCAGAGAATCAGTTATAGGAAATGTTCGCTATTGACAAAGCAGCATACTGGGAAAAACAGAGGCTTTGCAGGCAGATAGATTTGGGCTCAAACCTTGGTTTAGTTACTCTTACTGGTTATGTAACTATGGCAAGACTATTTACGTCTCTGAGTCTCATTTAAGGATCTGTAAAGTCAGGATAATACATAAGACAATTATGAGGATTACACAAACAAACGACAACTACTTCTAACTATACAAATTGGATGCATAAGGGGGGATGGAGTTGGAGACAGAGGGTCTTAAATTGCCCCCTTTCCCCTAGAAGGGGGTGGAAGTTGAGAACATGACCAAAGTGATTCATGATCAAAGCCAAAGAGAAGTATGGTGAACCCAACTGCATTTTAGACAGTTAATGTCAAAATGTTATGTTATACAAGAAACAAGAAGAACACAATTTGGAGAACTAGGAAGAGCATGGCTTCAGAAATGGAGAGAGAGAGTCCATGACAGATGCAAGCAGGTTGTACATCAAGGATGTTACAATAATTCTAGCTAATATTTACTGAGTGAATACTATGTGCAAAATCCTGTACACATGTTGTCAGACACCAGAACCCAGTTCTTAACTACTCTAGACGCATTCTAACGCAAAGTAAGGTAGACAGAAAACAGGCAGACAGCACCAGTAACAGAGATACCACCAGTAAAGAACTAGTAGAATACGGTAATAAAATTGAGCCCAGCTGGAAAGCAGGGATAACTATCTGAGCTATCCTGGGAAGCAAGATGCCACTCATTTTTTAGGGAAAAGAAGGGAATGAAAGCTGTAGTTGCTAAAACCCCAAATGGGCATATAATTCTCCCAGGTCTTTCACTTTGGGGGAAGAGCAGTAAAAAACAATTCTAAATCCTCAAATTCCGCTGACCTGGTCACTGTGGACTTGACATCTTAGTTTCAATGAAGGGGGCGTGGCACAGGGCAGAGAACAGGTGAAGCAGTCTAGACATAGTGCTCGTTGAGTCCAGATGAGAAGAGTTCAAACTGGAGAGCACCAAATGCCTTAATAAACCACTTCTACTCTGTTCTAGTTTCTCTGTTTCAGGTTACATAGCTACTCATGTTGTCATATTGAAAAAAAAAAATCAACTGAAAAAAATCGTTCTTATTCTAATCTAAACTGCTTTCGTTGATTCTATGCTCAACTCCAGAAAAGAGATGTAGACCAGTGGCTCTAGAAATGTAGTCTGCAAACCTCTGGGATTTCCAGAGACCTTTTCAGGGGGTCTGCATAATAATACTAAGACATTACTTGTCTTTTTCACTGTGTTGGCATTTGCATTAACAGTTGAAAAGCAATGGAGAATAAAACTGCTGTTTTAAACTTAGCACAGATCACAGTAGTGGTACTAAACTCTAGTAGTCATTGTATAATTCACTGCCATATACTCGGGGGTAAAAAAAAAAAGGCCAAGTTTGCCTAAAGATGTTGATGAAGCAGAAAAAATACTTTTATTAAATCTCAACCCCTGAGCATATGTCTATTTAATATTCTGAGTGATGAACAGAAGGAATACATTCATCAAACCAAACTATGTTACGATGGTTGTCTGGAGGAAAACTAGTTGTGCAATTGATTGAGTTGTGAGCTAAAGTAGCCACTTTTTAAATGGAACATTTTTTATTTGTAAGACTGAGAAACAAACTATGATTCAGATTTGGGTATTTGGAAGCCATTTTCTTGAAAATGAACAAAGCCCGGCAGTTTAAGGAAAACAACTATTTGTCGCTAATGATAAAAATTGAGCTTTCTTGATAAAATTAAAATCTTGGGAAACTTGTATACTCCCTGATAAGCTTGATAGTTTTTCAATTCTTAAAAGCTTTGTGGATGAGATTGGTAGGAATAGTAATAGACAGGAATTTTTGATGCTACATAATAAAATATGTCAACATTTGGAAGATCTGCATAACTCAGTGAAACAACATTCTCCAAATGACCAATACATGATGTTATAAAGTCACTCATGGGTAAGAGACCCATTCAAAGTACAACAAAGACCAATGGATTTCCATAAAATGGTGTACGAAATGCTCACTGATGTGTTGTAGATTCACACAGCAACTAATCTTTAAGAAACTACCTCTTGTTGAATGCTGGTATAGCATCAAAGAAGAATATATATGATTATCTGAAAAATCTTCGAAAATACTCCTTCCTTATACAAATATGTATTTGTGTGAAGCCAAATTTTCTCCATAAAAGTCAATAGAATGGAATATTACTCAGCTATAAAAAGGGATGAGATGGAGCTATATGTAATGAGGTGGATAGAACTACAGTCTGTCATACAGAGTGAAGTAAGTCAGAAAGAGAAAGACAAATATTGTATGCTAACTCACATATACGGAATCTAAAAATGGTACTGATGAATTCAGTGGCAAGAACAAGGATGTAGATACAGAGAATGGACTGGAGAACTCGAGGTATGGGAGGGGGCGGGGGTGAAGAGGAAACTGAGACGAAGCGAGAGAGTAGCACAGACATATATATACTACCAACTGTAAAATAGTCAGTGGGAATCTGTTGTATAACAAAGGGAGTCCAACTCGAGGATGGAAGATGCCTTAGAGGACTGGGGCAGGGAGGGTGGGGGGGACTCGAGGGAGGGGGAGTCAAAGGAGGGAGGGAATACGGGGATATGTGTATAAAAACAGATGATTGAACCTGGTGTACCCCCCAAAAAAATAAAAAATAAAAAAAATTAAAAAAAAAAAAGTCAATAGAGACAATATACCAGAAGATGCATGTACAAATTCAACTGTCTTTTATTAAAGCCAAATATTAAAGAGACTTTTTTTAAATGTCACACATCTCACTATGTGTTTTGTTTCTTTTTGGAAAATACACTTATTTCTCATAAAAAATATGTTATTTATGTCATTATATAATGGGTTTATTATTGTTATTTTAAAATAAATATTTAAAAAATTTTCAGGTTTAATTATTTTTATAGAAAATATCAGTAGATATAACCCACATAAACAAAAACCCTTCAGTGACCTTAATAATGTTGAGGCATTTGTAAAGGGGTCCTGAGACCAAAATGTTTGAGAAGCACTGAATGTAAACTAATTGGGAAAGATGCCATCTGGCCATAATTCTCTCCATATTTTCTAAGGGAAAGGCAGTAAGGAAGGAAGAGAAAGGAAAGGGGATATATTGAATAGTAGGTATCCCACTGGTTGTTTTCATACACATTAATTTACCTCATTCATTCCATACAACAGCCTAATAGCTATGATTATCCCTATTTTACATTAAGAAACCGAAACTCAGAGAGGAGAGGTGACTTGTCTAAAGTTACAGTGTGTACATGACAGAATTAAAGTTACAGCATACATCTTTTTGATTATAAAGTTCTTATTCTTTCTATTACACTATATTTATAGCAGCATCCCTCCACTAAAATTTGCCAATGGCCAATCAAAACGCTTAAATGCAGGGCTTAGATCTTTACTGTAATTTGTGTTCTAAATTTAACTCTTTATTTCACTTATTTCTAAATCTTCATTTTGACCTGTTTTTAACCACATCCAAAGAATGCTTGGTACACTTAAAAATGGCTGTTAGCTGAATTTAGAGAAGGTACTAATTTTCTGAGTGTTAACATTGTTTAGACATAACATACATAGTCTCACAGTTCTTTCAACCTCAAGCTAGTTAATATCAAAGAGTAGATTTATACAGTGAAGGGTCTGTCTCTTTTGCTTTTGTAGGTTCATGTAAGCAAGCATTTATCCAAATATGCATTCATCAAATATTTATTAAAAATATCTACTGTGTTTACTAGTTTTGGTAACATGAAACATGAAAATACAAAAATTAATTTCTGATGCTTTGAAATAGAATTATGGGCCTTTCAAAGCTTTACAATTAAACAATTTTTCTCTGTGATTAGGTTTAATCACAGCTTCTCTTTTAAATGAAAACCTTAAAATGAAGAAACTAAGGTATGCTTTAGTGAACATTTAATGATTATATTTTAATATTGCCGTACTGAGTTCTTAGGAAAAACAAGTAGTAATAACAATAATCTACCTGCAGGAAGGATGCATTTCAGCTTGCTTTCTACCATATTAAAGGCACACTGGATATTTGAAGGAAAGGTGAAAATTCATTTCAGGGGGAAATACACTAGGAAGTCTAAATTTAGCCACAGATCTAAGCCACATTTTCCATTTGATCTACATCAATTAGCAAAGCTGATGTTTTGATCTCCTTTTGTCTGATTCCCAGGTTGCAGTGCTCACTGGGTTCCAAAACCAGGAGGGTAAGACAGGGGTATTATTTTTGGTACAAGGTACCAAAAGTTGCAAGGGGATCTTGAAATTGGATTCTTTCTCAATTGATTCTGAACTTGAGAGAAGACAGGATGTTATTTATTGGCCTGGAAGTCCCAAGACTGCCTATGTGCTGGATACTATGTTCACTTTACATACATTATCATCATTCCATTTTTCAGACAAGAAACTGAGGTATAAGGAAGTTAATTTGTTTGAGGTGACACTATATTAAGATTCAAGCTCACATCTATCAGAGTCCGCACTTTTAATCTCATCTCCACACTATCTCTATGCAAACGGTATGATTCTGCATGTTATTCAGACACTAAAAATAGGAAATAAAAATAGTTATTCTCACAATCTGCCTTCAGTGACTATACGTTTTAAGTTTATTTGGAAAAACGTAGATGTCTTGGAATATAGAAAATGTTTAAAATAATACATTCTTATATTGATTATTAAGTTACTAGCTATGTCTACTCATTTTTCTTTCCAGTTATATTTTAAAAGGTTTTGGGCTACAGAAAAAAAAGGAAGAAAGAATAAATGTAGCATGATAGGTGCCTTCAGTTTCTGAGGAAAGCAAAATTCAATATGAACAGCAGCAGCCCCTGGTGGTCTAAGGGGAAAAAAAATAGTGTATCTATAATTACGGGGGTTGAAATATGTTTTTAAAAAGAATATATGTACATATTTAGCCATTTGACTCAGTTCTCAACCCAACACATTAAAAAACAGATGCTTTAAAAAATGATCTGTTGGCAAGATGCTTGTTAAAATTTTATCAGTTGAAATATTAAAATTCATTATGAATTAATTAACACATTATATAAAAATAAAATGTTTTTGTTTCATCGTTTTACAAAGTACTATAACCAGTGGTGATTAACAGTGGGAATTTTGTGTGTCTTGATGTGTGTTGCTCGAAAAGAAACTAAATTTATAGGATTACCACTAAATTGATGACATTTTCTGTCTTCACTCTTGAATTCAGTTGGCAGATGTTTTCGAGAACAAAAAATTCCATCTTATTACAAAACATATTAAGCAGGTTTTCCTGCCAGGCATGTCTGACATGATGTTTATTGCCTAGACCAAATCAATCCCCTTAATAAGCCATAATATATGCCAGAAAGTACATTATATCATAGTTGAGGAAAGTTGTCACATGAAAGACTAAATACTTTGATCTCTCAAGCTTTGCTCCTAATGCATCAGAAATGTGCTACATAATCCAATAGTTAGTCATATCTATTTATACTCATTTAGTAAGTAAAATAAAACTATACTTTGCTAATCTTAAAGGTTTAGGCCTGGATTCTACTTTATTTCTGCTGGTGTATACTAGATATTTCCAAAAAATTCAAAGAAGATTTTGGCTATTTACTAGATGCCAGAGAAAGAAAAGTCAAATATTGAATATTCTAGGAAAATAAAATGGTTTCAGAGATTAAACAATCATTGACTGTAATACAAATGAGTTGAACTTCATTACTAAATCACTAGACAGAAATGACTCCAGTGGCATTTGCACGGAAAAGAAGAGGTACAGAGGAGAAGAAAGGATATTTACCAGCCTTCACCAGTATTTTGGATATAGCCCAAGTCAGAACATCAAAAACATATTTTTTTAAAAGAAAGCTTCAGTTTATCAGAGCCAGCTGTTTCTGAACAATTGCAAAAATTCACATGAATGCTGAAAAAAATCAGTCAGAAAATTAGACACCAAATATTTCACATGTTAAGGAGTAAGTTTTTTGATGGATGTCACCAAGCAATCAATCCACAAATATTTGAGTATCTTCAATGTGTAATGACAGGCTCTGCCAAGATTTCCATTCTCTAAATGTCTCCTCCACATTTGGATTTTTCCTCCTGTGGCAACATGATCTCCTTTCCCCCTCCACTTCTAGTATTTTTTTTTTTTTTTAATGCTCTGGGTCTAATCCCTCTACTTTACTTCCTATCACCACAGCCCACAACTAAGTTTCTTAGGGAAGAGATATTCAAGCAATTTCAACCCAATTTTTTTTTAAGCTCTTTATTGGAATATAATTGCTTTACACGCTTGTACCAGTTTTTGAGGTATACCAAAGTGAATCAGCTGTATTCATAGATACCTCTCCATATACCCTCCCTCCTGCTACTCCCTCCTACCCTCCCTATCCTGGCCCTCTAAGTCACCACCCATCATTGAGTTGATCTCCCCTTGTTATACAGCAACTTCCCACTAGCTATCTATTTTACAGTTGGTAGCGTATCTATGTCTATGCTACTCTCTCACTTCGTCCCAGCTTCCCCTTTGCCCCCCTCCCCAACCCTGTGTCCTCAAGTCCATTCTCTGCATCTGCATCCTTATTCTTGCCCTGTCACTGGGTTCATCACTACCAATTTTTTTAGATTCCATATATACGAGTTAGCATACGTTATTTGTTCTTCTCTTTCTGGCTTACTTCGCTCTGTATGACAGTTTCTAGGTCTATCCCACCTCATTACATATAGCTCCATTTCATTCCTTTTTATGGCTGAGTAATATTCCATTGTATATATGTGCCACATCTTCTTTATTCATTCATCTGCTGGACATTTAGGTTGCTTCCATGTCCTGGCTATTGTAAATAGTGCTGCAGTGAACATTATGGTACATGTTTCTTTTTGGATTATGGTTTTCTCTGGGTATATGCCCAGGAGTGGGATTACTGGGTCATATGGTAGTTCTATTTGTAGTTTTTTAAGGAACCTCTAAACTGTTTTCCATAGTGGCTGTACCAGCTTACATTCCCACCAACAGTGCAGGAGGGTTCCCCTTTCTCCACACCCTCTCCAACATTTATTGTTTCTAGATGTTTTGATGATGGCCATTCTGACTGGTGTGAGGTGATACCTCATTATGGCTTTGACTTGCATTTCTCTGATGATTAGTGATGCTGAGCATCTTTTCATGTGTTTGTTAGCCATCTGCATGCCTTTTTTTGGAGAAATGTCTATTTAGGTCTCCTGCGCATTTGTGGATTGGGTTATTTGCTTTTTTGGTATTAAGCTTCATGAGCTGCTTGTATATTTTGGAGATTAATCCTTTGTCAGTTGCCTCATTGGCAAGTATTTTCTCCCTAACCCAATATTAATAGATCAGCACCAAATCACTTTCGCCTATATTCCACTTACATACTATGCAGTTCTTTTAACTGATCTTCTTCCTTTGTCTGAATATTTGTCCTCTTATGCCCCGGTCTGACACCAGAATAACCTTCATTCCTATGCTGCAGGTCACATTATCTAGGTTTCTCTAGACTAAGGCCTAGTCTTTTTGGTTTGGTCTCCTTCCAGGCGATTGGATCCTAACAAGTAGATTTAGCATCAGTTCCTGACTTTCTCACAGTATACACTGTACTACTGTAAAAACTGGCTCCTATCTGCTTATGCATAAGGGTTGATATGCAATTCCAAAATCTATAAAGCTTGCTCAAAGGATTGCAGGGCTATAGTCGAAAAGCATGAAAGATAAATTGTTATTAATATAATGAGACAAAACACAAGAGACAGCTCAAGATAGAACATGATAAATTCCATATAAGTTAACTAATCATAACAACTCCCAACAGTCTTAGTAAGGAGAGGTCACTGATTATGAGGGGTGTGGATAAGTGGGATTTCAGCTGGGCACTACAACATGGATAGAATTTGGATTAAGAGAAACAACAGAAAGCAAAGCTTCAGATCCCATAAAGCACAAAGTGTATACAGGGTAGAGCAAGTACAGTAGCCTGGTTGTACTCTTCTGAGCAAGTGTATAAAACAGAAATAGCAATAGGTTGGCATAAATATTTCCATTTTCATCCATAATTTTAGCATCATGATGATATAGCAAAAAAAGAAAATAGGATATCTCACTTTCATATATTCAGATGAAAATGTATAGATCAGTCAAGGTATCAAATAAATCATGACAAACCAATTTTTTATCATTAATTTTCGGAATGTCTTCTCAGTTACTGCATTGGGTAGGGGATCAACAATGTAATTTTTCTTCATTTTGGTTTGTTTGAATGTTTTCTCACAGAAAATCAAGTAGTATACCTTAATAATGCAGGACATATTAGAAAAAGCAGTAGTAGTTTGGGATTTTAATCCTGGCTCTACCACCTTATTTATCAAATAACAATTTATGAGGCTTATGAAGGCTCTGTTGTACAAATATTTATTATTATGGCTCTGTTCTAGGCTCTGGGTTGCAGCAATGAACAAAGCAGACTAAGTCCCTGCCCCATGGACCTTAAGAGCTATGTGACCTTGGGAAATTTACTAAGTACTGACTCTCAGGTCTCCCCATCTGTAAAATGGGATCAATATTATTGATCATATTAAAAGAGACTATATATAATATTTTAATATTATTAATTTCTTTATATATTATAAATATACTATATATAAATTGTTTATAGACATTTACTAGTGTCTATTAAATGATAACTGGTCAAAAATCTATATAATCATCAAATGTAGTTTACTATATTGTATCATGTTTTTATTATAATTGGTTTAATTTTCATATTTCAGATACATACTTTATTTTCAACCAGTTAGAACAATGTGGTAAAGAGGAAAGAGAGCAAGAATGAAGAGTAATCAGAAGCCCTGGTTTTAACACTTAGTTCCACCATTTACTACTTACGTGATCCTAGACAAAAATATACCATCTACGCATCAGTTTCTTTAACTATAAAATAAGGGTGAAGTTTTTTGATTTCCCTAGCTCATGGGGATGTTCCGAAGAATAGATGATTGATTTAAAAAATGTAAATGGTTAAGAAGTATATAAGTAAAAGTAAACTCATCCCCATCACATACATGCTCTGTGTCTGAAAATTACAAACACTTGGTATTTGGAGAAATGGAGAGGAAAGTAGAATACTAGAAGTCACTCACTTCTTGAGCAGACCAAAATTACCTAAGAATCAAGGCACCTGACACAAAATGAACCCTCATTCTCTTTCCCACCACAGGATCATGCCTTACTATATATAAGTATGTTTGAAGACTGTCAGCGCAGCTCTGCTATTTTGCACAATTCTGTAAGATTTTAAGAGAAATGATGCTTATTAAGAAAAATCACATTTCATAGCTAAGACTATCAGGTATAAAGCTGCATTATCTACATGGGTCTATTTTTGCCTCTTGGTGGTTTCAGTGAACACCTAGACTGATGAGTAAAACGGGGCGACAAAGAAAGAGGCAAAGAGACACAAGAAGTGAAAATAGCAGGAGAGTAAAAGAGATAAAACAAGAAAAGAAAAAAAGACAAAGGGAAAGGTAGCAGATCTTGAAGAAACATAAAAAGATTTTTTTCCTTTGGTATAAGAAAAAAATAGATGCAGGAATAAACAAAACAGATGTGAAAAAAAAATAAAGAAAATGCACACATCCAAGAGAACAAAAGAAAAAAATCAAAGCAATGGCGACATGATAAAGAGAAAACAGAAAAGAAATAAAACTTAAAATACAGATGTCAGAAACAGATGCTTAATCTGCACAGATCATAGGCAACTAAAGTAGCTGTTTAAGGAGTAAAGAACTTAATACACAAAATCACTTTTTGTTTGCATTTTACATAGGAAACTGAATATTACTAATGATTTGTATATTTCAAAAACTTATACAGTTAATTTTTAGAATTCAGATATCAGGAGTAATTTTTTTTAACTCTGTCTTAAGATGGTGGCTGACAGACTGGATCATATTAATTAGGAAGCTCAGGGCAACGGATAGAGAAGGTGACATCAGGACCCTAATGCAGTCATGGGGAAGAAAGGCGGTAATATAACTATACAGAATGAGCAAGCTACTTATGAATTCCAAATTCTAATCATTGTTTTTGTTTTTCAAACAATAAATTAAATAGTGAGATGCTTTTCAGAAATTTAAATATTGTAATCTGCTTAACTTTTGCTTGACTCATTGTATGACATGCTTTAGGTATTCTTGGTTTGGATACATTTTTTTGGGCCTTGAGAATTTATGCTGTCCTAACTTACTTAACAGACTGACCTATAATCAAATGTCTTGAATTTTTGGAGTACAATTCCCAAAAGTATAGCGATTATGCCATGAACTAGAAGTAAAATAAAGAAAATAACCTAGAATGCAACATATTTTGCCTCAGAGATGGTATGAAATATTTTATTAATGAGCTTTTAAAAGTGTAAAAACAGCTCAAGTTGAATAATCAGAAACTTTACTACTATCTCACAGTATAATTTATACAGTATTAAATTGTCTATATTTAAATGTTCTGAATTGCTCACTTTTGAAGAACATATCAATTTATTATTTTACTCACCCAGTAGCATTTTGAACATACTTTACTATTAAATTATATTTGTAGCACCCATAATAAGGGCTTTGAAAATTGCATGAATCTGTCACATGTATATAATGCACAGTGTGTCTATCAAGCAGAATGTGTCAAAGGGCAAATAAAATTGTTTGTGCCCCCTACAGAATTAGAACTCCTTGGGCAGCACTGCTATAACGATCCCATGCTGCTAGCATTACAAAGTGCAAAGGTTCACTGGATAAGAAAAGAGCAAAGGACAGAGCTCCCTCACTACACTATCCCTAAACTATTCTAGCTTAAATATTTATTAAGATATTAATTACTCTTCCTCCCTCCATCAGCCTTCAGAAGTTAAGCTGAGACACTATGGCTGGAAGGTTGCTCAGAGGAAAACAATGCGCTAAAACTATTACCACCCAAGACGAAGACTTATGTTTTGTACATTGCATTATTAATTGCTTTTGAGACTTAAATATGACACTGAAATAAGAATGATGTGTTTTGTTACTTTGAATAAAAAACAGAAAACATTTCAGTCAAATAAAAGCCTTGGGAAATAAATTGTTAAAAATTTAAATTTTAACACTTTCTTTTAAAAAATAATTTATAGAAAATAAATTATAAAGAAAGAAAATGAATGTAAAATTGCTTAGGACAGGTCTGAACACATGGAATATTTTCAATAAATGTTGGTTGTTGTGGTTTAAAAAAAAGAAAAGGAAATAATGAAGGAAAGTAATGATCTTGCTTATTACTTACTCTGATATACAACTGCATCATTTCTTTTTCTCTTTGGGGGTTACGATACTTCTCATAGAAGTCACGTCGCTTCTTTGTTTCTTTAGAGACTTTATCTTTTCTTTCCCGTTTTTCTGCTGGTTCATCTGAACTATCAGAAGATGACTGTACATGTATCTTCGGCTTTTCTACCTCAATATAGTTTTCATTGGGATTTAGTACTATTACTCCATATCCTTCCTGTTTTGAAAGCAAAAAAGGCAGCATACTTTAATCTCAGAAATCATTTCAATTCATAAAAATGTTCTTAAAATCTCACAGTAAGTGATTTAATATAATTACATATTCACTAAAATATTCCTCTATAATAGATTATAGTTTTAATTTCTCCAACAGAAAGTGATTTAAAATTATTTGCCTGTATTGTGTGTGTAAATAAGCATAGATTGTCTATAAGATCAAAAAGACATAACCATAACACATTAAAATTATAAAGCTTAAATTTAAAAAAGGTGCTAGATCTCCCAGAACCCCCAAAATGATTGAAATAAATTAACGAATAACAAGTACACTTTCAAACCACATTAATATTTACAATATATATTGTGAGAAAATAACCTCTTTGAAATTGAAGTTTACCATTTCAACTATATTTTGCTGGATTTCTGTTCCTTTACATCTGCACTTTAATGAGTATTTTTTTATTTGTTTGAACTTAAAAAAGAATAAGCAATTAATAAGGAGTAAACAGTCTACAGATTTACATAACTTCATTATCAGGACCACAGAATGTCTACCTGTGCATATTGGATTTTTTTCATCTCTCTTCTTTCAGGAAGGCACACAAATCACAAAACAAAATAATGTCTTACTATAATGTATGGAAACAACTTTTTAATCCTGAAATTTATTTTATTTTTCAACTACCATAAAATTTCTCTTTATTAAGAACTAGTACCAGGAAACAAGTTCCAAAGTTTAAAATACAGCTTATTGAGCTATTAAACCCTTTTAAAAGTTTTTAAAACATGTTTTCTGTCTGCCAACTCTAGCAAGGCCAACCTTTCTATGGGTATAATTAAGGAAACTTTTGGCATTTATAGTATAACTGATGGAATAATCTAATCATGAGAAAATAGAGAAGGATAAACAATTACCACTGACAAGCGACACCAATTTTTGAAGCTTTTTATATCTTGTCTTTTCTATTCAATTCTGTACTGTGGGTGTCCCAATTTTGTCTGGTAAAATCTTGTAAGGTCATACTTAAAACGTGTTATATTATGTTTAAAAAATAAGAGCTATTGAAAATAAAGCTTAAAAAATTCTCAACCTTACTAAAAAAAAAAGCACATACTTTTCCCCAAACTGTAACTGTAGAATCTTCTATGTCAAGTTTAAAATTTAATTGTTTTTTCCGAAACCAAACATAAGATAATTTAAAAAAACTGAGAGAAGCAATACTAAGCCAATATTAGCACAGACTCAATTATCCTTATTTTTAAATATGCTACATTGCTACATATTGTTGGCTTTTTAAATAGCTGATTTCACAAACTTCGCACAAACCTCACTGGGATTGTTTCAATCACCCCCCTCCACCCAATCAGTTGATATTATTGTCTAAAACCATGATACGGTTTGGAGATTTTCAAGATCACTGAAGTTTTGATTTTAGTGATAGGGCTTTAATTAAGATATAGTTGTCTTACATATATGAAAACTATATAATAATATATACCAAACTGATTAACAAAATACCACATATTCCTCAATATGTGTTTAAATAAAACTTTTATATAAATACCTCATTCATGAAAGGCTTATAAAATGCTTCACAAATTTTTTAATTTAAATGTTCTTCAATAAAGCACAAGACAAGGTTGGTTTTTTTTGTTTTTGTTTTTGTTTTTTTAAATGTTTCTTAGCCAGTTAAGTCAAAGTTTTACCAACAAAAGATATTTTATTTGGTTCTGCTTTATTCTAATCTGTATAGCTATTCAAAAGTCTTGTAATTCATTGTGATCACTGTCAGGTAGACATATTGTCACTTGGTGATTTTCTACAGTTGGACACACTTGACTAGTTATTAAAATCACATGTGAAGGCAGTTCCTACCCCTCTTCCTTTTGCCTCTTACAACTTTTCACGCCCTTCTCAAATTTCAGCTATAACTTCTCCTCCCACCAAAAGTAAGTTAAAGAACATTGTTGCACTCTGCTAAGCAGGGTGAAATAGAGGCATTCAGTACACTGTCTCTGGTGTAAGGAACATAGTCAAAAAAGGTCACCATAGGCCAAAAAGAAAATTGCCTCCTTACTAGATTCTGTACCGTGAGTAAGTGGTCTCCTGTCATGTTTCTTCCCTGCCTTCTCTGAGTGAATTGAACTTAACACACACACACACACACACACACACACACACACACACACACACAGCCTCTCATACTAAGCACGGGTTAGGGTTAGCAAGACCAAAATAGAATCTTAGAATTCTTAGAAATAAAAATAGTGATATATTACATTTTAATAATAATATGAAAAATTTCAAACTCAAGGTAACAAAGTGGTATTATTATCAATTAATAAATTGACAGAACATGAACATCATCTTTGCATAATGAATAAACTCCAAATAAAAGTAAATTCTTTAGACAAAATTTAGTCACCAAAATGAAAAAACTATTACAGTTTATAATTTAATCACCAAAAATAATATTTTCATAATGCCAGCTTTATTTGAGCAGAAGTTTTACTTCAATTTTTGGAAACCGTAGATTGAGAAATTATTGTGCCTACTTGATTTTAAATGAACTTTCAAATCTGATGTGTCCCATCTAAATAAGTATAAAATCCAGAAACATATAAATCATCAAAGTAGTAGTATTTGTCTAAGTTATTGATTATGTAACTGAAAATTACCTGACTCATTTGTCCAGTTTTATACAGACACAATGTCAATTTTTCACCAAGGCATAAACAGATGAAAAATGATTCTATTTTTAAATCACAACTATATAAATCAATTAAAGAATTTTTATCATATAGATTTCAACAATGAATGTTTCTCTTTCAACATCTGCTTTATTCAGAAAATATTTTATTATTTATATATTTCATACTGCCAATTTAATTAATGGAATTAAAATCAAGAAATATTCAGGAACATTTTCTGCGGAAATCAGAGCTAATTTTAATAAATGTCTTTGTTGCAAATTCAATTACCATTCTGTAAAAAACTTACATTTTTCAATTAAAATTTTCCTGATAATTAATGCAATATTCACAGAGACCACTTATAACCATTTTATGAGTAGGAGAAAGCTGGAGCAACAAAATAGTGTTAACTATTCCACCCAAAGATATGTAGTAAAACTTCATCTTTTCCTCTTTTTTTCTGTCATATATAAACGTCGTCTAGAAAAAATCCTTTCACATAATAAAGCTACAAAGATTTTTGCCACGTCAACATTAATATATGTAAACTAAGGAGCCAAAGTAAATAGTCAAAGTAAACAAAGCAGACAACATATCAATAGTTAAATTTAATTGTTTTAAATAGAAGGATATCAAATTATATTTTAAAAAATCAGAATAAATACCATTTTAAAAATTCTTTTTATTCCCAGTAACTCAATCATTACACACAGAAATAAGAAGAGATCCTAGTTTAACCTTTAACAAATGTACCCATAAAGTTTACAAAACTACGCTATAAAATCAGGCATCAAATATAATATCATAAAAGAACTGTGCAATGCCACTTCAAAGGAGATCTCCATAACTAATGCTTAGAACATTAAGTATTTTATATTGAAGTATTTTTAAATTCATTATTCCTTAAGCAGGCTAAATTTCTTCTAAGATGAAAATTTAGGTCATTTCAAATGTACATAGAAAGCTCTGTTATCTTTGCCAAGATAAAGTGATCAAACTGATTATCTAACATTCTACAACTAAATAAATAAAACTTCTGGCATCTTTTGTAATGATTCACCCAAATCAATTCCAATATCCAACATTTCAAGAGACAAAGCATACATAAAGTTGTTAATTAACTATTATGTTTGATCGCACAGTCTAGTAGATCAAGGTGATCAAGGGGACAGATAATGGTAAAAGTAAGCTTTCTCTCTCTAATTCACCTCATCCTATTTTCTACCCTTTTATAGCTATAACTACAGTTTCATTATCAAATCTGTATTTATAAGGTATAAACCATGGGATTCTAATCAGAAAAACTCAAAATTTTATTGCTAGACGTAGCATTTTATTCAGCAAAAGTGTTTGCTGTATAATTTAAACAGAATATACAGGCCTCCGGGCCTCCTTTACTTTGAAGTCTATAGATGCACTTACTAATAAATAATAGTTCATTTATCATTCAATCAACAAATGATGGCTTAGGTCAGAGGTCTAGAACAGACAGGTGATGCCAAACACAAAGAACCAAAGAGGAAATCTTGCTTAAGAAATTAAATCGGTACAGCGATGTACTTATGGAGAAGAGCCTACAAATAGATAAAAGTTTTAAAATGCCTGTCCAGAAAGAGAATATACTTTTGACCGAATAAAACCTTGCTAAAACTGAAAATTAATCTAAGTTAATTTGCCTGTTAATTACCAATTATCAGGAAAACAGAAAATAGGAGCAAATTCTATATCTTTTTAAATCTCTTGTGGTTGGCTAAATAAAAAATCAGCTGAAAGTACTCAGCTCTACATATTAACCTGCCAATACTGTAATGCCACATGTGTCCAAAGAGGTCAGGGGCCAGAGTAGAGTCCTTTGACCTATGGAACTATCCGTTTTGGTCTTCAGGCAAGGCTCCGTAAGAGATCATTTTACACAGATTTATCAATCATATTTTCCAAGTTCAGCATTCTATCTGCTTGGTTTGAAAGAAGATAGGTGCTCATCCTCAAGGGAAATGAAACCCAAAGTGTTTTATCTATAAACTACATCAACCCATGGTTAAAATGGGCAAACCACTGTCCATTCATCTTTTCTGAAAGATGTATGCTGTGTTTGTTCTCATCTTTTTCACAAGAAGGGTATGTATATGTCACTGTTGCAACATCCTAGGTTGCAACAGTGAGATGAGGTCATGACAACCAATCAGAAGTCACTAGTGAAGCGTTAAAGTAAACATAGCTGTTGGAGCTGCAGCTCTGCTTGAAAAATGCCCCCTCCATTATTTCAGCAATTTTCTCAAGACGTGACCTGGGACTGAAACGCCTGAAATGTCACTTGACTCCGTTTTGTGCTTCTTCCCAACTGCATTTAGGTAACAGCACCCTGCTAATAGTTTGTAAAATGTTTGTCATGACCATGCTTTGACTTGTAGCTCCCTAAATTCTAGTGCTATATTCCGTGATATAAAAATACCATAATGTGAACCAACACAGATCATCCCAGTAAGTTTCTAACTTCAAATAGCTCATCAAGTTAGTCAGTAAAAGAAAACATGCCACAAAAAGTTTTCAGAGGACCACCTGTTGTCTATTATTTTTACATAGCACTTACTCATAAATCATAACACAGGGTAATTAATCAAGCTGTCAAAGAGAAGGTCAAAGGTTATATGGTAGAGTCAGAAGGTCATGCGTGGGCTGATAGAGGTCAGGGTCACACTGCATTCCTCATTATCAAGTTGGGATGAGAGGCGGCCCAAGCAAACAAAAGTGAAAGCAGATGGAGAAGTGAGTGGATAAAAAAAAGAAAGAAAGAAAATTTCACAAACAAAAAGAAAAGTGAAAGAAGACTGTCAGCTGCCTTCAAGTAGAGAATAGAAGAGAAAAGAAATAAACTGAAATGTGCTCAAAGGAGCTGCAGAACATAAAGAAACTACAGTTTTATTAATTAAATAAGTTGAATATAACTTTTCTTGGTCATTGTATTAGTGCATACTAAGCAATATTAGAAAATATATGTCTGCCATCTCTATACCTTCCCTAGCTAGTGTGCCAGGATAAATTAAGGTAAAGGCAAAGAGTTCCAAGGACAAAGCACAATTACAAAAAAAAGTTATTATAAGAAGGTTTTTTCCCTTTAATATTGTTTCAGCGTTATAAGACAGATGCAAACAGTTTTAAGCCATAGGATAATTTTTGAGTATGACACAAAGATATCCACAAACACAAATGCATCATAAAAGTCCTTTTGAATAACAAAACAGCTATAAAATATTCTATTATTACGCTGGCCTGAATTAGATGCAGAATACTGTGCAAAATTAGCTGTCACCCTTTGCTCAAAATCTTTGTTAATCTCATTTTGAATGTTTGCAGCTTTATCAACACATGCATCAATGTCAGCTCCTTGGTTACTGAACCGCTGTAGTTGGAAGAAGATATAATTAAAATGTTTTGGCACAGAAAAGGTGAAATTGTATCTTCCCTTGTTCCCTTAGGAGTCTGTAAAACATGAAGGATATATCGACAAACACACACCCTTGTCTCCGGTTCTGACATCGGGTCATCCAAGTGCTATTTATTTTAAAACATTCACTTTGCACTTACTCACATTATCACCTGCTCTGTTTCTAACTTTTCCTAGGCTTTAGAACATTATGTTGCTTAAATATCACAAATTTCTCTTCTAATCCTCACTATCTTCTTTATCAAAGCATTCCATAATGTACAGTAGCACCATAAAAAACATTTACCATTCATTATAAAGGACAGAAATATGATTTAATTCTACATACAGCATTATGAAGTATTTTATATTCTTTGCTTCTCATTCTCATAAAAAGACGCAAACATACACCCACACATTTATACATTAAACTAAAAAGAAGTAACAAGTTACAACTGTTGCCCAGTCAGTAACAGATCAAATTCCCTAGGTAGATCCAGGGAACCCTATGGACACACCTCCTTTATTACATGTTCCCAAGCTGATTTGGATGGACAAGTTTATCTTATGAAATGTATGGTTCTGCATGCTAGCTATGCCTTTATGGTTTGAAGTTCTAAATGTCCTCCTAACTTCTTATTACCATTATAAAACTGTGTAAATATTGTAGTTATAAGTGGTAGGCACATGGTCTTTCAAAATATCACTCTGACCCAATCATATACAATATAAACATACTAAGTTTTTAAGTTACTCTTAAAACCTGCTTAAGAACTACGGTACATATATCATTTTATCTTAAAATGTCACCCTTCTCTTTCATTCCC